>NC_051412.1:31100602-31100676 GCF_015228065.2 Penaeus monodon
GAAGAAAAGCATATTACATTACTTTACTGGTGCCCCAAGGGAAATTATCCCTTTGCATAAGCTATGTACGGAGA
>NC_051412.1:31102765-31102908 GCF_015228065.2 Penaeus monodon
GCTAAAATGTAGCTCCCCCTTATGCGCTTTTGACCTGAGCCCGTGTGCGAGGAAGAGCCGGGTCAGCATCCCCAGGTCGTGCGGGGTGGAGCTCGGGTCAACAGAGCACCTTGACAGGATATTTCTTATGAAATCATATTCGC
>NC_051412.1:31102964-31103178 GCF_015228065.2 Penaeus monodon
GGAAAGTCTGGTCTCAGGGCTCATCATCTGGCGAAAAGCCATCTGTCCCCGAAATGTGTCTCGCTCCTACGTTGTCTGACGCAGCGATCATTTTGGCTTTGATTTTGAATATGGCACCTCATACTTCTCAAAAATTTGTTTGTCTATATTATGTTTTCTTATGCGTGTGTTTACAAACAAACATACGGGCACACACGCACACAAAACATACGGC
>NC_051412.1:31107636-31107749 GCF_015228065.2 Penaeus monodon
CCGCGTACTTTATCAAGATACGACGATGATGATAAAAATGCTTCAGAAAAGTTAGATATCAAAGGCTTTTTGCTTCCATGTTGGATTTACTTTTCAATAAATGGATTGATCAG
>NC_051412.1:31108124-31108238 GCF_015228065.2 Penaeus monodon
CAGAAATTCCCGGAAAACCTTAGATTCCAATATTTTGTTCTACATAAATTATTTGAATTTCGGAAACGGTTTTCTCCTTTTTTTACTATAAAAAGCAACCTCATAATTTTCAAA
>NC_051412.1:31109444-31110721 GCF_015228065.2 Penaeus monodon
GTCTAATTGGCTATCTTGTACCTAAACACTCGTTGCTTTATTAGCCATGTGTTCGTTTTCTATGACATCAGGTGATAGTACTTTTGTGTTTAATCTTCGGATAACGAACTGCTACAGTCAATAATATGTGATTCTTTCGGCTCATACCTCAGCACAAGTAATTGAAGAATGGAAATAAAAATTTATATGCTAAATACGGCGTAAATGCTGCCAATGCTTTGTACTGTGCAGCACTCATGTACTTAACGTTCATATGACATTTTCTTCTTCATCTACCAACCTAGAATTAATAGCATTTCCGACAATATATTACATTGTCAGTATCAAGAGTCAGCACCCTTGAGTCAGTTACCTTTTTACTACTGTATGTTTGGAAACCTCTGTAAATTTTCAATTAAAAAAAAAAATCGAGCAATATACAGGTTACACCACAACTGCTGTATGTTTCTCCTACTTGTCGTTGAAGAATTTGTTCATAATGATGGCTGCAAATGATTAATTGGCATTGCCCTACTTTCTCTAAATGAGAGGCTGGTCAAGTATAGAAATATATAGCCCATTGCTGTAATACCGGATACGATGCGATCTAAAAATATCCTAACCCCGCCAGCATGGATAATTGAATTAAGAAGTGTAATGATATGCTCTGCAAGTTACATGGTATGTATGCAGTGCCGAAACTAATGAGAAGGTAGATATTACAGTGAAAAATGCAAGGGGATTTTTGAAAATGTGAAAAGAGAACGGAAGATCTGATATATAAAGCACAAGAGCACGGATGAAAAGCATGGGAGGGGGTGCTAGACTGCCAGACTGCAAACATACTGCAGCAGGCCCCCATACTAGAGTTGCAAGGTGGACTCCCTGTTGGTGAGGGCGTTGATGTGGGAGGTGGTGGCCGTGATGACAATGGTGCCAATGGCCGCGGGTGGTGCTGGGAGTGGTTGGACGTGAGTGGTGAGGAGCGGTGTGGGCGGTGATGGCCGTTGTGCTGTGGGTGGGCAAAGCTGTGGTGAGTGGGTGGGTAGTAATGGCCGCTGTGGTGAGGCTCCGGTGGCGTGGGTGGTGGTAACAGTGGTCATGTGGGTGGCGGAGGCTGGCAGTGGGGATAAAGATGGCTGTGGTGGTTTGAGACAGAAATACCATTAAAATCTAAAATGCCTAAGTGATTGGTAATATAGAGGCCTAGGAGAGTGGTTGATATGAACGGCTGAAATATGCGGAAAACTGCTTTATTTGTTTTCTAGCTGTAACATCCTTCATATGTCAACTAAAAA
>NC_051412.1:31110775-31112742 GCF_015228065.2 Penaeus monodon
GCTAGCGTAAGTAATATCTGCACACCAGTTATCGTCATTTACATAGTGGGGAATGGTGACTGTCACGTCCTGTCCATCATCATTGCCTCGAGTCTCAGCGTCATTATCACTTTTCTCTCTCCTTCGCCGCCAAAATCCCATTCTGTGATAGATGATTGTTGATTATTTGCACGATGCACTTTAACTCTACTTCTCGTGGGAGTAAGTTAAACTATTATTTTTCCTCAAAACCATTGCTTATCTTATGGAGATATAACAACTTATAGTTAGACGAATAATCATATTTCCATGCATTTGTTCCGTAATTTCAAGAATAAAAAAACTAACTGCCTCGTGCGAGTTAATCTATTTTGCAACTCCACTTGCAATTTTGGAGTTAAGCGGTTTATGAGCCAGATTGATCGAGTTATCTAAAGGCTTCTCGTAAGTTTGCGCTGAAATGTTTAAAATTTAGTTTCTCCGATGCTTGGATCCTGCGCTATATCTTGAACTTTGGAGAGGGAATGTTAAATATAGTAGTTAATAAGCAATAGCAAAACTATGTGTCTATTTGTTCAGAATGTTCATGTCTGTGTCTTTGCATGACTAACATGGATTATAGTATTGCAACTCAACCGAGCAAATGATAAACAAGATTTAGTCGCCCCTTCTTTGTGCTATTTGTCCTTCATGAGATTTTGTGATCATGCCAGTTTATCATGTAAATGCAAATTTGGATATTTCACAGTAGCTTTATATAAACGTTCTTTTTTATCCCCAAGCCCCTTCTTCTTATCTCTCAAACGTTACGGGATATTCGACCCCTTCGGTTCCTCCTCGTTGGTTTCGTAAGTCAGGCAGCCCTTTTCGCATAGTCCAGAGTGATCGATTTTCAGTTGAAGGTATAAGAAGGCACTTGCTCGTTTCCCCACTGAACTGAACGCCTCCTGCTGGGCCCAAGGGAGATCTCTCATTATGACATAACAGGCAGATATAGATCCTGCGCCCTGGGGACACGGAGCCTTTTGATGATCTTCAGAATGTTATGGTAACCGAGTCCCTTCTTAACAGTATAGCGAGGAAACAGTTATGCCTTCATATCATGTAAATTGCATACCACTAAGGTTATATTCTAACTTTAGGCTCATGGTATATAAATTGGCCTTTGGAATCGACATGCGGCAGGAACAGTTATTCCAATTAAAATCGGATAGGCCTATGTAGCTACGGGAGGAAGGATCTAGTAGATGTTTTGTGGGAATTGTACCATTTTTTTCTGTGTTATTCTCTACTGTTTTGAAGGAAATCCATTCCCTATGGAATCATATAGAAAGTGAAAGACATTTAACTTTCTTCATCTGGAAATATAACAATGTAAACATAATCAGCCATGAATGTTGTCAATCCTCCTTTCTGCAAATCAATTCTCTTAATGTTCTCATGATATGCTAGCTTTGTAAAATTAGTTTCACCATAAGTAGATCATCTCTCCAGCATATGCCATAGTTCTAAATATTCACTGTTAGAGAGTAACATTATGATTTCCACGTTTATACATGGACAAACAATGATTATAACACATGTTAGTCACGGATCTTATAATTTTCGTACTACTAGTTCTTTTTTGTTTCTAAGAATAATCAAACGTCACATTTAAATCATAATTGTGCCTGGAGAGTATAATTATCATGCTCATGCAACGAGTTTCCATTCCCAAACAAAAACCTCTACACATTTTACCCTCATTCGAGATCTTTTTTTACGTTCATGGCGTCGACCTAAATCTTTTTTTTTTCCTGATCATTTACAAACTACATTCCAAAACACATTCGGTTCATACTCAAAGTACACATTCAATTCACACTCAGATTACAATCCAATACCTCTTTCCAAGTGATTTACCTTCGTCAATTCAATCATCTACGATTTCATTTTCCGCGTCATGGAGTGAGCGACTCTGGGTTGCGATCCTGTGTTATGTGCTTGTT
>NC_051412.1:31114344-31114686 GCF_015228065.2 Penaeus monodon
AGGACACATGCGAAGGGCCCCTGGCAGCTAGTGATACAGTACCTGTCCGTACCTGGCTATTTTTTTCCTTTTTTTTTTGTAACTCGTTCTCGCCACTTCCCTGACGTGATATTAAGAGGGCGCTAACAAGACGTTCCAATAATCTCACCATCGCGATACCGAGTAATTTGTGTCCATATTAACCTGTTAAGATTATTCATAGTTTGGTGTCGCCTGGGAATCTGTGAGCTTACTTAATTACAGCCTTGATGATGCTGATACGGTGATCCATTGCACAAAGGTTCTGTTTAGACGTCTGTGACCTGTTAATATAGCTTTATCTTGTGATGATTCTGGCGTTCT
>NC_051412.1:31116261-31116393 GCF_015228065.2 Penaeus monodon
GCGTATACATAAAAAATCAGGTTTGCTCTTCACAAACGCAGGGCTAACCGAGGGTCAAGTTTGAAGAATAGGCACCACATAAATCACAAAACAACAATTAATTATGGATGCTCTGGTACCTATAGGCACTTC
>NC_051412.1:31117590-31118080 GCF_015228065.2 Penaeus monodon
CGCGCGCACGAGTGTGTGCGTGTGCATGTGTCAGATGCTCAGAAACAGACATATATTTGGCTTTTCAATATCCAAGCGTTCATCAAATATAGATCACCGGGCCGGCAGTTACCATTCCCAAAGCAATATAGTGGTTCTCCCGTTTCCATGACACTCGATGCTGTTAATTGCCAAGTGGCCAATATCGCTTGATAATAATCATTAGCGGCTAAAGCACTCTATCCACGCACCCAAGAGCTGTTTTGATGTGGTGATTATGCCGACTGCTTTCCCGGCGTCTACAGGCTAAAAATAAACCCCAGGATAAGTCTCCCTTGATATAAAAATTCTCTACTCTCGTTGTGTGACACTGATGTAGCAGGCCTTCCTCCGCGCAGTCGTGGGGAGGCTGTGTTACTGCCTAGGTCGAGATAGCAGAGGCTCACCGTCTTTTGTTTTTCTTGCAGTGTGTGGTGTTTAACGATTTTTAAACAAAAATCATCGAAGCAGC
>NC_051412.1:31119282-31120322 GCF_015228065.2 Penaeus monodon
ACCGAACAGCGTCGCGGCAGCGAGCGCCTCAGGTGAACACTTTAGCGCTGCTCTGTCTATTAAGGTCAAGCGGCCAACGACCCATCCCGCCTGCCCCGTAGCGACTCAGAGCCCGGGTTGTGTGCCTGACACTACCACTCTCCGGCCTCACTCGCTTCGGCAGCGCGTTTTCACACTCTCTTCTCTTTTTCTTTCGTTATGTTGGGTGGTGTCCTTTACCTGATTTTTCTTGCTCGTGTGATCCGAGTGACGTGTTTGTCATTGGTTCTGTTATTGATAGGTCATCGGATGCTCAGTTAAGGAGGCTGTGTGTAGCGCTATAAGTGTAATTATAGGAGCTGAGGTACCGTTTTAATGGGTAGGATTTTCGTACTCCTTTTCCTGTTGTTGTAAGTGTATTTCATAAACATTGCTGACATCATAAACATAAACATTGCTGACAACTATGTCATTGTAACGTTTCGTATATTGTTTTCTATTGCCGTTAAAATCATTTATCCTTTTTATCAAAATATTTTTTATTTTTGTGCTATTATGATCTGAGTGTTAAACAGCAGTGATGATAACAATTCCGATAATTTTCTTTGGTGATATCAGCATTTATTTCACCTCTTTTTATCCTAACGGTGAGTATCTTTTTGGTGTAGATGGTTAGCAAATCCTTCCAGGAATTCTGATTACGTGTATTCTCACTGTATTCCGTGTGGAATTAGTGTGATTATACTTACATATACGTGAGTAAGCGCTGTAGACTTTAAATCTCTTCAGGGTATTCTTACCCTGAATGTAATGCACAGGGTACATGTAGCCCAGAGCAGAGTATAAAAGCAGCAATTGAGTTGTTGTTTTTTCTTGCTTTCTTTCCCTTGCTCATTTAGCATTTTTTCTCTCTACTCATTTGTTCAAGCGGCACATCAGGGTATTCGGTAGGTAATACAGCAGCAGTGCAGACTGTTAGGAGAACTGCTCGACGACCTGGCAATAACTTGCAATCATATCTTGATTGACCATAAAAGCAGTGCAACTGAGAATTTATCACA
>NC_051412.1:31120552-31120682 GCF_015228065.2 Penaeus monodon
ATTCAGAAAACGATAAGCGATTGAGAGATGATCAAATCCCGCCATTCGTCCAGCCTTACCAAGGGACTCGTATCCCAGACCTTTAGTAACAGAGGATAATTGAGACACTGAAGCAGATTTCCCATGCGAG
>NC_051412.1:31120720-31121481 GCF_015228065.2 Penaeus monodon
AACTGACTTGTTCATCGCTATTCTATTTAACATTCATCATATTTATTCTTTTCTTTGAGAACACAGCACGTTGTTTTCATTTTTGGCGCATGCATCGCAGTGTCATGAATTTAAAAATAAGTAATTGCTGTGACTTGCTGCTAAAGTCTTCCTTATCTTCACTTCTAAAGTATTTTGAGGATATTTTAGCATTACAGGAACGCTAATCACAGTTGACATTAAGCAAATAGAAGGCTGTCATGATTTAGTAGTCTCTAGAATACCATTACTGATTCACACGATATACTAAACGATGATGATTTTAACAAAACGAGACAGCGGGTGGATTACGTTACTGTTTGTGAGTACCCAGTTTTCTGATGGAAAGATAGGTGTGTGATGTTTATTTTTTATTTCGTCTCCATTTTCCTGATTTCGATAGCTGATGACGGTAACCTTATGACCCATATATACTATTCTGGCCCATTGTCACAGCTAATTTGAATGAAATTAGCCTTCGTGTCACGTACCGTTGGCTATATATGGCAGGTGGTCCATGCAGCATGATGAATGCTACTTTTTGTAGTGGTGGCAAGACAGTTATACTAGCTCAGCATTTCTGATAAAAACTACTTGGACTTGACAAGCTGGTCTCGTTTCTATTCATCGTTTGAGTACGATAGCTCAGCGTCATCAACTTCTGTCGTAGTTGATGATGCTGAGCTCTAATTTCTGGACATTTCCTCTGCAGATCCAGAGAAAGGAATAATTCATGACTAATA
>NC_051412.1:31131196-31131702 GCF_015228065.2 Penaeus monodon
CCGGTGCCTCTTTGGAGAGTTACCCCGAAAGTCTATCATAGAAAATGACACGGAGAATTTGAAAAAAATAATAATTTTTTAAATCCACAAAGAAACGTGATATGACAGGGTACACTAAACACCAGAAATAAATCAGAAATAAAAATCAAACAAGACAGTAATCATGAGAAACAGATCAGATGAAGTTTAAGATAAACTTATATATATATACCATCGAACGACGAACGTGGATCTGGTGACGTAGACAGAGGGATTTAAAAAGGACGATTGACATTGTTCATTACAGTACATCCCACGCTGATAAGATAACGATTGTGTCATTGTGGTTCGCCGGTGTCAGCAGAGTTTTAGTTTCTTCAGAGAAGCTGCCTCACAGGTGATCCGTTTATTCATTAGATTAAGTTTTGGGGGATTATATAGCTTACTCCTTTTGAAGGGCAAAGAGGTGACTGTACTATTGGACTATATTTTATATTTTATATTTATCAAAATGCCACCAAAGTACA
>NC_051412.1:31132434-31132939 GCF_015228065.2 Penaeus monodon
GATTATGTCAGATTACATTACATAAAGACAGATTCGGATGTTAAACCATCTTCCTGGTGAAGTTGGTTTAGAAAAGATTAGGTTAGAATTAGCCATTTTATGTTGAATTTACCCAGATAACTACACCACTATTATTATGCTGATTAGAGTTAGTAAATTATGGCAAGTTAGGTATGGTTATGATAGGCAAGAAAAGGTTAGGTTCAATATGGTTTAGCATAAGTTAGGCTATGGTACAGTTCAGTGTGATTAAGTTAGATATTGTTTAGAATAGTAAATTTATCTTAAACAAGGATGATTAACAGTTTAGTTTGAAGACTAGTAGCTAAACTAAATGAAATTAAGATGGCAAATAATGTTGGTTAAATCTAATGACAAGAAAGCTTGGAACTTGCACTTGTAATTACCAATTATAGCTGAGGCAAAATATTATAATGGTTGGTTGAAAGATAAATAATAAATTTGATGCAAATACTATTAACTCATACAGATGTTATTGGATGTT
>NC_051412.1:31133041-31133274 GCF_015228065.2 Penaeus monodon
TTTCATTATATAATTCATTCATATTTACCATACATTGTAGCATATATATACTGCAGAATATTACTGTAAGATAATTTTAAAACATTAATGCAAAAAAAAAAAATCTTTCTATAACCATAATCCACAGATTTTGTCATTATTCATATAGACTAATACAGATGACTTTTTCAGATTACATGCTATCAGATAGCAATGGGAACATACAAGGCTGCCCTTAAGTGCGACAAATGAAA
>NC_051412.1:31134137-31134886 GCF_015228065.2 Penaeus monodon
CTCTATCTTTCATTCACTTCTCACCCTAAAATATATAAGTATATGTGTGTTTAAGCATCTACCTTAATATCTTGTAGAAGCCTAAGGCCTATGAAATTCCAAACTCAGGTGAATTAAGTCCTTACTATGCCTAATGGTTTCCCCTGTGGTACCCCGTTTGAGAGGATATTAAGTGTTGACGTTAAGATTTTAGGGCCCTTAGACCAGGTAAATATTCATCATCAGAGGTAAACTCTAAAATCTAAAATTGATCTGGTGGCTAGAATTTTGAAACTGATTAGGATGTATTTGATGACTAGTATTTTATGCAGAAAATTTTCCTTCTGTCTATACACCTGTTTTCATGCTACCCTTTGTGTATTAGTACTTCTTATATTACTCTTTACCTTTTCTTTTTTTTTATACATAAAGGTAATTTAAAAACATCTGTAACCGAATTTTGTAACAGATCATACTTTTTTTTAGACTTTAGAAAATATTTGTTGAGTCAGTTTGTCTTTTTTTAAACAGGTAACATGAGCATAATGGGAATCACAGAAGATATTTTTGGAGAATTTTCTGATCCTGATTCAGGGAAAAAGATTGCCGTCAAGCGCTACACTTTGTGCAGTGTCTCAGGTGTGTCTGTTCAGGTATGGCATCTTTAATTACATTAATGATTTGTAAATATCAATTATTTATTTCAAGTGTATTTGAAGAAAAAATGGTCTTCACAAGTAACATTTGCATTTTATGTGAATACAAGAATT
>NC_051412.1:31134935-31136035 GCF_015228065.2 Penaeus monodon
AAGAGTTGAATGCTTACACAAACATTATAGATTTTAACTACTATAAAAGGAAAGTAGGTTTGATTTTTGAGCAATATTATTTAGAAGAAATTTGCATGACATTTAAACCATTAACATTAGAACTTAAGTTGATGTGTAGGAAGACATAGATATTGATATATTTTAATAATGCCATGCTAACACTAAGGAGCAAGAAAATTATATATGTTTTATTAAATGACGAACGAGTCATTTACTTTTATTATATTCTTATATGGAGGTCATCATTCAACTTGTTTATATGACATTATAAGGTCTTTATACCAAAAAAGTTATTTTCTAAACTCTAAAATCCTTAGACTGTATTTATCTTTTAATATCTGTTAAAAATAGAGTCAAAAGAAAGAGTATTTTCTCTTTAAGGTGATTTCTTATGGCGCTTGTGTCAGTGCCATCATAGTGCCAGACAAGACAGGGAAGAAGGACCATGTCACACTTGGCTTTGATAAATTTGAAGGTTTGTTTCTGCTCCTTTCAGTCCATTTCCTTAATTACAGGGTGAGATTTTGCCCTGAATTTATTATTGCCATATGGAATTTAGACATTTTTCTTTATTTTAATGTTATCTAATTTGTTCTCATTGTTACAGTATCAGACAGGTAATTGTTTACTTCTTCTCCCATCAGTCTAATTAACTTGTAATTTCAGTGTTAGTAAAATATTATTAACTTTTATTTTTCCACCTCATCTCTTTTCTTTTCTTTTTTACTCACTGATAGGGGATTTTTTTTTTTTTTTTCCTATTAAATCAAGTGCTTGGAAATAATATTTTTTTCTTTCTTTTTCTATTAAAAGACTATACAAAAATAAATTACCAAGGGAGCACCATAGGACGCCATGCCAACCGCATTGGAAAAGGGAAGGTGACGATTGATGGAGAAGAATACCAGTTGACAATTAACAATAATGCCAATCACCTCCACGGCGGGAAGCGCGGATGGGATAAGGTCCATATTATTTTTGATGTGTTTAAGTTTTTCTTTTAGTGTATCATAGGTAGTATACTTGGAATATTTTCCATTTTTTCAATGATTTATGTAGATTGTGAACTAAGTTGCTGA
>NC_051412.1:31136065-31137641 GCF_015228065.2 Penaeus monodon
CGATATCAGGTTGATAACGCCTTAAATAGCTATTCATTGAATACTCTTTCCTTCCATAGTACATCTGGGAGAGTTGCATTAACAATGGGAGTGTCTTCTTCTCCCACTTCAGCCCAGACGGAGACCAAGGGTATCCTGGGGATGTTTTAGCACAGGTAAAGATACAGGAGGAAACCACAAATGTTCATGTATATATTCTTGGCTCATACATTGAGTACAGGAATATACCTTTTATGTGTTTTTGTTATTTCCATTATATATATCTGTTAACCTGTGTTGTTGTTTTTTGTGTTGTGTAGCTAATGTGAATGGTTAGCATTATAAAGACTTTCATAGTCTTCAAACTATATATATTTTATTAGTTAAGTCCTTAACAATACTCGTTTATACTGTTTTGTTGAATACTGTAAATAGACACTTCTATCTAACTGCAGTACATGAAGATAAGATGAAATTAAAAATAGATTAAAATGTAAGGAAATGAATTACAAAATTTCAGGTGAAATACACTCTAGATGATGAAGGTGGTCTACACATTGATTACGAAGCCATGACAACACGTGCAACAACAATCAACATGACAAACCATGCCTTTTTCAACCTGGCTGGACATGTGAGTATGACAATTCATAATTTTTGCTTATTTTTACATGTTTTTCCTTTCCTTTTTCTGAAGGAAGTTAAATTGCTAGTCCTTATGGTAATACCTAATTAGCAGATGAAGTAGACTGTAATATCAAAGCATTTTAAACTTGTGATATGCATGAAGGAATGCTAAAATTCCTTTCAACTACAACAAATACATAATATAATATTTTGTGTGCATTTTCAGGCTGCAGGACAAAAGGGGTTGTTTGAACATGTTGTAAAGTTGAATGCTAACTGCTTCACACCAGTCTCTGATCAGCTCATTCCAACAGGTTTGTCATAATCATCAGTAAAAGCAAGTTGAATTGACTGGTATGTCATTAAATAATAGAAGTGAGGAATAAAAGCTTTGGGAGAATATTTGCATGAAAATTTAAGAAAATGGCCCATGATAGTACATACCTACTTCCCGTACTTCTAAAATATACAGATACTGTATGTAAATGTACTTAAACTACATAATGAGAGAATTATCTGCAACACAGGAGAACTAACCCCTGTAGGAGGGACAGGATTTGACCTCCGCAGCCCAACCACCTTCAAAGAGGCCCTTACTAATGTTCCCGGAGGAATCGATCACAATTTCTGCATTCACGAAAAGCAGAGGGGACTTCTGGAGTTTGCTGCTTCCTTTCATCATCCTCCATCTGGTATGCAGACTGAGAATTGTATATAGATTATGCATTTCTTGTGTTAATTGAAAATTGCATAGCTGATATATGTAATTCTAGTGTATTGAAGACTATATGTAGTAATGTGACGTATGTGCATTGAGAATTAGACTACTTATGGTTTTGTAATTTTCATGTTTATAGACAATTACAAGTAGTTCAAATTATTGTTATGCTTATGGAGAACTATGTATGGATTATTGAGACTTGTATACATGAAATAATATTTTCAGGATTTCCATATGCATTACCATACT
>NC_051412.1:31137799-31139387 GCF_015228065.2 Penaeus monodon
TGATTAATTGATAACTAAACATAGCTTCTGATAATAATTATGATGAAATACAGTGATATTATTAAACCATATTACATTCTGTCAGTTATCATATACCTCATAAATGTATCTTCAATTTGATAATGAAAAATTATTATGATGATAATAAAAAGAAAAGAGAGAGAGAGAATTTCACTTTTAATGATTAATATGGTAATATGGAAATAATTGTTTACATGTAAATTAATATCATTCGCCATCTATGCATTATAAATTGGGGCCAATGAAAAATTAATTCTGGTATTTCCGGTTTCAGGTCGCGTGTTAGAAGTTTACACAACTGAGCCAGGGTTTCAGGTTTATACAGGCAACTTCCTCCCCAAAGATGAAGGTGCTATGGTAGGAAGGAATGGTTCTTCTTATAAATTTCAAGGTGCTTTCTGCTGTGAGCCTCAGAATTACCCTGATGCCATAAATCATGTAAGTACATAGTTTATCATGTGCTCCTTCGTATTGTCTAATGATTGATCTTATGATGGATAATCTAGGATAACTTTAAGATGATCGTTCCAATTGTGTTATATATAGGTAAGCAAAAATAAGAGGTATGGGTTTAAAAACCTATACACTGATATTTGACTGCATATGGGAATATATTTGTATATGGAAAAATTATCAAGGATTTCTTATCTCTGCTTATATTATTTAGTTTAATCATAAATGATTGGTATTATAAATGATAGTCAAGATACAATATAATCCTAATAATTGATACTATAAATTATATTCAATTCAGTAAAAAGTCTCATATTGGAAACTTTTTTTTGTTTTCTTTTAACAATTTCAGGATCTTTACAGTTTATATTTTTTTTAATCTGCAAAATTTCTTTTCAGAAACATTTTCCCGAAGATGTTTACTGTCCTGGGAAGCCTTACAAGCATTCCATTCTCTTTAGATTTTTAGTTAGAAAGTGAAACTTTAATAGAAAAGGTTACTGACTCATATCAGATTACTATACAATTAAAAGTATATATAGTGTCTTTGTTCATTTACTGGAAATAATAATTCATTCTAAGTATACATATTTTGAAGAAGTATAGCAGTATGAAAATCAAAATGATTGTGCCTTTGCAGCTATTACAAATTTATTAAAAGTACTACACTATAGAGAGGATTGTTAAGTCAAGAAAAGTAGTCATGGAAAATTTCACTTTAGATTTCAAAGTAGACTGGTTGAGGAGTGTTTGGTTTTGCATTTCTTTTGGTAATATTGTTAATCTTGATTCAGATTAGTGATATGGTTGTTTGATTTTCCATTGAATTTACATGCTTGTTATGGTGTGTGGTATTACAGGAGTGTTGGAAGTGCCATTGTAAGTTAAGGGAGATGAAATATTGATTATTCTTTTTTATTCTTTTTCTAATAGTTAACACTTACAAATAACATTTATATTTGATTCAGTCTTGTGATGATGATGATGGTCTTGGTTATTCCCCGAGACTCGCTGTTTGAAGCAAAGGTTATGTCTCTGTGTGACTTCTTAAACTGGTTTTTCTCCCCTTGCTTGAAGCTCTTCTTACCATCAACAGTGGTCCACCACAAGAATG
>NC_051412.1:31139656-31139837 GCF_015228065.2 Penaeus monodon
ACACTGTTATTTATATGAAAATGAAATATGTTTATTGATGTTGTTGCAAATATATATGCTTTGTAAAAAAATTGTTTCATACCTTCTCACAGTTATTATTTAGAGATTCATAGTCATTAGTAAATAAAAGAAAGGACCTTTTAGGAGATTTTAGTAAAAGAATAGTCCACAAGTTATTGTG
>NC_051412.1:31140036-31140110 GCF_015228065.2 Penaeus monodon
ATATCTCAAAGGTACAGATGGTAATCATAAAGGCTAGTTTACATAGCACAATAAAATGGGTATCTAATGGAAAA
>NC_051412.1:31142569-31142841 GCF_015228065.2 Penaeus monodon
TTACAAAATATTTTGATAATAATAATATTCAGTTTCACGAAATAAGCATACAAATGTACTTTTAATTCAAAATAAAAAATGAGGAATATACAACATCGGAAAGAAGATAATTCACGGCAAAATATTACCATCCGACCGGTTTTGCCCTTCTGAACCAACTTTCGTGCTCGCGTCGTGAATCCACGGCTACATACCGCTGGCATACTACCATAAGCAATCCATTATCCTCTACCATTCTATTCTTCACCGGAGCCTTTAATAAATCCACTCTT
>NC_051412.1:31142878-31143220 GCF_015228065.2 Penaeus monodon
GTTGCTCCGGAACTTTTGTTAAAGGAAATACGACCAGCGCCACTTGTTGCAGCCGGCGCTAGTTGTCTGCGGTTCGATAACGTGTGTGAACGCCCTGTTAATCCTCCTTGTACGTGCCTTCAGTGTATTTCAGTTGTTTTTTGTGATAATTCGGGTATTTTCTGCTGGTTTGTAATGGGGTAGAATGTGTTGATAGTGTCTGTTAGAGAAAGTTTGTTTTTGTGTCTGTTATAAATGGAGATGTGAACTGATTTATGTATAGGCGTGTTATTTGGGCACAGTTTGGAGATTAAAATGGCAGACATCAGATTTATTGCGCCAATAAATTGAAGAGTATGCGAT
>NC_051412.1:31143273-31143405 GCF_015228065.2 Penaeus monodon
TCAGTATATGCCATTTAGAAATATTTCTAAAGGTGTGCGTCTTTGAAAATTATTTGTTTTCTTGGTTTGCTTCTTTTCCCTCTCTCGTTGAACCCGAGGAAAGATTGACGTTAATTTTTCTTCATCTTCTAC
>NC_051412.1:31143849-31143978 GCF_015228065.2 Penaeus monodon
TGTCATTCCATCCTCATTATTACAATTTTAGATCAAATTCTTCTCCATGTGTTCAATGTTTGGCCTTTACCTGTTAATCAATACTCAGCCTACCCTTAGTTATGTTCGCAAATTGAATACATTTTAGTA
>NC_051412.1:31144349-31144727 GCF_015228065.2 Penaeus monodon
CATATGTAGTAAGTAATACACTTTATTCTGGTGAGGACGCCCAGAGTGGTAAGAAAATGAAATCAGTCAATCAAGTATAAAATAGAATTACATCATAATTAATAAAGTAGTTTAATGAACGGACGCTCCTTATGCAGGATTCGTGTACAGTAGACGTTCAATAGGAATTTAATATTATAAATGAATGCAAAAAAAGGTATGAAAACCCTGACTATAATATATGTAAAATAATGAATAGTCTTACTTAAATAGGTTTGAGTCATTGAAAGGCACAGGATGATCGGTCAGAATTGATTATAAGAAAGCATCAATTATTAGAAAAGGCGAGAGAAGTAACTTTTTTTCTTTTTAAGATGCCAGGACCAGAACCCCACAACC
>NC_051412.1:31145225-31145399 GCF_015228065.2 Penaeus monodon
CACTGAAAAAAGAAACAACGACAAAATTAGTTTAAATAGATAATAATAAATGGGAAACATAATGTAGTAAAAGAAAAGGACAGAAACGTTATGGAAAAAACAAGACATGTATAAGAGAACGAGATACACCTAAACAAGTGAGAACTGCTTGTTATGGTAATTGCATTACACCGT
>NC_051412.1:31147176-31147647 GCF_015228065.2 Penaeus monodon
AAGAGATTGATATAACGTAATTTTTGGGTCCCTAGACCAAAATTCAAAGCAAGTGATAAGCCATTCTTCTCATTATCAGATGTATTTCTTCAATAGAAGACCTCTCTACATTAAAATTTATTAATGTAGAGGGGCATTTAGAATCAAAGAAGCTGACTTTTGATTTTAAATCAAGGTAGTATCCTAGGGTTTTGTAAGTTTTCTGCTTTGTATTTTAATTTCACGGTCAAGGAGTTTGAAAAGCCATGATATATATGTTTGTTAAAAGGAATGACTAATCATATAGTTTGAATCTGAGGAGATTGGGGATAATACCATAAAATTCACAATATTTAAGAAATTTAAGATCCAGTTCTTTGTTCTTAGTTTTGAAGATGTTCTTGTTGACGCATCTGTAGGTCTTGGGCGTTGATTGGTCATATCTTCTCGTGATTAATTTCTGTTGTTGATTTTCCGCTCGGGAAACTTAGA
>NC_051412.1:31147712-31147930 GCF_015228065.2 Penaeus monodon
ATTACATCACCGGCATCAGAGTATAAATAATGAACATAAAAACATTATTAGATAAGAAAAAAACCACAAAAATAGTTGTTAAAATAAACAATAATAAATTGGTAACATAATGAAACAAAAATAAAAGAAACATTGTGGAAAAAAACAGACATGTATAAAGGGGCGAGACATACCTCGACAAGTGAGAACTGCTTGTTATGGTAATTACATTACACCGT
>NC_051412.1:31150002-31150166 GCF_015228065.2 Penaeus monodon
GAGTAGTTTAAACTTAAGTTTATATTTGGGAAATTATGTATGTCCAGGAATAAATAGGAAACGACTCATTATGTCTGAGAAGAGTTACTTGACACGTCAGTTACTGACTTGCGAAAAAAAAATATTGGATGCCAAAGAAAATGATGCTCGTAAACCAAATGGAG
>NC_051412.1:31151033-31151302 GCF_015228065.2 Penaeus monodon
GTCGAGACATGAGGTTCCATGAGGACCAGCTTATTCTGGTTTGATCAGCAGAGTCAGCGAAGTGAAGCTGCCCTTGGAGAGTAGAGAGGCCATAAGCTCTTTTGCAGCACCATTGGCGGAGAGTACAAGGCTCTCGTGGATTCATAATAGATTAAAGAATTGTCTTGGGTGAAGACCTGTATGTACATATATTGTCGAGTGGAAGGATCATTTTAGGTAATATATTTCGCGCACAAAATATCTATATGATTATTAAAAGTGAAACGATT
>NC_051412.1:31151444-31151897 GCF_015228065.2 Penaeus monodon
ACTTTAATAACACAAAAGTAAAACCTTCAAATAGGCAGTTTTCACCGGTCAGAGCGTCCTTGGTTTAGGCTGCTGCCGCCGTCGGATCATGTTTTGCTTTGTACAGTAGATTAGCTTTAGCTCCATACTAAATAATGCCGACGCCCAATCAGCTGTTAATTTATATTGCTTTTCGTTTGTTACTAATTATCCCTCAGGGTTTTTCCGTTGGCGCAAGGGAGCCATGGTCAAGCCGGAAATTTCCATCTTTGTAAGAAATAGAAGACACAGACAGTCGGTCAGATAACATTTTAACCTGTCTGGGTATTTTAGATGCACCGTAAGGGAAAAGTGACTCGTATTTGAGTTGTTGTTTTTAACCCACAACTCTCCTGTTTATGCCCTCGCTCCCGGAATATGTTCCTGGAGACGCCGATAACTTGCTTTGCATTGAAATTTACCTTGGCCCGAATC
>NC_051412.1:31152635-31153425 GCF_015228065.2 Penaeus monodon
TCTACATGAGTAGCTCTAATTTATATTTGGAAAAGTATGTATGTTTAGGAATAACTGTGAAACGACTCATTATGTCTGGATATAGTTAATTAAAAATCAGTTACTGACTGGCGAAAAAATATTGAATGACAAACCAAGAAAATGATGCTCGTAAACCAAATGGAGAGAGAACTATTTAATTTCTTTGATTTCCGTAAAAGAATCTCACTGAATTCTAAAAAGCTGCTTCAGAGATATAGGTCTGGTGGGGCTAAAACGGAATGCTCATCCCCAGAATCCAATGTCCTTAATCTTCATACGACATAATATGAAACGAGAGGAGAGGAATATCCTAACGGGAGGGACTGAAGGAGGCAGAGGGAGAGAACGATAAAGAAAAGAGAAAAGAATCATGGATGGGCTGGTGAAGGACTGTAGGACTGGAGTAAAGAACAGATCTCTCCATGTCAAGAATAGCGACCTTAGGTATTGATGTTTTATGATATAAGAACAAAAAAAAAATTATATCAGTTATAATCGATTATGGGATAAATATTGTAATTATTGTCATTATCATTTTAATGGGCAGTCAATGAGATCTTGCAACTGTTTCGTGACTTGCCAAGATGTCTGATAATTTGAGAAATCCGTGAACTGAGAATATACGGCATGTGAGACAATAACTGCACTTCCCCTTCCTTTTTCAACGATCTTAGCTAAGATCATGAATGTTATAATTAATATATGAGAAAGGCCGTTTTCCATATCCCGCGATGTGACTTCTGAGTTTGCGAATTCCAATGGGAAAATC
>NC_051412.1:31153458-31153756 GCF_015228065.2 Penaeus monodon
AGGGGAAGGGGTTTGTGGATTTTTTATTCAGCATAAAATATAATGGATCTTTTATACAAAGTCGAAGTAAAACAAATAGAACATTGAATAGGAACTTTATAGCGTACTGTTTAGCTGTTTTTCTTGAACACAATAATGTTTTAATGATGTGAACTACTTGGGTTTTCAAATATATATAATATATAATGTAACTTAACTACTCATTGTTCCTTCGTCTGATACATAAGTACTAGATGAGCACTATTGTTAGTCAAGCGGACCTTTCGGGACATCTGTAAGTAGCTGTTGCTTAATAAGA
>NC_051412.1:31154284-31154455 GCF_015228065.2 Penaeus monodon
TGATATCTGATTCAGATGAGGAAACTATGTGAACGCAGTTATTCCTTGCTTTATTAATCTCTGTATGTGCTTCGTTTATTTTTTGCTTAAATATTGTTATCGTTTTTATCGCTTTTAATTTGTGTCACTGACAAGAAATTCCCGAATTGCAAGGACAATCACCAGCATATG
>NC_051412.1:31154922-31155140 GCF_015228065.2 Penaeus monodon
ACCAGGCTTAGTAATGATAGCGATTATGGCCTGTTAATTATGACTAACATTTGTGATTACGTTTCTTGAAGCGAAACTATTTATCGTGAAATATTATGATAATGATGACAGTGATGACTGAGAGAAAATAATAATCATACAAAAAAGAGAATATGAAAAAGCATGCATGATGTTGCATACCTCACCGTCTTGCATGCTTGTCAACAATGCAACGTCGT
>NC_051412.1:31156788-31157436 GCF_015228065.2 Penaeus monodon
ACTCAAATTCGTGAGTGCATGGCAATTGTATGGAAGGAGCACACGTATCATCGGGTTGCCTTTACATCATAATACTTACCATCAGTTACTGAAGACAGGGTTTTTATCCTTGACTCGATTCAATGAACCGGTGTTGATATCTTGAGTAGATAACAATACCTATAGTTATGGAGATAAGGGAAAATATTCACTTCCTAGCGGTTAAATCAACCAGAGGACATGGAGAAGATCTTGCAAGACATTGGGCCTATTCGAAGAAAGATTCATTATTAAGCTAACAAAATAGACCTAAAAAAGCCGTTAAAGATTTTAGCTGTAATGAAGGAGGCCTCACTTTTCCCCCAACTCTCAAGTAACAACTAAAGATGGACAATAGAACCCCATTTACGTTATTTTGGAACTGAATACTTGGCTTTCTCTTTATGGACTTCTAGCCACGTAGGCATTAAGGTCACAAAATGTCTTACCGTCATTGGTCTCTGCAGTATTTTTGAAACCTTTAGACATGGTCCTGAGGCCGCGCATGCAGAGAGAACAGGCGTCGTACATAGGGCTGCTGTCCCTCCGTTGCCGAGGAAGGCCGGTCATTTGGGTGTTTCTGCAGATCCGAAGGATTCCAGTGATGAGATGATCAGTGTTTACTTAATC
>NC_051412.1:31157922-31157992 GCF_015228065.2 Penaeus monodon
TACAACGTGTTTTCTGAGTGCATATATCCTGAGCGTTTATTTCCGCCTTCCCGACAATCTATTCTCTAGA
>NC_051412.1:31159769-31161705 GCF_015228065.2 Penaeus monodon
TGTGTGTCTGTCAGTGTGACATTGTGAGCGACAAGAACTGACAGCCATTGGGACTTATACGTACATCACCCGCACCTGAGGTAAACACTAGATGCCTTGTCCTCTTTCGTGTTCGTGCATGCAACATTTACTCAGTAGTACAGACGGGGTGCATAGACTCACGTGGAAACTTCCAAGAACTGAAAACGATATACCGAAGCGCTGTGGTTTATAATCGTCACTGCCAGTTATTTGTGGACATTTTGAGTTGGGAAGATACAGTTTATTGGATATAAGTGAGTGATTATATTATGGAATTAAGTTCTGTTTCCATCTTTTTTGCACTGTCATTTTGCGAAGGTTTATTTCTGATGTTTATGAAAAGACTTTGGCTGATGATGCACCTGTGCTCTGATGTTTGTCTTCGACGGTTCTCGCAGAAATTTGATACATTTTTTTTCTTTTCTGTGCCAAAACACAGCCCCTTACTTCAAAGATTGTTCTAAATACAAAAAAAGAAAATGAAAAATATGTCTTTCATATCATTCAGTCTCACTGAAACCCCCTCACTCCATTCGTGTAAAGCGCAAAAAAAGGCCTGGAGGTCACCTGAGGCGGCCAGCAGGTTCAGCATAGCAACACGGCTCAAATTGGAAAATCTACAGCGGTGGGCGGCGCCTCCCCCGACGTCTGGTAGCGTTTGGAAATTTCATCCGAAGTGGTCTGTCCACGTGATTGGTGCGTGATATCGCTCTATATCCATTAATATTTTGTTTCTGGATGGTCCTGTTTACCCTGTATAACTCATTGTGGTATTTCATATAAAAACATGTCGTTGTGTTGTAATGGTGGCTGTTAGTAAGTGTTGGCTAGTTATAACAAGTATATTGATACGACTGAAAATGACGACCTGGCACCCTAGGACTAGAATTGGAATTTGGGAAGGTCACGTGTAAAGTGAACTTGATAGTAGCTGGCGAAATTTTCTGTTCATATAGCTGTCTATATTCACACACAATAACGTTTCTGCAAATTTCTTTTGAGTTTAGTTGAGATGCATAAATTAATGGTCAGTTTAAAAGGTGCCCTGAAGACGATTATACCCATTTGCTCAAAGGATATAGGCCTATCCAAGTCGTTTTGTCAGGGGCTGATCGGCGACTCGGCCCCCAGGTGAGAGCGGCTCAAGTGAATCATGCTTTGTTTGCTGAATTTCTTTGCATAATCATATGTATAACATTTGGTCTTTATTACTCCAACAAAAGTAATTAAACCCAAGAACGGAGATGGAGGCAGAAGCGCTTGTTCTAAGGGCAATCCCTGACTTCTTGCGTGTGACGTATAATTTCCAAATTAGTCTCAAGTGCTTAGCCAATCATATGGACGACTGCCATGAATGAACCAATCATCCCTCGCCAGTATGTACCGATTCTTTTTTTTGCCACTGAAGGTTATGGAATAAATACAGAAGGTTATTGGAGGTCCATGCAGTTCGTCCATAGGCAGACTCGAAGAAACAAGTCAGAACCTAAGGTAAGGCTCTTAACTCTGTAAAATGATACATAAGATATATATATAGGTGCTGTATGCAATATACTGTACATGCCAATACTTTAATTTTCCATGAGGATCCTCTAGTCGCACTTTAATGAAAATTGATTGGTGCCTGTTTTGTTTTTTCACATGGGGATGAAAGGACGACCAACGCCTGTTAGAGCCATGGTGTAATCTCCTGGGATTCATCGCACTGACCCTAACACGTGAAAAAAATCCTTTAAATTTCACCAATTCACTGACAGACAACAAGAACAACAATAAAAATGTAATTCCCTGATGTAGCCATTAAACTCTTGCAAAGTTATGGGCTAAAATGGAAATAAAGTTCTGTAGAGGGAAAGGCTCCAAAAAAGCCAGGCAGCAATGTAGAAAAATAGATTTCTGGTTAAAACCAGAAATT
>NC_051412.1:31162500-31162692 GCF_015228065.2 Penaeus monodon
CCTGAAAAGTAGGCTGAGACGCGAGAGAAACTGAAGAACCAGACACGGTTATGATATGAATGAACGGAACAGATTTTTTTATGATATCAAATAAGGAAAACCACTTTACAGAGAGTGAGCTTAGTATTATGTATCGACAAGCAGACGCATAGTTTGTCTGAACAGTATATGGATGATATTTTGAAATGTACC
>NC_051412.1:31162805-31163049 GCF_015228065.2 Penaeus monodon
CATGAGCGTTTACCTAACGAATAAAAGTACCAGAACTTTTGACTGGCCTTTGTTACCATCGTGATATGATTATATAAAAAACATAATTTATAGTTGATCCCCGCAGTTTTCCCCGCGTTCTTTGATTTCATCTCCCGTTATCTCTGATATGGGGTTTATCTCTCTTCACAAGGTCATTTCACTAATATCTTTCAACTGTATCTTTGTCAGTATTATCAGTTTTTATTATAATTGTTACTGTTAT
>NC_051412.1:31165826-31166060 GCF_015228065.2 Penaeus monodon
ACTTAGTAGCTGGCATCTGAATAAAAGAATAAATAAACAAAGTAAGAACATAGTAAAAACATGCTATGAAAGCGAACAAAAGAAGAAAACAAACATTAGGAGTTCATTGACATGGCATTTCGCTGCGTCATGCTGACTGAGGAGTGTGCAACTTTTTTTGTGCTTTTGCAAGTCCTGGAAAATTGCCACGGAAGTAACTTATAAGTTGCTAAACGCTGATTAATAGGACGATCT
>NC_051412.1:31166087-31166307 GCF_015228065.2 Penaeus monodon
TTCATACCAAAAATGATAACAGCTTCCTTCTTGAAAGACAAACGAATTGATTGATAAATAAGCAAACAATGCGAACAAATCGGTAACCGCAAGTTTCTCCGGCTCAGCAAGGAAGAGTCTGTACTATTAGTCTTTAAAGAGGACGAAGAGGGGGAAGGGAGGAGGGAGTCATAATCTCGCAGTAACTTTCCACTCGCCTGCGAACGGGAGGCGCCAAACG
>NC_051412.1:31167517-31168057 GCF_015228065.2 Penaeus monodon
CATTTTTTTCGACACTTTCCTTTCATTTTATAAAAACACACCGAGGTTGGCATAATTTGGATAGAAAATAAAGGCGATATCGTTCCTAAAATAGTCCCCCATTTAATGTGAAGGATTTTAGGCATAGGGGAAGTGGTCCCTAAAATAGCACATCATAAAACCGGTTTTTGATTAACGCAAGGTCGTCCATAACAAATGAGAAGCGGGAATGTGTTGTAAAAAAGGTGCGTGCGTGTAGGTGTGTTTGTGTGATTGTGTTGAAGTTTCACTAGTTGTATTAATATTTAAAAACTAGATTAACTAACAACGAGAATAGATTATTCCCGGAAATGGAATGGTACTTTTTGCTATACCCTGACATTCACTTTCTACAATTTAAATTTAAATGCTTCATTCTATTGGATACAATCTTTCGTATGTATCCAAAGGATAATTCACACTTTTATAGAAAAGTAACTACACAGAAAATATTATTTACCCGATTCCGACGTCATAACAATTTGCCGCAAAAATTTGTCAGTAGGATCGCGTCCAGACGCC
>NC_051412.1:31168304-31168641 GCF_015228065.2 Penaeus monodon
AGAGAGCATACGGTTTAAGAGTAAAACGCCGAGTACTTAAGAGCCTGCAGTATTTCATGGTCTTCGGAGTTCATTCACGCGTTCTTTTGCCCTCTGAATACACACTATGCATAAGAGAGTGTATGTATTCCCCGGTGAATGATAAGTACTTGTGGCTCCTACTCTTTGCCAGTACATGTTCGTGCTAGCAACCAGACAAACTACCTCTGAGAGAGAAAAAAAAACTGCTCTGAGGTACATTTGGACCGACCTCTACCGACAAGCTACTTTTTTGCATTGTCATCCAGTTGGCAAGAAACGTTTTGTTCCTGGTGTAGGTCAGTTATATCATGTATAA
>NC_051412.1:31169390-31169624 GCF_015228065.2 Penaeus monodon
CCCGAAAAAGCAATAAACTCAACAGAACTCCAAGAACGGCATTGCCACATGCAAGCCACAGCCTATCCTGGTGGCTTTGCGTGACCCGAGCCTTTTGAGCAGCGCTATTGCCAATGGAACTCAGTATCTCACCTACACTTAGTGCTTGTGGTCGTCCTTTTAGCCTTGCTTGCTTGCTTGCTTGGTCCTTTCGCGTTGGCTTCGATGAGGTAAAGAGTCAGTTAATGGTTTAAT
>NC_051412.1:31169735-31169947 GCF_015228065.2 Penaeus monodon
CATTTCCGGGTTGAGGAGGATATTTCTTGCAATAATCATCATTGTTGCATGTGCTACTGATCACGTGACACCGTGTCCCTTACATCAATAGCTTCAATGATTCATTCTCGTTCTTCGATTCTACCTTCGAGTTTTCATATTATCTTTGTCGTATATTTACATATATATATTTGTATTGTAAAATATGTCTACCCCCCCCTCAAAAGGAAAGG
>NC_051412.1:31169972-31170109 GCF_015228065.2 Penaeus monodon
AACGATGCCGGAAGAAAATTAATATGATGGCGTATTCCACATGTAATAGTTTAGTCCTGCATGTTATAGGCACGGTCTAGAAAAGTATCTTGATTATAGGCATGTGCTATATTCGTGCGAAAAAGTGTGAAAGAGGG
>NC_051412.1:31170209-31171199 GCF_015228065.2 Penaeus monodon
GAATCATTAGCACTCGTCTTTCCAAAATGTGCCTCAAAACCACGCCTGCTTTTAGTGCTTAAAAAAACTATGTCAACTCCTGACTGCCCTTTTTTTTACCTTGGCTGTTTGAATATTTCGTCTTTGAATCTGCCAGAGCGCATTGTAGTGGTGGTGTGCGATAAAATGATAATAATAATGAAATAGAAAATAAATATTTCATGCGAATCGTGTGCGTTTCGACTTTTCCAATAGGCACCCACTACCGTTCCCTTCCATCTGATCTTGAGGGAAAAAAACACAGCTGATAAGTCCCACTCACAAATCTCTTCCGCAAAAACTCATATGAATTTTATTGAATCATTTTAGTAAATGTCCTTCATCCCCTTATAAATCCCATTTATAAATTCTTGCCATAAACCCCTCTGATAATTGCCTACCACCTTCGCCTTCATAACTCCTTTGATCGAATCCTTTTATAAATCCCTTCAATAAATCCCTCACATAAACCCTCTCATAAATCCCTTCCATAAATCCTTCTCATAATTCCCTCCCATAAATCCCTCCCCAAAAAACTTCCCATAAATCCCTCCCATAAATCCCTCTCATAAATCCCTCCCAAAAACCTTCCCATAAATCCCTCCCAAAAACTCCCAAAAACCTTCCCCTAAATCCCTCCCCTAAATCCCTCCCCTAAATCCCTCCCCTAACCCCGTCTCCCGCCCCCAGCCGCGCCTCCGCACCTGCCTTCCCCGCCGCCATGTTCGCCACCATGAACGGAACGACGCAGAGCCCGAGGAAGGCGCCGCCGGAAGCCGCGTCGACCAACGGCTTCGCGCACATGAACGGCGCTTCGGCCAAGCACGGGGCGACGGAGAACGGAGAGGGGGAGGGAGGAGAGCTCCTGCAGAAGGTCCTGGAGATGGTCTTGCGGGAGAAAATCGTGACGGGGATCGAGGCGTCGGAGAAGGTGATCGAGTTCAAGCAGCCCGAGGAGCTCAAGGTAATGCG
>NC_051412.1:31171970-31172145 GCF_015228065.2 Penaeus monodon
AGCATAGAAGGGTTTGTGTACCCCCCCCCCCCTACCATCAACCGCTGCGCATGGGCTGTGTGCATGAGACAGATTTCGTGCTCTGAGCTTCTCCGATCAGTGTCCTTTTGTTCTTTGCTCTATTCTGGTTCCCACACGATCATCCGATGCTATCGCTGACTTTTCCACTTCTTTT
>NC_051412.1:31172607-31172891 GCF_015228065.2 Penaeus monodon
ACAACCCAAATATTAACCACAGTCACTCAATGACCAACAAGCACTTCTTCCTTCATTTCAGAAACTGTTCGACCTGCGAGTTGGCCACGACGGCTGTTCCCCCGACGAGGCGCACGCCCTTCTTGAACAGGTGGTCCGGTACAGCGTGAAGACAACCCACCCCCATTTCTACAACCAGCTGTACGCCGGCATCGATGAAGTGGCGCTGACCGGGGCTTGGCTTACCGAGGCCCTTAACACAAATCAGTAAGTGTGCGTTTTTTTTGTACAGTCTTTAAAAAAAA
>NC_051412.1:31173070-31173581 GCF_015228065.2 Penaeus monodon
AACCATCTGTACTCATCTCTCAATAAATCCAGTTTATATATAGTAAGTATTTTACCAAAACTAACACTAACACCATCAACAATTTAAGACTTCAACATACACCCCTACAAACCCCCACAGACATCCCTACATACATCCCCATATACACTCCCACATACATCTCTACATACACCCCACATACATCCCTACAAACCTCCACATACATCCCTACATGCACCTCCATACATCCCTACAAACCCCCACATACACCCACCATACACCCCCACGTAACACCAAGACAAAAGCCCCTACCCCGACCCCTAACCCACCACGCGCTCTCCGCAGGTACACGTTCGAGGTGGCTCCCGTGTTCATGCTGGTGGAGCATGAGGTCATCCGGCAGCTGGTGGAGCTCTACGGGTTTGACGACGGCGACGGCATCTTCGCTCCGGGTGAGGGACGACTTCGTGTGGCTTCTGTGTCTGGCACTGCTGGCGGAGGGCGGTTGTGATGCTGGCGGAGGAGCATACAA
>NC_051412.1:31173801-31173988 GCF_015228065.2 Penaeus monodon
CAATAGCAAAGCTAAACCGGTATGCACTGGTCTTTCATAAAGCTTTTGCTAATGGTTTCCAGGTGGCAGCATGAGCAACATGTACGCGATGGTCCTCGCGCGCTACAAGAAAAACCCGAATGTCAAGAAGACCGGCGTGTTTTCCCTCAAGCCTCTTATTGTCTTCACGTCTGATCAGGTCCGTATG
>NC_051412.1:31174773-31175084 GCF_015228065.2 Penaeus monodon
CGCTATCTCACCCCCACTCCCCCCTCCTCCCAGGGCCACTACTCCGTCAGCAAGAGCGCCTCCTGGCTTGGCATCGGCATGGACCACGTTGTGCCTGTAGCGACCGACGAGCAAGGCAGGATGCTCCCCGAGGCCCTCCGGAAGGCGGTGCAGAAGGCCCGGGAGCAGGGGGGGGACCCGTACTTCGTCAACGCCACCGCCGGGAGCACCGTCTTTGGCGCCTACGACCCCCTCGATCAGCTGGCCGATGTTTGTGCTGAAGAGGGACTGTGGCTGCACGTGGATGTGAGTCGCTGGCTCCTTTCTCTCGT
>NC_051412.1:31175348-31175528 GCF_015228065.2 Penaeus monodon
ATTTCAATCATCTGCAATAACGGGCTTGCTTATCCATCATCAGGGTTGCTGGGGAGGCGCCGTTATTCTCTCCAAGAAGTACAAACACCTCATCTCTGGAATCCACAGGTAAAGCATAACTCTCCGACCATTTATTGAACTTTGATTGGGGCAAAAATATTCTGTCTAAAACTGTGTATA
>NC_051412.1:31175571-31177075 GCF_015228065.2 Penaeus monodon
ACACACACAGTTATTATTCCTTTCGTGTAGTGTAACCATCATGCATTCCAACAGGGTAGATTCAGTCGCCTGGAATCCCCACAAGATGTTGGGCGCAGCGCTGCAATGTTCAGCGTTCGTCACCAAGCACAAGGTATTGGCACTAACAATTCATTCGTGTGTTTGTCTTTTTGCTTCCGTCTTCTAATAAGCACATTATCTATATCTTTGTTCTTTGCAACACTTTCCGAATTGGTGAATATTGCTTTCATATTACTGTAGTGTAGTCCTGGTTTAGGGAGGCGGGAGACTTACTGCATATGAGCGCATTAATGTAAAAACTTTGGATGGATACAGCTAGAAAGTTTTCGTAGTATAGATTAGGATTTGCATAAATTTGATATACTTAAACCACAAGGCAGGCAAGACACAGGAAACTGGATTATCCACTCGAATAAAAAAATACGTGTCATAAGACAATACATTTCCCAAAACAAAAACGTATATTGGATTATTAATTATAATACACGTGGTGATAAAAGCAAAAATTTGTGAATAATACCGAAGACTGAAATGGGCAGACAATGCAAGAAATGACAAAGTCATGAGACAAACAGGACAAACACTAATGACTACGAAAATGAAATTAAGAATCACAGTGCAATGAAAACAAGTCACGAAACATAAAAGACGAAAAATAATGTTAGGAAATTCACATGACAGTAAAAGCAATGTCAGGAAATGTCAGCAGAGACAACGAAAACACAGGCGTAAACACACAAAACAACGAAAACAAACACACAGCTCACAAGACGACGAAAACAGACACAGCTCACAAGACGACGAAAACAGACACAGCTCACAAGACGACGAAAACAGACACAGCTCACAAGACGACGAAAACAGACACAAACCGCAAAATGCATGGCAAGCATTCCCTTCCTCCTTTCACCCAGCGTTCTCCCTCCCCCTCCCTCAGGGCCTCCTCCACCAGTGCAACTCGGCGCGGGCGTCCTACCTCTTCCAGCAGGACAAGTACTACGACGTGAGCTACGACACGGGCGACAAGAGCGTCCAGTGCGGGCGCAAAGTGGACGCCTTCAAGCTATGGCTCTCGTTCAAGCTGCACGGCATGGACGAGCTCGAGAGGAGGGTCGACGCCGCCTTCGCCGCCTCCAGGTAGGATGTGCTTTGGGCCGTTTTCGCGTACAAATGGACAAATATTTCCACGTGTTGCCCCTACACATTCCCACGTGTTTGTATTTATATGTACAACCGTTTCTTGCACTAACCCTCTTGCGCCTCCAGGCACTTGTGCGAGCAGGTGAAGGCACGAGAGGGCTTCCGCTTGCTGCAGGAACCCCAATGCACCAACGTGTGCTTTTGGTTCATCCCTCCTAGCCTCAGGAACCTGCCCGAGACCCCCGAGTGGTGGGTGAAGTTGTCCAAGGTGAGGGAATGGACGGATCTGAATGAAAGACTGAAAGAAATAATGAAGAAACAAAAAAATAATAATATACATATA
>NC_051412.1:31177164-31177291 GCF_015228065.2 Penaeus monodon
CGCTGATCACGCTCGCTCCCGCAGGTGGCGCCGCAGTTGAAGGAGCGCATGGTGCGCGAGGGGTCCCTGATGGTCGGCTACCAGCCCGTCGCTTCCAAGGGCCTCGTCAACTTCATAAGGATGGTGA
>NC_051412.1:31177323-31177484 GCF_015228065.2 Penaeus monodon
ATGGACTTCGTGCTGGATGAGATCGAGAGACTTGGGGCTGATTTATAATGGGGTTAGAAGAGGGGAGGAGGGGGGGGAGAAAAGGAGAAGAAAAGGAGAATAAAATGAGAAAGGGAACGAGATAGAGTCAGAAAGAAAAATGGCTCCAGTAAGCATAAAAC
>NC_051412.1:31178116-31178359 GCF_015228065.2 Penaeus monodon
AAAAAATTAAATTATATTAAGTCATAACTCTTGCACGTGATCCAAAGAATAAATTGATAAAATTCAAAGAAAAATGATGACGATGCACATTTCCGAACAAAGGTAATGATCGCATAGCTGTCCCTCGGTCGTTGAAATTGCTGTGATATAAGCGTAATAGTTACTTTAGCGCTTGAGTCCTCATACTTTTTGCTCATGCAATAAGTACGTTCATGGTCAAATAATTTTCCTTATTTTCTTAAG
>NC_051412.1:31180120-31180444 GCF_015228065.2 Penaeus monodon
ATTGACAGCGCGCGACCCTTCCCGTCTCTACAGGAAGGTCAGCGTGAGGACGATCAAGCTCCTTGGATGTTTCTGGAAAATGACCAAGACAATCGGAAGGTGCAGTCTTGGCAAGATTACCGGGGACGAGCTGAACGGAAAGCTCGTTTGTTTCACACTCCCGGCTAAATTCCGTAAGAGCCATCATGTGTAGATCCACCTCAAGGGCCCTAAGAGAACCCGGGCGTGGAAGGCTCCTGTGATCATTACCCTGTCCGCTGAAGAAGTGTTACACGGAGGGAAGGCCGAGCTCAAGAGCAACGACACTGTTGTGGCCGATATGGA
>NC_051412.1:31181893-31182290 GCF_015228065.2 Penaeus monodon
TCGCTTGATAATATCGCCCTGGTCGCGTACCCTGCATGTACAAGGAAACGAGTAAATAAGTAATCAGCATCGCTAGCACGCAGGCCAACTGACAAGCGGCAAGTTGCACAGACCGCGGCGGCGCTGCTTGCACTGAGAGACATTGACCTTGTTGAATTGACTTATGCTTTGCCTCCTCTTCCTCTTCAGTGAGCAATCTTGCACTTGGGAGATTAATCTGAAGGTATTCTTCAGAAATACGAACATTCTTTCAAGCACGGCGAGGAGATTATGATAAGTAAATGGAATATATTTTGTAGGAGCACAGCGCAACAGCGACGTAATTGGTGTCGCTTGTGAGTTCATTTACGGTTTTGAAGTAGGTTCGTGTGTCTGTGGTTCCTTGTTCTCTCTTCCT
>NC_051412.1:31182747-31183186 GCF_015228065.2 Penaeus monodon
TCAGTAATACCTGGTTAGACGGATAAGACAACTGGAAGATAATGAACACGAGATTACGAAAGAATGTCACAAATGCTAGAATACTGATTAGCTGGTGCATCGAAAACAGACGACGAAAATCATGTCGCGCATGCAAGCATTGTCATTCTGGGGAAGGAGGGGGGAGGTGTAAGAAAGAAGGAGAGAGGTGTAAAGAAGGAGAGAGGTATAAGGAAGGAGTCAGGTGTAAGGAAAAGAGGAGATCTGTTTACGACTGATAAAAGACCACCCCTTTTCGGGTATGTCTTGAAATGTATATTACCATGTCGAAGAACGTAGATCATGACGGAAAGCTTATAACGGACCATCCCCTTGCCCTGGGCCTCTGAAACACCCACCCTGACAACGTATCTTTATAGGAAGGCAAATCAATAGACCTACTTGAGACTAATAACAGCGA
>NC_051412.1:31184473-31185339 GCF_015228065.2 Penaeus monodon
GGGAATAAATCCTCAAACGGTAATAAGGGCAAAAGCGTATAAACAAAAGAGATGAAGCCGATAAAGGATTGAAGCAAATGATTAAATTCGATAATTATCCCATCGTATCTAATCTTATCAGACCTAGACTTCATACTGTCTTTCCCTAGAGTGTATATATGTCGAAAAATAACAAACACAGTATCTGTCTGTAATGGAAACAGGTCACATAATAAAGTATGATTGAGACATTAAACCAGTTTAAAACAAAGAGACCGGAAATGTACATGTAATCATGCTTTCGTGTATCCAAAATAAAAGGACACGGCGTGAGGCCCTGCAACTTGCTAATAATAGCTGTGAGAAAAAGAAAATGCATGTAATATTGTTTACCTCGAATGTTATTCAATGCAGTCTCTCTCACCTTGAAAATCGTTTGAAGTTGCGGGAAATAATAACAAATATATGGTTGAGATAACAAATGGGATGTTTACGATATGATAACCTTAATGTCTAAAATATCCGGCATTTCAGCATCCATATTCTGAGTCAAATTTCACATTTTATCGGTGATTCCTGAACGAACGCGTCCGAAAGCTATCAAGAATCCTTAGAGTAAATTTTCTATAACAATTGGAAACATTCGTTGGAGATACAATTATTCCACTCAACTAGGATGAACACACTACAAATTTTCTAATATATAGTTTATATTAACTGAAAGAAAAAGCTGTAAATTACGCGACCCGTTTATGAAAGAACAATGGAAAGCAAGATATCGGATGAAGCCGGGCATTGACCATTCACAGGGCTGCTTTTAGAGGGTTTGGCAGGGGAGGGTGCTTGCGACTGACGGCTGATTAAGCGTTTTTCGAGCCAAACTTAGC
>NC_051412.1:31185474-31186964 GCF_015228065.2 Penaeus monodon
TAGCTTACTTCTTGCCTAGCAATTTCAGCGGTCCATGGTGCGTTTGTCACTTCTGGAAAATCTTCCCTGTCATTCCATTTCATCCTTTTATCACTGATGTGTTATCAACATCTTTACTTCCGAATGACTTTTGCAAAACCAAACTTAGCGCTCCTCGAAAAGAAACACACGGTTAGCAACTACAATTCTTTACAAGTAAGCGCCTGCCATTACATTTCAATCAACTCTTCTACACCCACTCCATCACATTTCTTTCTTTCAGTACCATCCATATATAAATTCCTACCTAGCGAATTTTGCTAACTAAAACCTAGCGCTCTCCGAAAAAAAAAAACATTAACCGACAACTGGCATATTTTACAACCGCATACGAGTGCAATTCGCAGGCAGTAGAAAGTGTGAGCGAAAGGAGTGTGCACGAAGCTTCTGGCAACTGGCAAGTGCATTTCGTATGTCTGTAGGTTTCTTTAAGGCTTTCTCATTTTTATTCTTATTATTTGAGTGTTATAGTATCTTTCTGTTTTTTGTTTAGGGGGAGAATAAAGAGGACGTATATTTTGAGGTAATTTTTATGAAAGATTTAATGGTAAAGGCAGATTGAATTATCGTTCGAATATAATATGGTAAAAAAAAGGGTAAACGTGACGCAATTTATAATAGCCATTTCATAATGCAACGAACTGAACGTGCCAATTTATAATAGCCATTTCATAATGCAACGTAACACTATTTACGCAGTTGTTATATAATATGAGGCATAACTTGTAGATTATCTTTTAACTAGAAAGTACGATTGAAGTATAATTGTATGATAAAGAACTGAATAAAATGAAAATCCAGTGATTAAAACCTATTTTGAGAATAAGCAGCATAAAAGTGTAATGTTCCTTTAAGATTCCAATAATACTGTGTTTTGGTGATAAGAACTTTCGTAAAAACAAAACTTCAGATTCTTCCTCTTCCTCTGCTCTTCTCCATTTTGTGGATTATTACATGTCTCCTGCACTTTTTTCTTTATCCTTCACTATCTAGTGTTCCTTCTCTTATTTTTCTTTTCTCTTTTTCTCTCTCCATTTTTGTATCTTTCTTCCTGTCCATCCTAGGGTTAAGCAAGTTATATTGTGAGTCTTCATTTTCTCCTACAAACATCTTATTTTTCTTCTTCCTTCTTCTCTTCCTTTTCTCCTTTTTGTTCTTCATCCTCTTTTTCTTCCTTTTTTTCTCTACTTCCTTTTCTTCCTTCTTTTCTTTTTTCTCCTCCTCCTTTTCATTTTTTTTTTACTTCTTTCTTTTTCTTCTTTTTCTTCTTTACCTCTTTCTTTTCTGGTCACTAATTTTCCCAACTTCATTTCATCTGCCTTTTCCTCCATGTGTCTTGTTCTTGTGTTTCTTTTATTCCCCTTTTTAATTATCTTTTTTCACTTTATTTTCCTTCTGCTTTGACATCTTTGATTCCTCTCCTTTGTGTACCTTGTTGGAAGGAAATGAAG
>NC_051412.1:31188139-31188228 GCF_015228065.2 Penaeus monodon
ACATGAGTAGGGAAGTGATATACTTGTAGACTGGTAAGAAAAAAAAAAATTATGTGCTTTTATTAGAGAAATTATTAGTGTTAGATTTT
>NC_051412.1:31196214-31196655 GCF_015228065.2 Penaeus monodon
GTGATTTTTTCTCAATATTGATTTTTTCAGCATTAATAGATTTGCTCTTATTTCTCTTTTAAAGCTAGAGATATAAGATGATCCATTCCTTCAGTAGGTCTTGCTCCTGAACCTTAATTTCCCTTTTTTTTTGTTTGATGATAACCTATTAACTTGCAGATTACCCCCAAAGCTATGTGCTGGCATCAGTGTGGTGAGTAACCGATACAAACATAGCCACTGGGAACACCATGGGATGGATCAAGCAAAGGACATCGGGTATATTTGCAGAACTCTGCTGTTGCAGGTTGATTGGGGTAGGGGCTGGAGTCGCCCTGTGGCTCAACTCTCATCATTCTGCAGGTAAGTGGATGTTTAAGTACAGTACAGTCCTGGGTGTTTTCATACACTCAGTTTTTTGTGTTTTTTTTAATCGCCATTAGTATTATTATTGACTATAGA
>NC_051412.1:31196687-31197390 GCF_015228065.2 Penaeus monodon
AGAAAATCATGGGATGGTTGATAAATTGACTGATTTTTGTATATTTTAGATATTTTAATTTTTTTCTTGTTTACAATTAATATCTTATTGGCTGAGATAGTAATGACCTTTTCCAGAAGCAGCCAGTTTACTCACAACAGACCAAGAGGTTTCTTCCTTTGGGGCTTATCACGATGGTCTACCAGAATACACACTCGACAGGTGTCCAAACATGCAACTATGAAGGACAGGGTGTGGGTGGCATATCGACATGGGGTTTATGACATTACGGATTTTATCCAAGAACATCCAGGTAAGCTAATTGGTTGTGTTATATAAGTACTTTTGAGGTTTTCTTAACATTGTATAACATTATTAATATATATATTTTTGTAGCATTAATCAGTTTGCAGATTACAAAAAGAAATCATTCCAGTTGTACACATAGAATGCACATGAAAACAAATTACACAGCATGAGAAAAATTTGGAAAGTCCTTGTTATTGATGTCTTACAGGTGGAGACAAAATCCTGATGGGTGCAGGAGGTTCTGTTGAACCTTTCTGGGCCTGTATGCCGTTCATAGAACCCGCATGTGCTAGAGTTGTTCGAGAAGTACAGGATTGGTTAGTATCTGCAATTTTTAATGGTTTCTGTTGTACATGAAAACTTATTTATATATTTTGTTTTGTTTTGGAGAAAAATGAGGGAAAATGAAATCATA
>NC_051412.1:31197943-31198428 GCF_015228065.2 Penaeus monodon
GATTCAGGAAAACTACCGATTAACAGACAGGGGACAACAGCGCAACTCAGTAATACCTGGTTAGACGGATAAGACAACTGGAAGATAATGAACACGAGATTACGAAAGAATGTCACAAATGCTAGAATACTGATTAGCTGGTGCATCGAAAACAGACGACGAAAATCATGTCGCGCATGCAAGCATTGTCATTCTGGGGAAGGAGGGGGGAGGTGTAAGAAAGAAGGAGAGAGGTGTAAAGAAGGAGAGAGGTATAAGGAAGGAGTCAGGTGTAAGGAAAAGAGGAGATCTGTTTACGACTGATAAAAGACCACCCCTTTTCGGGTATGTCTTGAAATGTATATTACCATGTCGAAGAACGTAGATCATGACGGAAAGCTTATAACGGACCATCCCCTTGCCCTGGGCCTCTGAAACACCCACCCTGACAACGTATCTTTATAGGAAGGCAAATCAATAGACCTACTTGAGACTAATAACAGCGA
>NC_051412.1:31199764-31200630 GCF_015228065.2 Penaeus monodon
GGGAATAAATCCTCAAACGGTAATAAGGGCAAAAAGCGTTAAACAAAAGAGATGAAGCCGATAAAGGATTGAAGCAAATGATTAAATTCGATAATTATCCCATCGTATCTAATCTTATCAGACCTAGACTTCATACTGTCTTTCCCTTAGAGTGTATATATGTCGAAAAATAACAACACAGTATCTGTCTGTAATGGAAACAGGTCACATAATAAAGTATGATTGAGACATTAAACCAGTTAAAACAAAGAGACCGGAAATGTACATGTAATCATGCTTTCGTGTTATCCAAAATAAAAGGACACGGCGTGAGGCCCTGCAACTTGCTAATAATAGCTGTGAGAAAAAGAAAATGCATGTAATATTGTTTACCTCGAATGTTATTCAATGCAGTCTCTCTCACCTTGAAAATCGTTTGAAGTTGCGGGAAATAATAACAAATATATGGTTGAGATAACAAATGGGATGTTTACGATATGATAACCTTAATGTCTAAAATATCCGGCATTTCAGCATCCATATTCTGAGTCAAATTTCACATTTTATCGGTGATTCCTGAACGAACGCGTCCGAAAGCTATCAAGAATCCTTAGAGTAAATTTTCTATAACAATTGGAAACATTCGTTGGAGATACAATTATTCCACTCAACTAGGGATGAACACACTACAAATTTTCTAATATATAGTTTATATTAACTGAAAGAAACGCTGTAAATTACGCGACCCGTTTATGAAAGAACAATGGAAAGCAAGATATCGGATGAAGCCGGGCATTGACCATTCACAGGGCTGCTTTTAGAGGGTTTGGCAGGGGAGGGTGCTTGCGACTGACGGCTGATTAAGCGTTTTTCGAGCCAAACTTAGC
>NC_051412.1:31200763-31202287 GCF_015228065.2 Penaeus monodon
TAGCTTACTTCTTGCCTAGCAATTTCAGCGGTCCATGGTGCGTTTGTCACTTCTGGAAAATCTTCCCTGTCATTCCATTTCATCCTTTTATCACTGATGTGTTATCAACATCTTTACTTCCGAATGACTTTTGCAAAACCAAACTTAGCGCTCCTCGAAAAGAAACACCGGTTAGCAACTACAATTCTTTACAAGTAAGCGCCTGCCATTACATTTCAATCAACTCTTCTACACCCACTCCATCACATTTCTTTCTTTCAGTACCATCCATATATAAATTCCTACCTAGCGAATTTTGCTAACTAAAACCTAGCGCTCTCCGAAAAAAAAAAACATTAACCGACAACTGGCATATTTTACAACCGCATACGAGTGCAATTCGCAGGCAGTAGAAAGTGTGAGCGAAAGGAGTGTGCACGAAGCTTCTGGCAACTGGCAAGTGCATTTCGTATGTCTGTAGGTTTCTTTAAGGCTTTCTCATTTTTATTCTTATTATTTGAGTGTTATAGTATCTTTCTGTTTTTGTTTTAGGGGGGAGAATAAAGAGGACGTATATTTTGAGGTAATTTTTTATGAAAGATTTAATGGTAAAGGCAGATTGAATTATCGTTCGAATATAATATGGTATTTGTTCATAAATAGTTTTAACTGAACGTGCCAATTTATAATAGCCATTTCATAATGCAACGTAACACTATTTACGCAGTTGTTATATAATATGAGGCATAACTTGTAGATTATCTTTTAACTAGAAAGTACGATTGAAGTATAATTGTATGATAAAGAACTGAATAAAATGAAAATCCAGTGATTAAAACCTATTTTGAGAATAAGCAGCATAAAAGTGTAATGTTCCTTTAAGATTCCAATAATACTGTGTTTTGGTGATAAGAACTTTCGTAAAAACAAAACTTCAGATTCTTCCTCTTCCTCTGCTCTTCTCCATTTTGTGGATTATTACATGTCTCCTGCACTTTTTTCTTTATCCTTCACTATCTAGTGTTCCTTCTCTTATTTTTCTTTTCTCTTTTTCTCTCTCCATTTTTGTATCTTTCTTCCTGTCCATCCTCCTCATAATCTCCTGTTTCTTTTTCACTATCTTTATTTTCTTGTATTTTCTTGAAGATTCATGCTAGGGTTAAGCAAGTTATATTGTGAGTCTTCATTTTCTCCTACAAACATCTTATTTTTCTTCTTCCTTCTTCTCTTCCTTTTCTCCTTTTTGTTCTTCATCCTCTTTTTCTTCCTTTTTTTCTCTACTTCCTTTTCTTCCTTCTTTTCTTTTTTCTCCTCCTCCTTTTCATTTTTTTTTACTTCTTTCTTTTCTTCTTTTTCTTCTTTACCTCTTTCTTTTCTGGTCACTAATTTTTCCCAACTTCATTTCATCTGCCTTTTCCTCCATGTGTTCTTGTTCTTGTGTTTCTTCTTATTCCCCTTTTTAATTATCTTTTTTCACTTTATTTTCCTTCTGCTTTGACATCTTTGATTCCTCTCCTTTGTGTACCTTGTTGGAAGGAAATGAAG
>NC_051412.1:31203583-31203662 GCF_015228065.2 Penaeus monodon
GGAAGTGATATACTTGTAGACTGGTAAGAAAAAAAAAAATTATGTGCTTTTATTAGAGAAATTATTAGTGTTAGATTTT
>NC_051412.1:31207877-31208183 GCF_015228065.2 Penaeus monodon
CATCAACCGAAAGCAGAGTTACTCTCGCAATGATGAGAGTTGAGCCACAGGGCGACTCCAGCCCTACCCCAATCAAACCTGCAACAGCAGAGTCTGCAAAATACCGATGTCCTTTGCTGATCCATCCCATGGTGTTCCCAGTGGCTATGTTTGTATCGGTTACTCACCACACTGATGCCAGCACATAGCTTGGGGGTAATCTGCAAGTTAATAGGTTATCATCAAACAAAAATAAAGGAAATTAAGGTTCAGGAGCAAGACCTACGAAGGAATGGATCATCTTATATCTCTAGCTTGATAAGAGCA
>NC_051412.1:31210786-31211227 GCF_015228065.2 Penaeus monodon
GTGATTCTTCTCAATATTGATTTTTTCAGCATTAATAGATTTGCTCTTATTGCTCTTATAAAGCTAGAGATATAAGATGATCCATTCCTTCAGTAGGTCTTGCTCCTGAACCTTAATTTCCTTTATTTTTGTTTGATGATAACCTATTAACTTGCAGATTACCCCCAAAGCTATGTGCTGGCATCAGTGTGGTGAGTAACCGATACAAACATAGCCACTGGGAACACCATGGGGATGGATCAAGCAAAGGACATCGGGTATATTTGCAGAACTCTGCTGTTGCAGGTTTGATTGGGGTAGGGGCTGGAGTCGCCCTGTGGCTCAACTCTCATCATTCTGCAGGTAAGTGGATGTTTAAGTACAGTACAGTCCTGGGTGTTTTCATACACTCAGTTTTTTTGTTTTTTTTTAATCGCCATTAGTATTATTATTGACTATAGA
>NC_051412.1:31211259-31211966 GCF_015228065.2 Penaeus monodon
AGAAAATCATGGGATGGTTGATAAATTGACTGATTTTTGTATATTTTAGATATTTTAATTTTTTTCTTGTTTACAATTAATATCTTATTGGCTGAGATAGTAATGACCTTTTCCAGAAGCAGCCAGTTTACTCACAACAGACCAAGAGGTTTCTTCCTTTGGGGCTTATCACGATGGTCTACCAGAATACACACTCGACGAGGTGTCCAAACATGCAACTATGAAGGACAGGGTGTGGGTGGCATATCGACATGGGGTTTATGACATTACGGATTTTATCCAAGAACATCCAGGTAAGCTAATTGGTTGTGTTATATAAGTACTTTTGAGGTTTTCTTAACATTGTATAACATTATTAATATATATATTTTTGTAGCATTAATCAGTTTGCAGATTACAAAAAGAAATCATTCCAGTTGTACACATAGAATGCACATGAAAACAAATTACACAGCATGAGAAAAATTTTGGAAAGTCCTTGTTATTGATGTCTTACAGGTGGAGACAAAATCCTGATGGGTGCAGGAGGTTCTGTTGAACCTTTCTGGGCCCTGTATGCCGTTCATAAGAACCCGCATGTGCTAGAGTTGTTCGAGAAGTACAGGATTGGTTAGTATCTGCAATTTTTAATGGTTTCTGTTGTACATGAAAACTTATTTATATATTTTGTTTTGTTTTGGAGAAAAATGAGGGAAAATGAAATCATA
>NC_051412.1:31212276-31212602 GCF_015228065.2 Penaeus monodon
ATCTTTAATTGTGATCACTGAAACTTTTTTACAATCTCAATCATTTTTATATTTAATTCATTCAGTGCAGTGACATTTCTGGTACATAAACAATTGGATTTTTTATTTATGGGAGGTAAAAAAAATGGAAAGCAGACATTCATATCTTTTTTATCTTCATTTGAATTATTCTGATCATTTTCTTCTCCTGAAAGGAAACTTGTCTTCAAGTGATGTTGGTGCTCATGTGAAAGACATGGATGACCCTTACGGCAACGAGCCTCGTAGACATGTCGCCTTAAAGCCTTCATCAAAAAAGCCTTTCAACGCTGAACCTCCTCTCCCTT
>NC_051412.1:31212702-31212983 GCF_015228065.2 Penaeus monodon
ATTTAAGTTTAATAACCCAATATCAATTAAAACCAATAAAAAGAAAAATGTGAGCTTGTTATTATTATGTTAACAGCCACATTTTTGCATATTGTCTTTGAGTTTTTCCCCAAGGTCTTGCCGGACATGATATTGATCAAGGAATGGTACACGCCCCTTGAAATCTTCCATGTCGCGATTGCACGCAATGCAACTATTCTATAAAAAATAGATCTCCAGGTTGTGGTCAAAGTTCGTGGGTATTTACGCTTAACACTTTGTAGTCTTCGTAACGCGAGACT
>NC_051412.1:31213103-31213171 GCF_015228065.2 Penaeus monodon
TAACGTCAAACACACTTTAAGTGTGTTCTGTACGGACATCGAAGCATGTTATATTGCATGTTGTTATA
>NC_051412.1:31215858-31216216 GCF_015228065.2 Penaeus monodon
TACATGACATTCTACCTGACTGCATAACCTGCTCGCGATCATTATCCTCGGAGCCTCGGTTACGTAACCGAAATAACTTTTAAAAACCGATTGCATAAAATACCAAAGCATGCGAGATTATTGTACGGATTATTTCTTCTCGGGACTCAAGCTATAGCTCTCGAATTACATCAACAGACTCTTGTTGGTAAGCATGTTTAACTGGTTAGAGAGAGAGATGTGATGGCGCAGTGATATCTCCCGGCCTCTTTGCGAAGTTCACAGGTGAGGCGCGCGAAGTGAAACATTTTAGCTCTTTCTCTTAACTAATCACCGATTGTGTAAACATCGATTATAGTCCCCCCCACCCACTCTTCTG
>NC_051412.1:31217477-31217835 GCF_015228065.2 Penaeus monodon
TGGCATTTTACAAGGGCCTTTTGTCTGTTAATTTAAAATTATTTTTGGGCCCCTTTCCCTTGCATACTGTATTTCCTTGTAAAAATCCCACTCGGAATAGATATTTCGACTGGGAGGCAGGTGACGATTTCCGGTTTATCTTTGAAGATTTATGAAAGTATCTCTTTGAAAATTTCTTTCCCTTGTATCAAAGGGTGATATAGAAACCTTTATAGAAAAGAAATGTGCCCAACAGGTTATTTGTCATTCTAAAACTTTTTCATGATTTTTCTAAAGGGGGGTTGAGAAATACTATGCAATTTTTAATGAACATTGTCTGTATTTTTCTTAATATCAAAGGGGTGTATCTAGAACCTTT
>NC_051412.1:31217879-31218255 GCF_015228065.2 Penaeus monodon
GGTTTTTTGTGTCATTGTAAAGACATTTTAAAGATTTTAAATAAGGAAGGTTGAGAAAAATCGGTAAAGTAATAAAATGATGCTTTTCCCCTCCCCCTCCTCTTTTAAACCGCCACCCGCGATCGTCGCATGCGCGTACAAATCCATAGTCGCCGCCGGCACCGCCGTTGCCGGGATGCGGATTTACTTTCCCCGCACGCACAGCCATGGTTGGGTGCTGCGGAAGTAGATGAATGTATCCCCCTCAACTACACTGGGGCCAATGTGTCCCGGGAGACATATCTCGAAAAATAATCGACGAAGTCGGGTGTACAGTCAGTTTATCTGTTGAATTTTGATACATTTGATAAAAATATTTCTGATGTGAAGTATGTTA
>NC_051412.1:31218328-31218786 GCF_015228065.2 Penaeus monodon
AAAATTAATACTGTAGGGATGCAAGTTTTTTTTATTTGGTGGTGTCATTTAAGAATAATTTCATATTTTCCCGTCAGAATATGCGGTCCCATATTTATAAACTCTTTCACTCTTCTTTTCCACAGAGGAACTTTTCCCCACACCCGTGGCAGTTCCAAAAGTCGAGGTGCCATTTTCCAAAAACAGCAAGTCGTCCATGCTGTCCTCGGGGAAGACAGTTGCGTGAAAGTGAGGAGTACTTGAATAAAGTTGGAATCACCTAGTTGCAACCCTTTCAGATTCGACTCTGACAAATAATCGTGATTTTTTTTTCTTTTGAAATCTTTAGTTTAAATTTTGTTGCAATCAACACTCTGTTTCTTTGTGCTACGATGGAGAGATCCCGTATAAGTTTGGGGGTTCTTTGTGAAGAAAAAATAAGGGTTTTTAAAAACCTGAAACCGTAATATCTTCTTCAT
>NC_051412.1:31220392-31221467 GCF_015228065.2 Penaeus monodon
TCATTTATATTATATAATTCTTATTTATATATATATTATCCTTTAAAATTTATTATATATTAAAAATTATAATTATTTAATATATATATAATAAAATTTTATTTTATATATATATCTTAATAAATTTTATATAAAATTTTAAAATAATTTATCTATTCTCTATATAATATTATCTTTTATATATAATATAAATATATCATATTATATATATTATTTTAAAATATATTCCTATATAAAATATATAATATTATATATATATATAAAAAATATCTTACTTATAATTTAAACAATTCTATTATTTTATACTTTATATATAAAAATATCTATATATATTATAAAAAATTACTTATTTTATATATAATATAAAATAATTTATTATATATATATATATATTTTATATCTAAAAAATAATAAAAAAAATATAGATATAATTTATATAATATATTAATATATCAAAAAATTATATATTAAAATTTTATATATATTTTTAATTATACTTCTTTCAAAAAATTATATCAATTATATATTATATATATTTATATATATTCTTAAAAATTATTTCTTTTTAATTTTTATTAAAATATATTTTATTTTTTCTTTTATTTTATTATTTATTATATCTATCAAAATTTTTTTATATATTATATTAAATCTTTTTTATTTATTTTTATTATATTAAAAATTCTTATATATTAATACAACAATATATCTTATTTAATTATTATATATATAATTTTAAAATCTATTTTTTTTTTATTTAAAATTATTAATATTTTTTAAAAATTTTAATATTTATAAATTTTTTTTTATTTATAACATCCCCCAAATATTTATTATTTTAATTTATATATATATTAAAAATATATAATATCTATCCTTTATTTTTATTTTTTTCTTATAATTTTAAAAAATATAAAATATAATATAATAAATAATATATATTATATTTTTTATATGTAAAAATATAATATATATTTTTTATTGGTATTTAATTATAATATATAATATTTTAAAAATTATATGTTTTATAATTTTTATTCTATTTATATATAAATATAATTTATTTTTTATATTA
>NC_051412.1:31221891-31222011 GCF_015228065.2 Penaeus monodon
GGTTTCCCCCCCCCCCCCCTTTTTTTTAAATTTCTTTTTTTTCAAAATTTTTTTAAAAATTTCAATTTTTTTGAAAATTGTTTATTTTTCCCCAAAAAACCCCTTTGAACCCCCTATTTA
>NC_051412.1:31223803-31223930 GCF_015228065.2 Penaeus monodon
CTCTCCATCGGTAGCACAAAGAAACGAGTCGTATGATTGCTATACACAATAAACTAAAAGATTTCAAAAAGAAAAAAAAAATCACGATTATTTGTCAGAGTCGAATCTGCACAGGTTGCCAACTAGG
>NC_051412.1:31224115-31224223 GCF_015228065.2 Penaeus monodon
ATTTCCTGACGGGGAAAATATGTAATTATTCTTAAATGACACCACCAAATAAAAAAAACTTGCATACCTACAGTATTAATATTTTATATTAAATTATTATATAATCCT
>NC_051412.1:31224489-31224672 GCF_015228065.2 Penaeus monodon
CAACGGCGGTGCGGCGGCGACTATGGAGTGTACGCGCATGCGACGATCGCGGTGGCGGCTAAAGAGGGAGGGGGAGGGGGAAACGCATCATTATTATTACTCTACCTGATATTTCTCAACCTTCCTTATTTAAAATCATGTAAAATGTCTTTACAATGACACAAATAAACCTTGTTTGCTTAC
>NC_051412.1:31224701-31225078 GCF_015228065.2 Penaeus monodon
ATATAAAGGTTCTATATACATCCCTTTGATATTAAGAAAAAATAACAGACAATGTTCATTAAAACTTGCACTAGTATTTCTCAACCCTCCTTATGTAAAATCATGTAAATGTTTTAGAATGACAAATTAACCTTGTTTGGCTACATTTCATTTTTTCTTATAAAGGTTCTATATACACCCCGTTGATACAAGGGAAAGAAATGTCAAAGAGATTACTTTCACTAAATCTTCAAAAGATAAACCGGATATATCGTCACCTGCCTCCCACGTCGACATATCTATTCCGAGTGTGGATTTTTACAAGGAAATTACAGTATGCAATGGAAGGGGACCAAAATATCTTATATAACAGACAAAAAGGTCCTTGTAAAATGCCA
>NC_051412.1:31226368-31226508 GCF_015228065.2 Penaeus monodon
CAGAAGAGTGGGGTGGGGGGACTATAATCGATGTTTACACAATCGGTGATTAGTTAAGAGAAAGAGCTAAGTGTTTCACTTCGCGCGCTCACCTGTGAACTTCGCAAAGAGGCCGGGAGATATCACTGCGCCATCACATC
>NC_051412.1:31226557-31226725 GCF_015228065.2 Penaeus monodon
TAATTCGAGAGCTATAGCTTGAGTCCCGAGAAGAAATAATTCCGTACAATAATCTCGCATGCTTGGTATTCTATGCAATCGGTTTTTAAAAGTTATTTCGGTTACGTAACCGAGGCTCCGAGGATAATGATCGCGAGCAGGTTATGCAGTCAGGTAGAATGTCATGTA
>NC_051412.1:31229526-31229839 GCF_015228065.2 Penaeus monodon
TAAATACCCACGAACTTTGACCACAACCTGGAGATCTATTTATTTATAGACTTAGTTGCATTGCGTGCATTTTCGCGACATGGCAAGATTTCAGGGTCGTGTACCATTTCCTTGATCAATATCATGTCCGGCAAGACCTTGGGGAAAACTCAAAGACAATATGCAAACTGTGGCTGTTAACATAATAATAACAAGCTCACATGTTTTTTATCTGTTTTATTGTATTTGGTTTATAATACTATAGCGTTATTCATTTCGTGTAAAACAAAGACAGTTATGTGTGCAGGCATGACGTTAGAATACCCATTGTAAT
>NC_051412.1:31229902-31229984 GCF_015228065.2 Penaeus monodon
GTATCTATTTTTGGATTATATAATATTGCTTGGCTTATTGGTTAGACAGATAGAGAGACAAATGAGGATATATCAATAAAGG
>NC_051412.1:31230156-31230547 GCF_015228065.2 Penaeus monodon
GGGGGGGGGGGGAAATAGAAGGAGAAAGAGCCAGAAAGTGAACGTACATGGAAAACAGGACCAGCCCACACGGATTTCTCCCCCCGCCATGAGCGACCGCCTGGATGAACGGACCGAGGCGGTTCGTCATGATAGGTCAAATATGACGTCACTTTCCCCGGCGACCCGCGGGATGTGCAGATCGCATGACCTCGCTTTCGTCCCCCCCCCTCCTCGAAAAAAAGATAAGTGAAGCATACAGACTGTACCTTTGTTGAGTAGCTTGTGTGTATTCTTGGCTTTAATGTGTTCTTGTGAAGTAGTCATTCGGGTTTTGAAATTGCCTTACAGTATGTAGAGGTATAATTGCGTAGGCGGTCGAGTACACGCATATACGTATCTGTATTGATGA
>NC_051412.1:31230666-31230999 GCF_015228065.2 Penaeus monodon
CAGTATGTACAGTAGATAGGTAGGTACATTTGGAGAGATATATGTTTGTATTTATTTGCATTGTGTTATATTAGCTCATAATACTAGTTATTAATTTCGTCTAAAACAAAGACAGCTTATAGCTCATTTTACAAATAACTTTTTTTCGTGTTTTTGAAAAATAGTTCTGGTTTGCATGCTCTCGTCTCGTGACCCTTGATATTGGTACTTGTAATGTTCTTTACTCGCTCACCTGACTTTCTTCGTATCAAACGTCGTGATATTTTGCATGCTCCTTCGCTGTAACTTAGAGCTGCTTGCGTTCCTTGGTATCGTACTCTCAGTCAGGCATAG
>NC_051412.1:31231232-31231533 GCF_015228065.2 Penaeus monodon
ACAATCTTGACGTTTTGACACACAACTCACAAGGAGGCGTTTGCCTGGCACTGAAGTAAGAGAGAGGCGACTGTGTCAAGTCTGTGTCAAGCGCCTGTTCTGTGTTTGGTCGGTTCAGCTGATTGGTTTCCCACGGCGGGTCTCGTGTCACACTCGAGCTTCCATGTGTGTCATTCACGTCAGTCACCAGCTGCTTACCTTCTGACTGTTGCTTCTTGGGGCTAAAGCTTCCTCTGTGTGATTTTTTGAGAGGAGTCTTGTTCGCGGATTTGTTTTCTATTTGTTTTATTTTTGTTGCATT
>NC_051412.1:31231621-31231859 GCF_015228065.2 Penaeus monodon
AGTCTATTTATCTATGTATTAATCTATTCAGTAAATCAGCGTAAGTCCCACCGCAGAAGTCCTTCGCGTCCACTTACATCCCTGTTCCGGCGTCCCGTGACAAACCAAGGGTCCGGTGAGTGTGTGTGACATTTGTTGGCTCACTAAATAAGCGCGGGGTCGGTGTGGGTTGTCAGGGTATGACTGTGGTTGGCACGCTATGATGGCAGAAGTTGGCATGGGTGGCCCTCCTTCACGG
>NC_051412.1:31232018-31232084 GCF_015228065.2 Penaeus monodon
GGTCATACTGCTCATGTCTGGCACTGCGCTCGCCACGCCATGCACAGCGAAGTCAAAGGGAAGGCG
>NC_051412.1:31234457-31234878 GCF_015228065.2 Penaeus monodon
AGGGAAGGGTTTTGGGAGGTGGGGGGGGGGAGGGGGAAGTGGAATAAAGGGGGGAAAAGGGGTAAAAAAAGGGGGGGCACCCCAGCCGGTTAAAGGAAGGTTTGTTAAATAAATGGGAACTCCTGTCCTCGCCCCGGTTGTTCCCGTCATTGGCGAGGGGGCTCTTCAATTCTCTTTCGTAAATGACTGTCCCTTTTTTTAAAAATGCCCCTTTCTACCACCGTGAAAATCATTTAAAGGGTTTTTTTAAAGGATTATTTTTTAAAAAATTACATGAATTTAATTTTTATTTTGATATGGGGACATACCACAAAATTTGTGTTTTAAAAGAAGAGAAAAATTTAATTTTTATTTGGGGATTTTGGTCAAAATTTTAAAGTAAAACTATAGTTTATAAATTTTTTTAAAACCAACTTCCAAA
>NC_051412.1:31235321-31235500 GCF_015228065.2 Penaeus monodon
TGTGTGTACGTGTGTGTACGCAATGCCACTGCCGGTACTCCTACGGTCATGAGAACCACTTGTTACGGAAATCATCGCCGAGTGTACACAGGCCGGCGGGCGGTGCGGCAGCCGCTCTGTGCTTTCATGTGCTTGCGCGTCTGTGCATGTTCGAAAGCAAGGATGTGTGTCTCTGTGTG
>NC_051412.1:31235851-31235919 GCF_015228065.2 Penaeus monodon
CCATCTTGTAGCATATACTCAAATGTAGGCATAGGTACATGTAAGAAGATGTAAATGACGAAAGATGA
>NC_051412.1:31236033-31236174 GCF_015228065.2 Penaeus monodon
CTCCCTTGAATACCCGAAATACCAGCCCGGTAATTGGTAATTTCCGGTCCCTACCTAGTCATGTGAAGAGTGATTTATGACCTTTTCTCATCCTGTAATCCTGGTTCTATGGGGGGCGAGGTCACGCTTTTAGTGAAATTG
>NC_051412.1:31237993-31238129 GCF_015228065.2 Penaeus monodon
ACTGTTATCATTGCCATTATCGCTGTTATTATCACCATATATATAATCAATTATCTCTCTAGGGTATTCAAAAAGCATCAACTCTTTCTGTCCTTCTCTTTGTCACTCTCTTCAGTTTGTTGTTTCACCTCCCATC
>NC_051412.1:31238432-31239532 GCF_015228065.2 Penaeus monodon
TTTTTAACCATTACCTTTACTTTTAAGCATCATTAGAAAAAGTTCCATGTTGTGTTTATTTGAATTTGTACAGAGGCTCTCAACTTCAAAACTTAACCGCGTTAAATCTTGTTTTACACAGTAGTCTTAACGAGTATTATATGTCACTTTCTGTTGATGAACGTTGATAAACTCATTTTCATGTTCATCTTTGTTATGCGGAGTAGAAGAAAAGGTCGTTATTTTGACTTTTTTAAAGCTTTAAAATGTTATCTTAGATCAAATGCCTTGACTCTACCGTGAGCGTTTTATTAGTGGATAATAAAAAACTCTTTCTGACAGTGGATGAGTGCTTACTGGTACGAAAATAACATTAGGAGATGAATTCATAGCTATTTTCACTGTGGAATTTTGTGACGTCACGTAAATAGAGACTACGTGCCTAAACATATTCCATTTATGTGAGGAGATTTCACAAAACGAGGTAATCTGCTTTGGCAGCCATGCTGCCAAACACACTTTGTTCATAGTAATTATTCTTAGCACACAATATTTCCTGATTTTATTTCACTCTTAAATTTGATTAATGATGGGTGGCAAACAATGGCGGTATAGGCATACCCTTTATCCCCACAAAAAATCTCTGATGAGATTATGTGACCTCCATTGCATTATTTCATATCAACAAACATACAAACATAGAAGGTTAACTAATGGGTTTTACTCACGTCACCCTCATCAATTTCAATCCCGTCAAATATGAAGTACCAATGACGCAATCAGAACCAAATTAATAATTTCGATTGTCATATTGCTATTACAAATCTGTTTCAGGGAAGTATGATTACCAAATAATATAATATGTATTTGATCACAATCTTCTTTTCACTCTTTTAATGATTGATGATGCCAAATCGACTTCAGAATGCTTAGAAAACATGGTTACTTTCATAATCAGTCAGTGTAAATTGCAGTTATTTTGATAACGGTTGATCTTACATATCTGTCTCTAGTAATAAGTTTCATGTCTGTGATTTTTTGTCTGTGATTTTGAGGCGAGAATAAATGTTTATGTTTATGTTCATCGAGTTTTGTCATTTGCAGAAACAGTCTGTATGAAT
>NC_051412.1:31241463-31241798 GCF_015228065.2 Penaeus monodon
CCACTTCAAAATTGCCCCTATCCCCACGCCAAACGACTAACCACTCATTCCGATACCAAGATTAAATTTAGACGTCGCAAGTACAGAGAAGTCTCCTCTGCCCCTGAATGGATTACCTGTAGCGATAAGCCGTTGTATATGGAATAACACGTAGAGGAGGCGGCCGGGCAGATGCGTCGTGCACGAGTCTAAAATTGTACTCTACAGACGATTAGCTTTTTGGCATCACTGAGGCTGGGGCGTGAGGCGATTCTCTTGTTATGAGGCAAAAGTGCCTTTCTTTAGTATGAGGGTGTAGAGAGGGTTAGTAACTATTAAGGCTGGAAAATAGATCG
>NC_051412.1:31242033-31242422 GCF_015228065.2 Penaeus monodon
AAAGACGATCAGCTTTGTGTAGATTGTGCCGACAGCTTCAAAGGGCTTCGAGATGTGTAGTGATGGCCGAGGTGAGTAAGAAATGACAGTTCTATCTTTGCTTATCCCGTCTGTGTTTCCTCCCTCTGAATGAAAGGCCGAGGTGATCGCCAGACGACCCCCAGCGCCCGAGGCACCCGACGGGGCCGCCCAACTCGACCAGTGTCTCGCTAGTCCGTCCGGCGATGGAGGGAGACCGAGCGCGAAGTGAGGCGAGGAAAATGAGCCAAATGAGATGAAATGTGACTCATTCGGAATGTTAAATATGGCGGAGGCAGCGGCGCGTGGAGTGTCGCCGAAAAATCCCGTCTGAACTCGGCCATCTCGGAGTGTGCTGTGTGTGGGCGGAA
>NC_051412.1:31242602-31242847 GCF_015228065.2 Penaeus monodon
TTATGATTCCTCATGAGTGTCTTGGTGTCCCCCAGCAGGAAGCCAGAGCAGGACACGTGATACACTGAGACAAGAGGTGTGAGGGGAAGTCCATCCCGCTGTTTCTCTCGCAGTGACGGTGTACGCACCGCGGCGAACCGGTGAGTGACAGAGAGCTTTGTTCAGACTTTCACTCTGACGCTCTCGGGGAGGACGGAGGCTCGCTCGCCCCTCCTCGTGGCTCAGGGGAGAAGGGGGGGCGACGG
>NC_051412.1:31243268-31243622 GCF_015228065.2 Penaeus monodon
GGTAATACGAAGAATAGATACAATAAAAGAGAAAGAAGGGAAGAGAGCAGACAGACAAGAGAAGTGAAGAAATTCGGAAATAATAAACTAATAGACCTAAAGAGATATAAGTAACACCAGACAACAGAAAAAAAAATAGTTACCAACGAGTTTCACTTTACTTTGGATGAATCTCAGGTCTTTTCTCTGGGTTAATGAGGCTCATTGCGTGATACGACTTCCTGTACAAATAATCTGGGACTAGGATGATATAAGGGAGATATGGATACAAGGATAATTGGAATCTCTTAGGAATCTTGCGCTATAGATTGTGAGAATGCAGAGTCAAGGAAAATTAATTATAGGTAATAGATT
>NC_051412.1:31243936-31244245 GCF_015228065.2 Penaeus monodon
AACAAGCGAAATAGAATACGCAGCTAAACACAGGGATAAGTAGATGAACACACCCTTTTTATTACGCCATTGCACTGGGCCTTTCGATAAGCTTGTGTAGCGGGGGAAAATGTCCATAAGCATGATTAGAAGTGAGGGGAAACAAGCCCTCATACACGGCATCGTCAGTAGATAAGGAGGAGGGAACTGAGGGCATGAAAGGGGAAAGAGAAAGAGGGCAGTTTCGAGGCAGTTTATAGTCTTCGTCAGTATATCCTGAAGAGGGAAGGGCAGTGGTATAACAAGACGCTATGTTTAGCTTCTTCCTCA
>NC_051412.1:31244288-31244640 GCF_015228065.2 Penaeus monodon
ATCCATTTGGATCTGTGAGCAGAAATATTCGAAAGATGAAGGGACAGATAAAGAGATACAGATCGTGAGTTATTCAGTTATCAGTCGACGGGTATGTAGTGTGCAAAGCCGATTCAGTTTATTATCCTTCGAGTTTATTATCTCTCGGTGTCCAGTTCCTTTCGCATCTCTCTTTCTCCTCTTCCAATCCTCGTCTTCCTCTTCCCTCATCTTCGTTATATCGCTCTCTTCTTACCAATTTTTTTTTTTTCTCTCTCTCTCTCTTTTGTTTATTCACTTCTCTCGTCTATTCTTATTCATCTGTGTGTCTGTTACATCAATTCACATCTCTTTCTCATGTGTCTTTCCTTCT
>NC_051412.1:31245079-31245680 GCF_015228065.2 Penaeus monodon
CCTTATCTCCCTTCCTTCTCCTCCCAGCGCCTTCCTCCTTTCACTATTTTCCCCAACATTCTTTATTGCTTATTCCTCTTCTTTATACTTCTTTCTCCTTTTTTTCTTCTCATTCTCCTTTATTCTCCTTCCGTATCCTCTTTTTTTTTGTCTTCGTCTTCCTCAGTCTTCTTTATTTTTCTTTCTTATTCTTCTTCCTTATTCCTCTTCTTTACTACTCTTCCTTACTCTTCTTCCTCACTCTCCTTTCTTTTAATTCTTCCCTGTTCTCCTTCCGCATTCCACTTCCTTATCCTTCTTCGCTATTCCTCTTCCTCATCTCTCTTCCCTCTTTGTTCTTCCTCATTCTTCTTACACTTATTTCCTCCCCTTACTCTCTGTTCTCACTCCTTCCCCTCGTTCCAAAAATCTTCTTGGACTTGTGTTTTTTTCCCTTTTTATTCGTTTATGGCTAATTCTCTCCACCATTGGCTCTTCTTCCCACACTCCCTTTGGCGTTTTTATGTTCTTGCAGAATATCTGTTTCGAAAAGATTTTCAATTGATTTTTTTTTTTCTGTCCTAATTTTTTTGTGTGTGTGTTTCACTTTCTGGGTGTTTGT
>NC_051412.1:31245796-31245922 GCF_015228065.2 Penaeus monodon
CTGTTTGGTTGTATGTTTTCTTGTCTATTTCTTTGTCTATTTCTGTGTCTACTGCTGTATCTATTTCTCTCTCTTGTATTTCTCTGTTTGTTCGCTCATTCCTCTGCCTGTATTCCAATTTATCTA
>NC_051412.1:31246059-31249161 GCF_015228065.2 Penaeus monodon
CTTTTACCCCTCCCATACTTTATCCCTCTGCTTCTCCCTTCCCTCCTTCTCCAGCCTTGTATTTATATTCTCCCTCTTTTCATGCTTCACGTTCATTCACCCCCCTCTTTCAAGGCTAAGAGGGGGGGGGGAAGAGTGAGAAAAGGAGAGGAAGGAAGAGAGAAAAAGAGAGGAAAAAGGGGGAAGGGGAAAAGAAAAGGGAGAAGAGTAAGGGCGAGAAGAGACCGGTAGAACAGGGGAAGAAAAGAAAGAGAGAAGGGAGGAAATAGGAGAGGAAGGGGAGAGAGAGAGGGGGAGATAGGAAGGGGAGAACGGGAGGAAAGGGAGCGAGAGAAGGAAGGAATTAGGGGAGGAAGGGGAGGAAGGGGATAGAAGAGAGGGGAGGAAGGTGAGAAAGAGGGGGAGATAGATAGGGGAGAAGGGGAGGAAGGGGATGGGAGAGAGGGGAGGAAGGTGAGAGAGAGGGGGAGAGATAGGGGGGGAGAAGGGGAGAGAGGGGGAGAAGAAGGGGAGAGATAAAGACGAGGAGGGAGGCGAGCCTTACTGTCAGCCCGAGCGCCTGCAATCTATTTATTCTTAACATGATAAATTAGCCCATTAGTGTTTCGTCAGCCATTACCTCTTTACAGTTTTTTATTGATAAACGACTTTCCTTATGTTTCCGGATTAGAGTGTTTGAAGTATAACTGCAGTTGATCAAATAAGATACAGATATAATTAATATCATTAAGCTTAAATATGTACCTTCACATACCTGGTTTAAAAAAGTATAGTAGAGAACAAAACTGCCGTTATACTAAAGTCATATTTAACAACATTAACTCGAAATAAATTATTAGTGTTTTTAGAAATATATAGACTTAAAGAGGTGCATCACGCTACCTCACGACCTCACTTGGATTTTGTCTAATTTTAGGTCTGTGCGATAACCCGAAAATAATGTTTATATAGCATTTTAGTCTTTACCATTGCTCACTTTTCATTGTTCATGTATCGTTGAATTCTGCTTCACTCTGCGCTATGAATGTCCTAACAGTGTCAAGGTGAAGCTATAATGATAGACGGTCTCTTGCGTGTGCCTCGTTTCGTTATTTTTTTTTTCTTAATCTAAGGTAGTTTTGTTTAAGTTCGTTTGTCATTTTCCGTAAATGTAATTTTTTTTTTTATGTATTAGTTCTTATATTACCCTTTTTTGTGTCATTTAGGTTTTTGTTATTTTTCTTATCCCCAGTCATCCATTTCCTTAAATCTGTTTTCTTTTATTTACTTTATTGCTTTAGTATAGTTTTATTCGATTGCATTTACCTCACCCTTCTGTTTTCATGTGTTGCTTTATTTAAGTAAATATCCTTTCTAAAATGTTACCAAGTAAGCATTAGCAAGATGAACAACCCTTATTGATCTCTCAGCTGAAAACGAAAACAAGAGTTAATCATTATTATTTTAATCACAGTATCTCCCCTCTGGCGTGTTTTGCCGCACCCTCCAAACCCCGCCCACCTTTCGAAAAAAAAATCTAACTTTCTCTCCCTTGTCAGACCCCGTGTAGAAATTGCCTTAACCTCGATCCCCAAATAGAAAGAGAGACTGATACCATGGTAGCTTCGCGTTGAACTCCTCGTGTTTCTTTTTTTTCTGTCTCATTTCTGTCTTTCTAGCTTCACTCTCACTTGTATTCATTACAAAAAAATTTATTTTCTATCTCACTTTGGAGCTGATAATGAGCTCGGGTTATGTGTGACGAGGCCTATGAGCGGACATTGCTGAGGCGATTGTGTTTGTGTCACTAAGCGCTCTTTCCTTCCAACAGCCATTATGGAGTGTTAGGTGAGTGTCTGCTTGCCTCGCTGGTCGGCGCTCAGGCTGTCTCTCTCCTTTTTGGCTCGCTAATCTGCATTTCGCTGACTGACTGCTGAACGCTTGATAATATATATGCTTTTACGTATATTTGCTTTCTTGTTTTTTTATCTTATTCACCTTTTTAATCATTTGTGGTTGATAAAAGGAGCTTTGGCCTCGAAACGAACAGGGGCCAATGACTGCTGTTGAGTTTGCCTCTGCTGTGACTAATACGAAATGAATAACTGCGTGCTTGCATGTTGCTACTTTTGTTGATTTACGATAAATCTAATTTGTTCTTTAAATCATTTTTTCGTGCATGTGCTCAGGCAGGGATGATGATTTTCAATTGTCCTTGGCGTGACTGCTTCGTCCTGTCCTTCGGGATAATGATAATGCTGTGTCTTAATTTTTTCCTTTTTTCATGCTTTTTTTCTTAAGGTGAGTCGAGCTACGTTTTCTTTTTTCTTTTTGTCATATGCAGGCCTTTCCATGCATTTGAGTCTGTGTGTCTACTTACGAGCTGTTACACGCTGCATGTTAGGATCTAAGTATCTATAATGATGAGATTTCGTCAACACTTCGTATGTGATTAATATGTAAATAAGTAGATTATTATTATTAGTGTTATTCCATGTATGTCAGTCGCGGTGTTTCAGATAACCTAATGTGCAAGGATGCAGATGATAATTAATCGACAAGTATAATCACACAAGGTTTGATTTCACGCACAGGTCAAGGTACTTCTACAAGAACCAATTTGCATTGCATGGCAAACATTACCAACAGGTTTCAGGCTTCTAATGCATATAATATTCCAGCCTTCTCACACTCAATGGAAATCTGCTGAATTTCACAATTTCTTTTCTGTATTATTGACCCAACTTTTGTGCCAAGGTCAATCCTACATTAAATGAATTTAAGTTCAGTCTCCAGCACAGCACGGGAGCGAAACCCAACCACACGAAATCCTACATTCCCTCAACGAACCGAAAACGACACCAGCGCCATAAACACGAAATAAACAGCGATAAACGAAATGCGCAACGGATAAAACAGAACCCTATGTCATCGAGCAGAGCCTGACCTTTCCCAACCCTTCCATCCACGCCCACGCATCGACGCTCGGGAAGGTCAAATGGGTTGACCTTGTTTGCCCTCGCGCCGTGGAGATGTTGCTCGCCACGCCGTCCGAAGATTACTACTCATTACTACCGGATTTTTGGAGGTTATTCTATCTACCGAGGTTTTGGACGGCAGTGT
>NC_051412.1:31249928-31250018 GCF_015228065.2 Penaeus monodon
TCGCGCATATTCGACATCCGGGTCTTTTTCTGAGTTCCAGACAGCCCATCGTCCCCAGAAGCAAGAATCGCCATCGCTTGTGTCACGCTG
>NC_051412.1:31250970-31251404 GCF_015228065.2 Penaeus monodon
TACCCTCGGAGGCAGGAGGACCGGTGTGGAGCCTCGAACACCTGTTACCTCGCGTTTTATCGTTCTGAGGTTCTTGCCGTCACCTGTTGGCCTTTGTTTCTGATATGGACAGAGACGTGGGTAAAAATAGATAGATAAATAAATGTTAAATGAAAAAGAGAAGTGTAGAAAGGTAGATGACATTGTGTGTCTGTGATCTGGGATGATGATCAATAAAAAAAAGGAGAAAGTGGAAAGTGAAAAATAGATCAATAGATCAAAAGAAAGAAAGAAAGTGATAAATAAATAAATAAATGAATAGATCAATGAAAAAAAATATATATATATATATAAAGACGAAAGAAAGAAACAAAATAAGAATTAAAGAATTAAAAGGAGAGGAAATAAAGAATTTAATAAACACAAAGAAAATAACAAGTAGTGCAAACTTAATA
>NC_051412.1:31251432-31251551 GCF_015228065.2 Penaeus monodon
TATGCAAACAAGCAAATGCGCAGAATGATTATAGAACAAACCCAGTCCTGGCAAAGCGCCAAAAAGACGCTATTTTCTAACAATCGCTCGTAAGAACAGTCTGTGGGAAGGAAGACAAG
>NC_051412.1:31253401-31253780 GCF_015228065.2 Penaeus monodon
AACTTCCGCGGAATTTCTGCTCTTTGAGAACACCATCTGTGAGAGCGAGAACCAGCTGAGGCCGGGGAAGATTGCGTCAGGTTCTGTCCGCAAGCCACCTGCTCCTTCCGTCTCTGTCTCTCTCTGTGTGTGGCTCGAATGGCTTCAGCTTAGTGTGGGCGGGGAATACGGCCTGGGTTGTTGTCCTCATTAGTCTGTCTGTCGTGGTGCTCTTTTCGCTTCGCTTTTTGCTCTTTTTCTGTTTCGTTATCATCTGTAATTTTTTTTGTTGACAGTCTGATTTTTTTCTCTCTCTCTCTGTCGTTTGTTGTTTGTTCTTCCTATTTGTTTTCTTCTTATTTTCTTTTTATTATCATTCTGATCATCTTAATTTCACTAT
>NC_051412.1:31253932-31254126 GCF_015228065.2 Penaeus monodon
TCCAGCTTTTCATTTCTGTCACATCCTTTTTTCTTTCTTTCCCTCTCAAAAGAATTCGATCTTTTAAGCCCATTTTTTCTTCACAACTTTTTTTTTTTTTTTACGTGGTGAAATTGAGTTGAAAATTGAGGTTTCAATTCCAGACTTCTTTACAAATACAAGGAGCTATTTTACTCTTTATTGATATCTTGCAT
>NC_051412.1:31254164-31254405 GCF_015228065.2 Penaeus monodon
TCCCTGAAAGACATATTCAGCGCCACAGAAATTATATAAAACGAATAAAAAATAAACAAGAAGCACAACATTTAGCCAAGAGTTTATAAGTGACAAAAATCACATTATGACGAATAAAATCCAAAGGAATATTAATAATAGTGATAGTCATAGTCAAAGCGGGTCCCATGTACAAGTGAACGAAGGGCACAGTTTCGTCAAGGAACATACGTATTAAACAGCGCGATGATGCGGTAGGGAG
>NC_051412.1:31254794-31255659 GCF_015228065.2 Penaeus monodon
TGATTTAATTGTCATAAGCTATTACAAAAATCAAATCTTCTTACAGGATCCTAAACTTCTAATTCAAACTCTAATAAGATCTTTCAGGTTAAGAAAAGAAAAAAAAAATCAGAAGAGAAAAAACAAGCAACAATAAACGTGAATAGACCTGATTATAGAGTTAGAATCCATTACGTTAATGTAACTCAGTGTATTTATAGAACTCATTGCATTAATGGAACTCACTGTTATAATAGAACTCATTGTGTTAATAAAACTCATATCATTGATCAAAAAAATCCTTGTATTAAAAAAGTTATTTACAGTAGAAGACCTTACGGTATTAATAGATCTCATTGTATTAATAAAACTTATGTCATTCATAAAAAAAAACATTGTCTTAAAAAGAGTTATTTACAATAAAAGGCCGTTAATAGCACTCATTGTGTTAATAAAGCTCGCTGTATTACCAGAACTCACTGTATTAAAAGAACCCATTGCAGAAACAGAACTCATTAGATGGTAGTAAGTGCGTTTGTTTTTGCCTCCGTGTTCTGTGGTGTTAGTGTAACAAACGATCATTCGCTGCAACGTTTATTAAGGCTAAACGTTTCTGGCCTGGAAGTGGGAGTCGTAATCTTGCAGACAAATGTGCAATTAAAAGGGCAAGATCCCCTTCTTCCTTAAGCCCAGTTGCTTGCAGTGTTTCTTCATTATTAAGGACATGTTTTGCCACCAACACACCTCGCCGAGTTCACTTTGAGATTATCAAACAAAGGAAGTTGAAGAGGCTGGACGGGCAGGAGCGAAGCAATTGTGGCGTCGGGCTCGGCCAGCACTTTTTACATTGTCTGTTTTTTTCAGGTTTTCTTTCCATTTCACTCTT
>NC_051412.1:31255964-31256549 GCF_015228065.2 Penaeus monodon
TACCTTCACAGTGGTCATACATGCGGAAAGCAACAGCACTTATCAGCACTTAACAAGAGATCATGCACTGAATATAAGTATATCCACACTATCTTTTATAACAATCTTAACAAGAAAAAAGTAAACAATTTATATTAAACCACGATTAAGCAGATAATCCTAATAAGCAATTAATTTACTTAAGGAATGCATAAACCAAAGCTTAACAAAGGAGTCGAAAAAAGCAACACCTTTCGTGAAAATCCGCAAAACGCTCCCCCCCCCCTCATCCTCCCACATTCTCAGCCCTTACCGCCTCCCCTCCTCAGGACTCTCCCTCTCCTCCTCCTCCTCCTCTCCCTTTCCCACCTCCCTCCTTTACCAAAGATCCCTCCTTTCCTCCCTCCTTCTCCCTCCCCCCACACAACCACCGAACGCACCTCCCTCCTTCTCCCCCCCCCCGCCACAACCACCGGTCGCACCTCCCTCTCCTCTCGCCCACTACCCCCCCCCCCTTTCTCATTCGCCCCCTCCCCCCCTCAAGCAAAGTGACGCACCGGGGAGGTGGTGCAGCCTCGTTACAATTTGGACCATTATGGCAATATA
>NC_051412.1:31256974-31257049 GCF_015228065.2 Penaeus monodon
CCATACACTAGGGAAGAGAAGGAGAGAAGGGGGTGGAGCTAGGAAGTCTTGCTGCTTTTCTAGCGTAAATACACA
>NC_051412.1:31257294-31258278 GCF_015228065.2 Penaeus monodon
CCAAGTCCCGTTACGTCTGCCTCCGAAACGAGCATCGCGAAAAGTGACTCGAAGCTTCGAAGTTTCGCAAAAGGGTTGAGGATCCCCCCCCCCCCCTGGAGTTCTGGCGGAACGCGACCTCAAAGACCCGAGGAGAGCAGATGTAACGGCCAACTTGCTAAGACGACCGGGACTCTGCCTTGACACAAGACCGGGGGCGTGACTTGACAGCTGTGGAGATAAATGGGTCGAAAATCCCCACCTTTTGGTGGGCTTGGCAATGGCTGTGGGGCCTGGTGGGTGCTACGCTTTTGAAGGGGGGTGGGAGGGAGTGGGGGTTGTGCGAGGCAGGGGTAGCGTGGGGGAGAGGGGGCTGTGCAGAGTAGGGGTGGGGTGGGCGTGGGGAGGATGAAGTGGGGTGTCGAGGGATACGGGTAGAGTGGGGTGGAAGGGGGTACGGTTGTGCGAAGTAGGGGCAGGGTAGGGTAGCAAGGGGAAAGTGTCCGGTAAGGCAGGGGCAGGTTGGCGAGCGAAGGGGCAGGGGCGTGGCGCGAGAGTAGTGGGGTGGGAGGGGAAAGGGCAGGGTGGTGTGTGTAGGGGGGTGATAGGCAAGTGTATAGAACAAGATGAATGTTTATCTAAGAGTGAGATAGGAAGAGAGAGGAAGATGGACAATAAACTGACAGAGAAATAAAGCATGGGAGGGAAAGACACACGCAAACAGGTAGATAAACAGAGAGACAAAATAGAGACAGAGATACACACAAAAATAATCTTACAAACAAAATCACAGAAACGACCAAACAAGCAACGAACAAACACTCTGAACCGCACACACGGCCGTATAAAGCACAGGCCCGCAGGCGATGACCTATCCAACAGCCTCATATGGCCAGCTATCATCGCCGTATTGCGTCTCATTCAGTCTGAAAACAAAACAAAACAAAGAACAAAAGCGCATCACATATTCATGCGAACATAATTCTGCAGTCAAAAAGTTTTTCA
>NC_051412.1:31258421-31259165 GCF_015228065.2 Penaeus monodon
TGTTTATGAGAGGGAAGATTGAAATCAAAGGCAACCCGGAATTAAGATGTGTCAAGGGCATAATTTTAGTAACACCATCCTGGACTTATGAAATGTCTACCATAAGCATTTTCGAGTACACTTTATCCTGCAACCCGGATTTAAAATATATTTACAATGTAGACTTTTGCGTGCATTAGCAATACAACTGCACCTGAATATACGAACCGGAATTAAGAGGTTTCTACAGCATAGGCTTTGAGTGCAATACTATCAGAGCTTCACGTGATTCTATAGTCAATAAAAAGATGTGTACAGTATAAGTTTTCGATTGCATAGCAAAAATACTGCAACACATTCTGCAACCCGGAATTAAAAGTGTCTACAGTATATCCTTTCCAATAGCAACACAGCTGCACTTGACTCTGCAACCCGGAATTAAAAGTGCTACAGTATATCCTTTTGAGTGCAATAGCAACACAGATGCACTTGATTCTGCAACCCGGAATAAACATGTATCTGGAGTGAAGCCTCTTGAGCGGAAGAACAAAAGCTCCCAACTTTTCTCTCATAAGTTTTGCTTAAAAAAGTCTTCATAAATGCATGGAAGATGACTTCCTTTAGTTTTTTTGTTTTTTTTCCGCAGTGTCATGATTCCATGTGCTAAATAACATCGTCGAATATTATTTTTTCTGTCTCTCCATCTGCGTTTTCTATTTCTCGAAATTAGTTGGCTGACTGCAGGGAAACCAAGCCTCGGCGGTT
>NC_051412.1:31259443-31259615 GCF_015228065.2 Penaeus monodon
CAATCACTAGCTATGTCTTCCAGTCTCCCTCTCTTCCTCTTTATTCTGTTTTACTCGAGACCCCTTCCATTTTCCTTCTTCCCCCATTCGCCCTTTCCTCCTAGGCCTTCTCCTATTCTCTCCCTCTCCCATCCCTTTATTACCCCACTCTTCTAGCTCCTCCCCAACACCA
>NC_051412.1:31259649-31259796 GCF_015228065.2 Penaeus monodon
TCAACCAATCAGGACGCCAGACGAGCGACGCGGGACAGCCAATCATAGCTTATCGAAGGGACAGTGCCATGGGCGTGCCTGCTAGACGTGGCACTGACAGCTCGTTGAGGCGGTGGCACTGACCCGGGAAATTTGGAGGAAGGCCGC
>NC_051412.1:31260185-31260366 GCF_015228065.2 Penaeus monodon
CTGCACCAAACCACATCACATTAAACATTCAAAAACCTCAGTAAATACTTGGCTAATGAACATGTAAATAATCATTTTTATTCCAAATTGGAATTTTCTATCAAATGAACGTAAAAGGCCTTGCTGGTACTCCTGACTCCTCGTTCGTGTAAGAAACAACTAATATGCATAGACATTTATC
>NC_051412.1:31260456-31260723 GCF_015228065.2 Penaeus monodon
ACAATAACAATAAAAACCAAGGTAAAAATAGGACGTATCAGCCAAAAAATACAATAAAACAACAACGAATAACAAAAAAGGCGATAAAACGAATAAATCGAACCGACAGCGAAGGGCCAAAGGAAACTCGAATTCGTAATATCCGACCTTCGTTATACAGCTGATTTCCTCTTCCTTATCCTCTTCGTTAAATGGTCAGTTCGTCTTCGTTAAGCGTGAGAGTGTGAGAGATTGATTTGCTTTTAGTAAGATTTTTTTTTCTCGTAG
>NC_051412.1:31260754-31260913 GCF_015228065.2 Penaeus monodon
GCGTGTGTGTTTGTTTGTTGGTATTTTTGTGTTTCTGTATTGTTTTTGTTATAGGATATTTTATGCGCCAAGAATAAATATTTTTGAAATGTGGTGATATATATGCGTTTCGTTTTCCGAATATGCATACGCCCATACAGGTGTTCAGTTGAAGGCCAA
>NC_051412.1:31261583-31261902 GCF_015228065.2 Penaeus monodon
GGATTAAAATCTATGAAAATAATCAAAGGCGCAAACAAAGAATACACAGATACACACGACCCAGCGGCTCCCCTGCCCGAGCGCGGTGATATGCCATCAAATTCTTTTTAAAATGCCGAAGCTTCAGCGTGAGATCTTAAGATTCGAGCAAGGCGGGGCGAGGCGGCACGTAATTGTGTTAGCGCCGCGGTCTCTACCGGCGGTCGCCCTGCCTCGGAAGGATGGAACTCGCGCTACACTCGCCGGTAATGGCACTTCTGTTATCTTTTTGTTAGTATTTCTGTTCTTTTTCCCCTTCATCTTGACTGGTCAGAATGCA
>NC_051412.1:31262623-31263007 GCF_015228065.2 Penaeus monodon
CCATAAGGAAAAGCAACAGAAATGGAATACGAGACCACCCCCCCGCGACCCCACAGGGGGCCCAAAAATAAAAAAAAACCCTAACACAAAAACAACACCCCAAAAACCAAACAAACAAACAGAGAAACCACCACCCCGCCGCTATTCCCCCCGATCCGTCAATCACCATCATCATCAATTCCTTTAATTCTTCATTCCCCAAAGCTAATTACCCCGAGCCAGAGTAGACGGCAGCTGAGGGTATCATGTCAGCAATTAGGAAACGGAGGATGAGAGACTGCCGTACCTGCGAGGCTTGTAAATAACCGTCGAAATAAGCGATCTGGCGGCACGCGAACCGGCCTCACGCGGCGCCACGGCAGGAGGAGTGGACATGGCGCTGGC
>NC_051412.1:31263463-31263587 GCF_015228065.2 Penaeus monodon
TTGCAGTGACGTTATGTATATTAATAGATGGAGCTTGTTGCTTTGCCTAACGAGATAGGCCGCGGGCGAAAATTTTTCCGGCTCCGTGAACGGCGAAATGTCTCTTCGGTTTGCAGCTGTTGAT
>NC_051412.1:31264286-31264373 GCF_015228065.2 Penaeus monodon
TATTATCTTTTCTGAAAATTCATTGTAAGACAGCAATCAACTCATACCGTGAAGTTTACCTAATAACATTTCAGAAATTTATGACAG
>NC_051412.1:31264412-31264542 GCF_015228065.2 Penaeus monodon
GTGTGTGTGTAAGTGAGCAGTATCATATTACGCATAAATCCCTTTGCTGTATTAAAACTTCTAGTATCACGCATTAACTTTTACGAAAATACTTTTTTAGATAGAATATCGACGTCAAGCAAGCAATCTG
>NC_051412.1:31264958-31265622 GCF_015228065.2 Penaeus monodon
CGTTGGGGAAAGAATATCGAGATGCACAATAAATAAAACAAATCGGGAACCGGCACCTGTTACTCCTCAAGTACCAAAAACCCTCAAAAGAACATTCCGAAGGGCCCAAAGGCCAGCCCCTCGACCTCGGGGGGGTTGCGCCCCCCCCCCTCCACCCGGGGTTCCCACCTGGATCTTCCCCGAGCAGCAAAACCCCAAAGCGGCCCCCTCCCGATATTGATTGTCCGCGTGCTGGAGGCGCCGGGGGGGGGCGAATATGGGGGGGGGACCCCCTGCGTCTTTCTGCGGTTTGGGGGCCTCGCGCTCTCGCCCGCTCCCGGGTCCCCCCCGGGGTCCCTATCGGCCCGCGCGCTCCTTTTCGGGCCTTCTCTCTCTTCCCTCTTTTCTTTTCTCTCTTTTTTCGTGCTCTCTCTCTTTTTTCTTTCTCTCTCTTCTAAACTATCTATCTATCTTTTTCTTTTCCGGGGTCTCTCTCCTCTGTTTTTCTTTCCTCTCTCTCCTCCCCCTCTCTCTTTTTCTCTCCCCTCTCTCCTCTCTCTCCCCCCCCCCCCTCTCTTTTTCCCCCTTTCCCCCTCTCTCTCTCTCTCCCCCTCTTTTTTCCCCCTTTATATATTAAAATAATATATTTTAAATAATATATTATTTTAAAAAATAAAATTTTTTT
>NC_051412.1:31266248-31266525 GCF_015228065.2 Penaeus monodon
TTTCGGGGTCTCTGTTTTCTTGTCCCTTTTTTCCCCTCTCTCTGTTTTCTGTTTTTTTTTTTCCTCTTTCTGTCTGGCTATTTTTCGTTCTTTTTCAGATTTTTTTTGGCTATCTTTGGTTTCCCTTTTTCTCTCTTTCTTTAGCTCTTTCCCATGTTTTTTATCTGTTTTTTCTGCCTCCCCCTTTTTTCGCTCTTTTGGGTCTTTTAGATTATTCTTTGTCTAAGTTTTCTTTCTCTTTTCTTCCCTTTGGGCCCCCTTTTCCCCCAAATTTGGG
>NC_051412.1:31267789-31267887 GCF_015228065.2 Penaeus monodon
TGGAAAAACTTTTGATTGTAAATTTATGTGCGCATGAATATATGATGCACTTTTGTTTTTCTATAATGAATGGGTTGCAATGGGGGATGAGATCTGGC
>NC_051412.1:31268308-31268537 GCF_015228065.2 Penaeus monodon
CTCAGGGAATACCAAAAAGTTTACAAACACCTTTTGCAATATAATATGACAGAAAAAGGGACATGCAGAAAAAAGTACCGCAACGGATAAAGGGAGAAAAATCAGCAATGAAGCCTAAAGTAATAGACAAAAAAGTGCATAAAAAAGTACATGCGTGTCCATATATCTCGGCGAAAGACTTGTACCCAACCGGCACGAGAGCTTGTAATATAACCAAGCCATATAAAGC
>NC_051412.1:31268590-31268840 GCF_015228065.2 Penaeus monodon
TTGCCAGAAAAAATATGACGTTTTGAATCTACCTTGACCTTTGTGGCCTCGACTGCCAAGGTCACACAGCACCTTGCAAAACCCCGAAAGTTGGTGTTCGAGGAATGACGCTAAGACATACTGGCTGTTTCAGGAAGGCATCTCCAAACTATTTCTTGCGGTTTGCAAGTCTGAGAAACTGCTTGGCAAGATGGTGCAAGTTTGCCCATCCCGTGGCAGGTCTTGGACCTTCCTCAAAGGTCTGGGAGTT
>NC_051412.1:31270496-31270958 GCF_015228065.2 Penaeus monodon
AAGTCTAGCAAAACTTTCCTTAATGAGCTAAGACTGGATGATATAGCATGCTATTGTCAACCTTCAGTCCCTTTGTAGAGATACGTTCGTGTTGAAAAGTGAACGTAAACAAATACAACTGTGCATCGCTGTTCTCTGAAACATGGATAAGAAAAACGAGGAATAAGTGAGATATTAGCATTACTAATTCTCTTCGTACATTACCAATTCTCTTCGTACGCCCCAGCCTATTTTTGGACAGAAATTTAGGTGATTACCAGCAAAATCAACAGCTGTGCTTTCAAAATGGCCAACATTAAAATCAAATGTGAACACGACTCACGCTGCTAAAAATAAAATAGTCATATTCTAACCAAAGACTTTTATTTACATATGACGTCACGAGCTGCAACCGAACACGCGTTATTGCATGACGAGCCAGGCTTGAGTTTAGCCACCTAGAGCGCGTGTTGGTCAATTCCA
>NC_051412.1:31272814-31272898 GCF_015228065.2 Penaeus monodon
TGCCTCTTGTTCAGTTTAAAAAGGCACATGCAATATTAGTGCCAATATGGGTCTGCAGTCAAGAAAGTTTCCAATGAAAAAGTA
>NC_051412.1:31273351-31273533 GCF_015228065.2 Penaeus monodon
AATCAAGATATGAAAAAAAATTGAAAACACATACCAAGGGACAAACTTCTTTTTGAAAAGGAGCATCCAAATACACGAGCGAAGGAGAAATACAGAATATATTACAAGGGCAAAGCGAGTCGCAGAGGGAAGTTGAATTTTCACCTTCGAAGGAAATTACAACAGGGAGAATATATTGCCGC
>NC_051412.1:31273831-31274138 GCF_015228065.2 Penaeus monodon
CTGAACTGCAAGAGGCACCTAACCCCCCTCCCCCCTTCCCCCCCACCCCGCCTCTACCCCTCCTTGCCCCTCAAGTGTCAAGATGGTATCTCGGGCAAGAAGGACCTGACTTCCGTTCGCAATGTCTTGTCAAGCGAAGTGTCAGAAGGAAGGCCCCGGGATGATCAAAAGGTGCCATGACACGTGTCAGATAGGAGGCCGCGGCGAGGCCTGGGGTTTGCTTTACATCATAAATCGCGATTATCGTGAACTTGGATGATGAACGTGTCTGATAGAACGACGCCCTGTGTTTGGGAAAGCGTTTGGG
>NC_051412.1:31274701-31274895 GCF_015228065.2 Penaeus monodon
CAGTTTATATATCCCCCTACTTACCTATCTAACTACGACATCTGCACAAGCAGACGAATGGCAAATAGTGATTCCCCAGACGCTGCAACGAAAGCAACATCTGCAACATTCCGCCAATGGGAGTCCTCGTTGCGGCGAACCCTTGCCTTTCCTGCTTCCTCGGTCTAGAATTTACACGTTAAGTCTCATAGATC
>NC_051412.1:31275255-31275412 GCF_015228065.2 Penaeus monodon
GCGTTTTATTCTCCACTATCTTTGGTCTGTAATCTTCAGAGGTCAAATTGGGTCATAGGTCAATATTTCGTCGAAGAGGATAATGGTGATGATAGTCCTTTTGGCAGTGAAGAGAATGATAATGGCAGTAATGATGATGATAATGATGTAGATAAAA
>NC_051412.1:31275841-31276071 GCF_015228065.2 Penaeus monodon
GTTCTTATCGCCCGAATCTCATTTCGTATTCAAATCCTTCGTTAAAAACACATTGCATAGAATGAGATAATTTTCTCAGCTGTAGCCAACCACTTATGATGATTAGAGACTTACTTGTCGCTTCAGATGTCTCTCAACACGAGATAAGTTTGTTCAGAACACGAATGCTTGCAAATGATTTGTAATTATCAAAGGAACAATTGAGGTTGACTTTTGCATTGCAGTACATT
>NC_051412.1:31276533-31276605 GCF_015228065.2 Penaeus monodon
GTATTTATATATCTGTGCATCTATCCGTTTCTCTAACTCAACCCAAATACTTACAGAAAAAAGGATGGAAGT
>NC_051412.1:31277096-31277294 GCF_015228065.2 Penaeus monodon
TTTACACCTTCGGAGCTTGACGCAAGAGAGTGAGAAATTTGGCGCACTTCCAGGAGTCTCCGTCCCCTGATCAGCTAATATCTTTCCTCCTTAAGGTGCAGAAATATAACGTATGCCATTTCATGCCATTTGTCAAAATACTCGAGCCTTCAGTGTGATTATGACGAAGGAGGAGTGTTGGGAATGTTCGCTTTTTCC
>NC_051412.1:31277682-31278473 GCF_015228065.2 Penaeus monodon
GTATTTTGACCTAATCCAGAACCTCGGATATATAGGCAGGTTTTGTGAATCCCTGATTTATGTGTAGTTTTCTGATCCTTTGCCTTGAATTAAAAAAGTAATGAAGCTTCGTCTGGAGAAAAGTGAATCCCCCCCCCCCGGGCCATGAAGAAAATGTAAATGTGCTGAGATATTATAGGAATGAGAATGATGTAGATAGTAACGATGGAGATGGCGTTAAAGCTATTAACATTGATATGAGCAAGAGTAATGATGGTAAAGACAGTAATGATGATGGTCATCTTGTTTGCGAGTGTATTGACGGTAAGAGCGCTTCTTGTGATGATTACTTTTGGTTTCTCGGTTGGCCAGCGGGAGTATGAAGAAAATTACTGACGTTTGGAAAATTTACGGGTGAGTTGGCCATGTCCAGGGACTAATGGATATATTTAGGCGGGGAACCGGATCCACGTTAGGATCTACAATTAAAAAATTCTTTATTTCTAAGAGAATGGATCTGCTAGATTTTTTTTTTTATGCAGTACATTCTGGAAATGGATCTTTAGTCGGTGAGGAGGTCTGCGCTTCCCGATGTTCTTTTTTTTAGCATTTAGTATTTACCGTGCTATAAAATAATAGACAGAGAAAAATATAAGAAAAACGATTATAAAGTAGTATGATGATGAAAAGCAAATTATGTGAAAATATAGGCGAAAAAAGTATACTACGAGAAAATTGACATTTCTGAAGAAAAAAAAACATAAAATGACAAGTAATGAGAATAATCAGTGAAACAGCAACGGCAAAGACGA
>NC_051412.1:31278536-31278888 GCF_015228065.2 Penaeus monodon
AATTAGCTTCCAATAAAAAAAAAAAAAACGGATATAAACATTTCTAAAATATGCAACGAAATCAATTGACAAGAAATGAACAAATTCTAAAAACAAAAATCAAGGCCACATTAAAGATAATACAGGTTCAGAGCCGGAAGCAGAAAAAGTAAATTAATTCACACGTTTTAGGTCGAGGAAACAGTGAATGAAACAAGATCGTGTCGCCTCTAACGTTGCTGTGCCGAGTGTGTGTTGAGATGCTATCGGCGCTTTGTCACAAGGGCTTTCCTGTCATTTGCAGTGTCATTTGTCAATCTTCGAAGTACTTTTTATGAAAGAAAAACCCTCTCTGGTGTCTCCCTTGCCTGTG
>NC_051412.1:31280008-31280315 GCF_015228065.2 Penaeus monodon
CATACACCAACATACGTGTGTGTTCCTCTCTCATATTCTTTTTCTTCTTAATATTAAGGGTTGATCAGAGGAAGTTTGTATTAAGAGAGAACGAGGTGAAAAGTTTTGCCTTTTTTCCGAGAAGTTTTGTTTTCTTATCATTATGATATATATTTAACTTTACCCTTGAAATTGTGTTTGTTTGTCTTCCATTACTAGTTTGCTTGTTTAATTCATCGTCGTTAGATTAGATGAAAAAGTAAATTTGGTTGGTGTTAATATTATTTGGAAAACTAGGCTTCAAATTATTAAGATTTTTTTTTTTTGC
>NC_051412.1:31280429-31280686 GCF_015228065.2 Penaeus monodon
AATTACTTTTGAAAGAACGTCTACCTACCTCCATTCGCGCGGGAAACACCTCTGTCAGGTTGAGTTCCCGCCATTTTATATAATCCCTTAACCTTCTGCCCTACAAACGCTTTCCTCAGTCTCTTCTGCCCTACAAACGCTTTCCTCAGTCCCGCACGAAAATACTTTGTTGTTGGTGTTAGTTCGGCGGTAGAAAACAACTGGCAGGAGTTAGCGGTCTTTGCGCTTTGTGATGTTGCTTTGTTTTGTTTCGTCTC
>NC_051412.1:31280837-31280919 GCF_015228065.2 Penaeus monodon
ACCTTCAACGGGGTTTAATATTCCCTGATTTATGAATGGACATATTTGACCGATTTTTTTTTTTTTTAATCTGTATTTTTTC
>NC_051412.1:31281010-31281149 GCF_015228065.2 Penaeus monodon
ACATCATACAGGTAAACACGTGTGAAAAATTCCTATGGGTTGACAAGCATGAAATAGCAGCAAAGATCAACGTTGTGGTTTTAACGCTTCAGCCTAAAAAAGGAAGGAAAAAATAGCAATAAGCCTGAATACTTTCGGC
>NC_051412.1:31281517-31282325 GCF_015228065.2 Penaeus monodon
CGCACGCTGGAACTGCCACTATAAATACGACTTTGGATTGTAAAGGCCAAACTTGGGGGGGAGGGGGGGAAGAAGGGCGCGGGACGAGGGGAAAGGGCCATAAGGAGAGGGGGAGGGAGATGGGGAGGGGGAGAAAGAGGGGGGAGGGAGAGGGAGTAAGGGGGAGGGAGGGGGGGAGGGAGAGGGAGTAAGGGAGAGGGAGAGGGGAGGGACAGGTAAGGGCGGAGGAGGAGGAGGGGGAAGGTTACGAAGAAGTGGGGCGCGAGGGGGAGAAAGGGCGAGGGGAGGGCATGAGGAAAAGGGGGAGGGGGAAAGATAACGAGGGTGGGAGGGAGAGAGGAAGGAGGATAAAGATAGGGGAAGAATAGGGAAAGGGAGAGGGGAATGGCCGATAGTGGAGGGGGTAAGAAAGGCTAAGAAAACATAGGTAGAGGGAGAAGGAGGCGAAGGAGGGAGTAGCAGGAGAGGAGAGGGAAGGATAAAGGAGAGGTAGAAGGTAGAGGGAAAGGGGGAAGAGTAAGGATAGGGGTGGGATAGAGGAAGGGGAAAAACAGATGAAAGAAGAAGGATAGCGGGACGGGGGGGGGGGAGGCATATAGAGTGGGACAGGGGAGGGAGGATGAGGATAGGGGGATAGAGAAAAAAAATGTAGGATGAGGAGGGTGGTGGAATAGGAGAAGATAAATACGGAAAATGGAGGAGGAGAAAAAAGGGGGAAAGAAGAGGAGGAAAGGAACGCGGTAGAAGGGACAAGGAGAGAGAGATAAGACGAATGAAAAGGAGAGGAGGATGATAACGGCAAGAAGGG
>NC_051412.1:31282460-31282664 GCF_015228065.2 Penaeus monodon
AGGGGAAATGGACTTTCTCTCCCTCCCTTTCGTAATGTCGTTTGGGGGACATGCCAAGGTTGTTGATGTCTGGCGCCGACCATGAATTCGCCTCAAAGAGCGTTTCTTGCTTTTATCATTTCTCTCGCCGTTGTTGCGATCATTCTGCTTACATATATATTTTTCTTCTCTTTCATTATCTGGTTTCGGTTCTTTTACTTGTGA
>NC_051412.1:31284054-31284247 GCF_015228065.2 Penaeus monodon
GGGGCCGGCCGCCGCCCCCGTCGCTCACGCCATACTTGAGCCGCAAAAACAAAGGGGAATTCCTTGGCCGTATTTCCTCTTATCTCAGCTCGCGCGAGTTCGATAAATCTACGGGGCCACTACCACTCTTTCAACACGTAACAAAGTTTTACCGTTATCCTTGTATTTTTATTACCGTTTTGGCGAAGAAAGA
>NC_051412.1:31285049-31286920 GCF_015228065.2 Penaeus monodon
AATGAGGGAACACACACACATCCTTATATATTGTCTACCCTCTCTGTCTTTCTATCTCATCTTCCGATTTTAAAGATATTTATCTCTCTCCGCCTTCCCTATTCTGCACTTTATTCCCCTCTCTTAAATATTCTCTCTGTCTTCCTATTCCTCGACATTCTTTTAAAATATCTCTCTCTCCTAGACGCTATTCTTGCGTCTCGTATTTCTACTGATGCTGAAAAAGAGAGAGAGAAAAAAATGAGACATGCACAAAAATGTCTCATAAGAAAGCAAAAATTATGAGGAAAACTGAGTAAGGAGATGATAAGATGTTTTTAGAGGAAAGTAAAAAAAAAGAATATGAAGAAGACTAGCGAGAAAATTGAAAGACCTACATGATTTTTCATCTTCAGCGGACGAGCCAATTCGTAGAAATATTTGTCTCAAAAGGCAAGGAAGAGAGATGAGAGTGGGAGGGAGGGAGGTGGGAGGAGAGGAGAGAGAGGAGAGGAGAGAGAGGGAACGAGAGTGAGAGTGAGAGGAGGGGTGACAGGAGAGGAGAGAGAGGAGAGGAGAGGGAGGCAACGAGAGGTGGAGGGAGGGGAGGGGTGAGAGGAGAGGAGGGGTGAAAGGAGGGGAGAATGAGGAGAGGAGAGAGAGGGAAAGAGAGGGGGAGGGAAGGGAGGGGTGAGAGGAAAGGAGAGGGACGGAAGGAGAGGGGGAGGGAGGGGAGGAGTGAGAGAAAAGGGGAGATAGGAGAGGGGGAAGAAACAAGATAGAAGAGAGGTGAGAGAACAAGGACAGAAGAGAGGAAGGAGAGAGGAGGGTGGTAGGGGGGAAGAGAGGGGGAAAGAGGGAAAGAAGGATAGTGAAAGGTATTGTGGGGGATGAAGAGTGAGACAGAGGAGAGGAAGGAGAGAGAAAGGAGAGGGACAGAGGAAAAGGCGGATGAGTCAGAAGAGGATGACGGTAAAAGGGAAAGAGAGGATAGAACGGGAAAGAAAGCAGTAAAGGTAGACAGAAACGAAAGAGGAAGAAAAAAGGATAGAGAGAGGGGAAAGGAGAGAATGACTAGGAAAGACGGCAATTATAACAGAGGGGTGGGAGAGGTACAAATAGGAAAAAAACAACGAAAAAGGGAAAAGGGAAACGGGGAGATGACTGGGCTGTAGAGAAAGGAAGAGAAGTATAATAAGAAAGTGGAACGAAAGAGAGATGAATAAAAAATAGAAAAAAAGGGAGAGAAAGAGAGAGTAGAGGCGAGAGCAGCAGAGAAAGAGGAGGAAGGAAGGAATACGAGGAAAGAGAAAAGGGAAAAGGGGAGTGACAGACAAGAAAAAAAGGGAAGAAGGAAGACGAGAAAAAGAGAAAGGATAACGTAGCAAACTTATCTTATACATGTATATACTATAAGTATGTATACGCCAAGATGTACACAAGCTCAACAGAATTGCAATTGAGAACACATGCACCACAAGAATGACTGCATCGGGCAGATATGAGAATGGATGCATAGATAAGAGGCTAAACGCACCGGATAATAGAGTCCATGTGATAAAAACGGTAAAACAAGTCGGCAATGTCAGTTTGTAAAAAGGGACGTGACGCTGATTTGGTCTACTTTATAGGTAATTGCAAAAAGAGAAAGAAAAACACAGATAATGACATAACTTTAAATAATAAAAATAAAGATTCAGGGGTATAAGGAAAGGAGAAGAAGGAGAGAAGTAAACAGGAATGAAGTAGAAAGAGAACAGAAAAAGTAAAACCATCAAGTCTTTTATCATGAACGAAGGAAAACTCTGCTTCCGGAAATTCTTGACTTCCAGAGCTTACTCGCAAATCTAGTTTTGTGTGTGCGATGGAAAAGGAGGGAAGGACGAAGGAAA
>NC_051412.1:31287149-31287852 GCF_015228065.2 Penaeus monodon
ACACGATTAGACAAATATAAAATAAGCAAACATAGTAGTAGAGTAGAGGAAACACGGTGCAAGTTTTATAGTGTGTAAAAGTGTCCTTTGGGAGTGGTTTTCAAGTTCATGATCAGAACTCGTTTTCTATGTGGGGAAAAACGGCGAATTCCCAGGAAGGAAATGAGAGGGAACAAGACATTGGGAGATTCTAACCCGCAAGAACTCTACGTGGTTTTTATCATCTCTCCTTGACTGTACTGGACGGGACGTAGTAAACTAATCCGAATCCCCTTAAAAATCGTTTTAAGTTTCAAGATATTCCAGAACTGCCACCAATTTTTTAAAGCGTTTTTTTCCCCTCTATCTTAAGTTGAAGTACATGAGTTACTTATAAGTAACAGTAAGTACTACTGGGTATGTAAGTACCACCATCCTTCTGTTGAGAGCTCTTTCTCTGCCTCGCGTTCTCTGAGACAAGAAAAATTGTCGACACACCGTCTCTATGACAAGACGGATGTAACGTTGTTTAAATTTGAAGGAGAGATAATTTTAAAAGGATTCCATAGAGGGCGGCATACGTCAGCATGAACGGCTGACAGGATGCGGTGGACTGAGACGGTGATCATTTAATAAATTTTAACGAGAAGCATGTGAAATAGATGTTAAAGAAGGTTATGGTTGCAGGTGATGGCGGCAGGAATGATAATGTGAAAGTTGCTTA
>NC_051412.1:31288165-31288342 GCF_015228065.2 Penaeus monodon
AATGAAAAGAGGAGGATAATTTGTCCCTTCGCCCAGTCCCTCGCCGCCAACGGAAGTCTTTCCCGCGACGTCAGTTCCCCAGACGTCAGCCGAGATCACCCTCATCCGGCCGCCCCCTCCCCCCCCCTTTCGAGGGCATATCACAAGTGCCTCTTTTGTAAGATGTTGCAAAGGGGG
>NC_051412.1:31288399-31288722 GCF_015228065.2 Penaeus monodon
GACGTGTTCCCTCCCTTCTCCTGATGCCTTCACCCCTCGCCCTCCGTTTCCCCTCTTTGCAATGCTATAATGCCTTTTTATGATCCTTCTTCCCTCCTCCTCCCTCCCCTCTTCCCCCAGATACCCTCTCCCTCCCTCCTGCCTCCTCTCTACACCCTCCATTCTCCTTCATTCCCTCCCCCCTCCTCTTTCCCTACTCTCTCCCTCACTATCCTCTCCCTTACCTTATCTGTCCTCTCTCTTCACCCATCACTATCCTCCCTCCCCTATCTCTACCCCTATCTCTGCCCCTCTCTGTCTTTTTACATCTGTTTGTCTCCGTC
>NC_051412.1:31288851-31289159 GCF_015228065.2 Penaeus monodon
GATACCCTCCCTCTACATCCTCTTCCCCCTCTCTATCCCCTCACTACCCCCCCTCTACCCTCCCTCTTTACCCCTCATTACCCTTCCTCTTCCTCCTCTACCCCCCACCCCCCACCCCCTTCTCATGAGCCAAGGGTACTGTTCTGACGCGATGATATGATGACTTCCCGTCGTTTGCCACATCATCTTGCTGATTTATGCATGGCACCTGTTTGTTGCCATTGTTGGCTCGGTGAAGGAGGGTCGCGGGGGGGGGGGCATGGCTCGGGTGGTCGGGGTGGGTGGGCTGTTGGGGAAGGGAGGGGATT
>NC_051412.1:31289651-31289738 GCF_015228065.2 Penaeus monodon
ATACCTACCAGTGCGTATTCCTGTCGCTACATCAATAAACCATAAACTATCAGCCATTGATAAAAGGCACGTGGGACCCTTGCATGC
>NC_051412.1:31289771-31290225 GCF_015228065.2 Penaeus monodon
TTGCCAAAGACACGAAAGGTCACCTCAAAGTTGTTGAAGACTTTGAAGATAAAGAGAACATGTGTTGGTAACTGTTAAAAGATGTTCTTTTGTGTGTGTTTTTGTGTGTTTATATATTTTTTTCATAATCATTATTATCATTACTTTCATGTTTTTGTTTCCGTTTTACTATTTTTTCTACGGTGTGTTTATGTATGTTACGTGCCCCTCCCCCCCCCCCCACACACGCATACATATATATACTTACGAACAAACACATATGAGTACTTTGTCGGTGAACAGAGAAGTGATAATCTGACATAAAAGGAGACAGAATAATGATGCAATAGATGGAATGACTGAGATAGAAGACATATAGAATAGACAAACAGATAGAGAAAATGGAATAGACAGATAAAGATTGATAGAAGCGATGAAACAAGGACGATGAATGACGGGAAACGTAAATCTTAAG
>NC_051412.1:31290323-31290529 GCF_015228065.2 Penaeus monodon
CTAAACAAAAGCAAGCAGAGACACACGGAAACAGGTGGAGCAGCCAAGAGAGATCCACATCCACCTCCAGCCACGGCTATCCACATCAATAGGTCCCTTGCCAGGCGAAGTACGGCAGCCATCCGCCCCGGGTACTTCGCCAGCATCTTTCATAGCAACATCTCAGCTTCGTTTGCCTAGGATTTGTGATGCTGCCGGCGAGTCGC
>NC_051412.1:31290556-31290646 GCF_015228065.2 Penaeus monodon
AGTAATATGTGCTCAGTCAGATGATGAAGGTTTGGATTCTGAACTCATTTACCGAATTATATATGGCTGGTTTGGTTTCTAATTAGTTAG
>NC_051412.1:31291106-31291469 GCF_015228065.2 Penaeus monodon
TTAAAGTCGATGAAGTTATTCAATTTGGGTTTATCAGTAAAAGAAAATGCGTTTTTTATGAGTGCGGATTATTAGAACAAAAATTTATATTGAAGGCAATTTAATTTAAGTTTTGCTCGGAATTAATCTAGATAGAATTTTCTTCATTTCTATATACGATATTTTTCATAGCTGATATCATTATCTAAAACATTATCATCACTGATGTTACAATTCCTATCACCATTATTACCATGAAATTTATCACTATTGTCTTTCTAAATCTTTTAATAAGTAGCTTTATCATTATAGAATTGATATAATTATCTATATCACCATTATCACCATCATCTTTACGACGGTATAATGTCATAGTTCAGATAA
>NC_051412.1:31291746-31292450 GCF_015228065.2 Penaeus monodon
TTAATATAATTGTCTTACACTGTGGATATGCTGTATTTTAATGTAAGTCCGAGATATACATGTTTGTATGTAATGTATGTAAATTTAAAGTCACAGAGTAGTTCTATGGTTATCTGTCCACATGCAAGTATGTATACATGTTAAAGAGTTGCATCTTTGTGTTCGTATGTTAGGTATACAGTTATGCGATGAAATACGACTATAAACAAGAGCAAAGCGTCAGCACTCAACGAAAAATCATGTGTTGGATACACTCCAATTCTATCAAGGCATTTTTTTTATTGCTTATTATTTCTGTCAGTCTTGTCAGTTTAATAATCATGAAAGAGATTCGTTTGATAACCATCTAGGAGAGCGCAGTGTGTCTAAACAGCAAGACGTTGTGCGAATTAGCCTTAAACGCTGTGCAAAGCTTAATGAGAATTGATATACGTTTACATTTCGAATATTTCTCCCTTGATGAGCTTGTACATTACCGTCATTCCTCTCACTTATCTCCAGGGATAAATCTCGAACGCAGCATCCCATATATTCAAGGCGAGGAGATATTAAATGCGTTGGAAAGGCTGCAAATTTGATCGTGATGAGGAAAAGAAACATGTTCTCCGCCCGAAGGAGGTTGGACATGTGACACCTTGTTTAGTGTGCTGTGCTGGAGGGAAATGGGGATGGAGGAAAATAAATTGATTTAGAGAAAGAACAAA
>NC_051412.1:31292489-31292652 GCF_015228065.2 Penaeus monodon
CTGTCTGTCAGAAATGTGTGATATATACTTGTGTAAATCAAAACCGTCCAATATTTCGAAAGTACCTCGAGGCTTCATTTGTTGACACTAACTTTTGTCTGCGGAAGTTGAAGCCTTGTCGATTCCACATTCAGAGACTCAAAGATATGTGTTGGAACAGTTC
>NC_051412.1:31292701-31292879 GCF_015228065.2 Penaeus monodon
ATGAATAAACAAGAACAGAAGATGAGGTATGAGGAGTGTTCTATGGTTCGTTGGGTGATTCGAGGTTTTCATGTGCCGCGACGAAGCTCCGAAACGGATGAGTTCGAAAGCTCCATCACTCACGCTTTTCCCCGCTGAACGATGGGCGGCTTGTGTGTGCTCGTGGGCGGAGGGTGCC
>NC_051412.1:31293081-31293327 GCF_015228065.2 Penaeus monodon
GTGAGTGTATGTTTACGTTGTGTGTTTATATGTGGATATCAGTTTGGTTGAGCACGCAACACAATTTCCACCTTTCCGCCTCTATTTATGGTTTCAGTGGTAAAAGTTTCGAAATATATCTCTAGCTAGATACACCTCTCAGTTTCATCAGTTAATTTCTTTCTCTTCTTCCTTTCACACAATTTTTATCGAAGAATTTGATTTTTTTCATGTTTTCTTTACTTCCAGTTTAGTTATTCATTTGTT
>NC_051412.1:31293458-31293565 GCF_015228065.2 Penaeus monodon
TCAGTTTAATTACCCATTTATATCCATTAAGATATTACTTTTATTTCATTTTTATTTATTTTCTCCTTTATGATCTTTACTTAATCCTTATCAATATCTTATAAGCA
>NC_051412.1:31294365-31294442 GCF_015228065.2 Penaeus monodon
TAGAGAAAGCACACAGCCACCCCACACACGTGCGCGGAAGGAGAGTACGAACAAGAGTTAGAAAAACAGACGAGAGT
>NC_051412.1:31294506-31294774 GCF_015228065.2 Penaeus monodon
TCGAAAGAGCAAATAAAGACTAACAAACGAACGAGTAAATAGAGAGAACTAAAGAGTGAATGAAAGCCAAAGGGAAACCGGGCCCGCTGCGTCGGCTTCTCTCCCACACACACCCATTTCGCGCGCCCTCTCGTCTCCATCAATCTCTATCAGATATAATAGTGAATCTTCCGTCCTTTGGGATCTTTTTAATCTATATCCTTCTTTTAGCTTTGGCTTGTGTGTATTTTTTCTTTTTATTAATTATTATTTTTCCATTCTTCGGGTG
>NC_051412.1:31295034-31295171 GCF_015228065.2 Penaeus monodon
TTTCTGGCTTCCACTTTATAAACATTTTTATTTTCCAACCTTCTTCCTTTTTTCGACCTTCATCCTCCTTTCTTTTCTTCCACTTCCTTTCTTGCTTTATTTCTTTCATCTGCTTCGAGTCTCCGTCCTTCCCCACT
>NC_051412.1:31295221-31295588 GCF_015228065.2 Penaeus monodon
TCCCTTCTTGCCTCAATTTTCTTCATTTCCCTCTCTTTCTTCCCTTCATTCTTTCCTCCCCTTCCTGCCTTTCTTTCCCTCTCTCCTTAGCTCCTCTTTACTCAGTTCCTGCCCTTCCATCCTTTTCTATCCCTCTTCTTCTTTATTCTCTTCCTGCTTCTATCCCCTTCCTTTTTCCTACCTTCTTTCTTCCCCTCCACTCCCTTCTTCCCCTCCTTCCATTCTCTCCTTCCTCCTTCTTGTCCACTTCCCTTCCCTCCATTCTCCTCTCCTCGGCATCTTTCCCTCCATCCTCTGTCCCTTCCTCTTTCCCTTCCTTTCGTTCTTCTCTTATTTCCTCCATCCCATCCTCCCCATTTTCCCTGTT
>NC_051412.1:31296299-31296365 GCF_015228065.2 Penaeus monodon
CCGCGTCGCCCAATGTTCCCTAGACGCCGCCTCCCCTGGGGGGGGCTGGCGCCAAAACCCAAAGGC
>NC_051412.1:31296502-31296574 GCF_015228065.2 Penaeus monodon
TGAACTAACCCGTCGTCGGCCATTAACTAAAAATTTATTTCTCTCCTTTTTGCATTTGCACATTGTCAGCTC
>NC_051412.1:31296917-31297073 GCF_015228065.2 Penaeus monodon
GGGGGATGGGAAGATAGTGAAAAATTTGAGTAAGTTTAGCCCTAAAAAACCCTTGATAAAAGAGATAGAGACCGATAATAGGTAAAATCGATAGAAAATTGAAGGGGGAGAGAGGAGAAGAGGAGAGGGGAAAAGAGGGGAAAAGGGGGGGGAGGG
>NC_051412.1:31297231-31297371 GCF_015228065.2 Penaeus monodon
AGATAAGACCAATTATGGATGGGATGATAGGGTCAATCCTATTGATGAAGATAACAGGAAAAAACGATATTAGTAACAGCAAAGTGATGGCTAATGTATTAACAGTTTATATGTATTAACAGCAAGGGATAATCATACCT
>NC_051412.1:31297449-31297519 GCF_015228065.2 Penaeus monodon
TGATGCCAACGTGCAAGTTAGAAGGCTGGTTCAGGATGCCTCAGTGGCCGCGGTCTAGAAAATGCACGAG
>NC_051412.1:31297544-31297655 GCF_015228065.2 Penaeus monodon
CACTGCATCTCCACATGCGGCAGCTGAAACAGATTCTTCTGCTGCAGAATTAAGCCCATAACTTGGCCATCACTCGTGTGTATGCTGATAGATGTATATATGGTGACTATG
>NC_051412.1:31298189-31298328 GCF_015228065.2 Penaeus monodon
CTGGAGAGGGCAGATAGCAAAAAATGAAGAGATGAGGTGGAATTTCCCGGCGGCAAATGTTCCTGGAACCAAAGAGCGAAAAGAGACCCGAATAAATCTATAAATAACTGTTCTTGAAGATCAAACACTGAAGTTCTGA
>NC_051412.1:31298659-31298820 GCF_015228065.2 Penaeus monodon
CCTCAAATTCTCACGTGTGCCAATTAGTATCTTAATGAGCGTTCTCTCCCCTTGCGCTCTGACATTCACTCTCCCGCGTAACCTCGCTGCGTCAAGGCGAGTGATCTTCCAATAGGTTCTGAAATACTTCGGGGACTTAACATTCGCCTGTTAAGGAAGAT
>NC_051412.1:31299563-31299695 GCF_015228065.2 Penaeus monodon
TCGGAAAAAAGGTAAGGAGCGCGAACAGAAAGGGAGAAACGATCGAAAAATCGTGAAAAGGGGGCGCCTCTCCCCTCAGTGACGTCACAGCCTGGCAACCTCAACAGCCAAGCATCACAACCCCGCTGCTCA
>NC_051412.1:31299953-31300078 GCF_015228065.2 Penaeus monodon
TGTCACTCGCGGAGATACACACACGGTGGTGATTGCCTGAGTTGTATTTTAAGAAGGGGTGCTTGTGTTCTATTCGTGTGTGGCTGTATTTCTTAGGAAGGAGATCTGTTTATATCTGTTCGTCC
>NC_051412.1:31300820-31301083 GCF_015228065.2 Penaeus monodon
ATGGACGCGAAGTGCCAGTCCACCTGATGGTAACAACAGCAAGCCCTTCTGTGTATCCGAAGTTTAGCCAGTGATTGATACGACCAGGGGATTACTCTGATAGCCTCTCCCTTTGATAAGACTGCTATCGTCTTTCTAATCACATCAAAGGCAGAATTAAGCCTCTTTTCATCATTTTACGCTACGGCATTTATCTGATCGAAGCAGACACTAAGCACACCCCTAACTGCCCTGTTTTATTCAATGGTCTTTTTGATATTTCA
>NC_051412.1:31301264-31301466 GCF_015228065.2 Penaeus monodon
TCAAAGCTATGTCACCTCTGTTTTTCTCATTCTTCTTTTTTTTTTTATCTTGTTTACTCTTTTCTGTTTACTTTTGCGTCTCAACTCAACGCAATATTTGGCCGCGACGGAGCAACGTCTTTTAACATGCAAGTTTTAATAAACGGGTTTAAGAGTGCAGTAACCTTGATTTTTTTTCGTGAGGGACGCGAGGTCACGTTTT
>NC_051412.1:31302168-31302406 GCF_015228065.2 Penaeus monodon
GAATCCAAGACGACACGAGAACAAGTTTTCCTCGAAGATTGTCAGCTCCCCATCTCTCGCCTTTGTTTATGGTGCCTTTGTGTGCTCTGTCGCTTTCAAAGGTACATTGATGCAGAAATTTTTACGTTTATAGAGGTGCAGGTGTTTCGGAGGAATGCACGGCGCGGCTTGAGTGATCACCTCTTTCGTTGTCTGTGATTCGTTACTGTTTTGGGCGAGAGAATAGAGATTTGGTCAG
>NC_051412.1:31302795-31303333 GCF_015228065.2 Penaeus monodon
ATTTAACTCTTAAATCAATAGGCTAATGCTCCCGCTACGCCACCACCACACACACAGCTTCCAAACCAAGAATACTAAAAAGATATTATATATAAAAAAATCTCAATTTACAGCAAGTGATGGTGCCACTTAAAAGATATCTTTTCTCCATTAAACCAGCTTTATACAGTACCCCTTCTGTTCCTGTGTGAACCGCCAACACATTATTTCTATTCACAAGGGTCGAATATTAGCGATTCACTCGTTCCTAGGGTGTGAACCAATAGTTTCGGATCTTTTACCTGAAGCACATGCCACTTATACGTAGTGGTATGTCTTTCGCCTTCAGATAACAGGAGTACCAATAATAGTAAGAGATAACAGGATATCAGTAAGTGGCGGTTCAAATGTCGCCAATCTGCGAACTGCTCGTGTGACCTCTCGTATCTGAGGCACATGCCACCCACTCGCCCTGGTATGTGTTTCGGGTACCAAGAGTCGACACTTGGTGGGCTGCGCATCAGGTGAAGACTCGGTGGCGAGTGAAGATTAGCCGTTT
>NC_051412.1:31303633-31303790 GCF_015228065.2 Penaeus monodon
CACAGGCACTATAAAGAGATGCGCAGAGTTATACCCACATAAACGTAACCCCTCCCTCTGCAAGGAAAAAAATTGCCAGAAGGTTTATTTACGCAATTACCCACAAACCTGCGGTCACCTTAATAAGCAGATGAGACTCCGCTGCAATGCCAAGAGT
>NC_051412.1:31304369-31304440 GCF_015228065.2 Penaeus monodon
TTGTCTTCGTTTTACTTTAACGTTAGTTTATAGAGCATTAAATTTTCCCAGAACTTTAAAGCAAAATTTTG
>NC_051412.1:31304703-31304963 GCF_015228065.2 Penaeus monodon
TGTTGGGGATGTACGTTATACCCTCCGCTTTGGATGTTAATTACTAACCTATGTTCTTTTAATTACGAATGCGTTGAGCTTATGAGACGAAGGGGAAAGGGGGAGTTTTTTTCATGGCGTTTTCATGACAAAGAATCTCGGTGAAAAAGAGGAAGTGGATAGTCTGCGTCTGCTTCTCTCCCCACCGTCTTTATTCATTGTTTCTATTGCCTTTTCGCTGAATTTTATTTTCTCTCTCTGTTTGGTTTTGGTTGATAATT
>NC_051412.1:31305327-31305743 GCF_015228065.2 Penaeus monodon
AGACGACCTGCATACCCCCCCTTCGACCCTTCCCTTACCCTACCTACTCCCCAATCCCCCTCCCTCGCCCTTACACTAGTCCCCTCCATCCCCCTCCCCTCCCACCACCGCCCCTACCCCCAAGCCGCCGCCAAGTGACCACGTGGCTCGCACTCAAAAGCTATTCCAAGTAGCAGATTTTTTTTTACCAAAGCACAAGGCACATCAATCGGCTTCTGCGAGTAACCAAGATATTCAGGACCTCTCTTTCTCCTTTTTTTAAGAGCTATTATTCCTTCTTTCTTTGGTTGCAATTGCATCTGCAACTTGATCTGAAAAAAATGTCGAAGTAGCAAAGGGGCGTGAATTTGCGGCATCGACTTCTTGTTTTTCGTATGGGCTGGTGAAGTGGTACTGTTATTAGTGGCAATGTCGGT
>NC_051412.1:31305824-31306137 GCF_015228065.2 Penaeus monodon
TTATGACTCTTTTAGGCCTATCATGTAATTCGTCGCTGTAATAAGTTCTTGATATGCAATAATCCTGCGCTCTTTCTAAACTTTACAAATTTGCTCGCGCCATTTTACATTCCGCCTGAAGACGCTCTGTAACTAGATTTGAACAAGATATGCCTTTTGGAATGTATTGCCAAGATTTTACGCCACAGGTGTCGTTTTTTATCAATATATATTTTTTTTGAGGTTGCTCTCTCTATCTTTCCCTACTTCTTTCGCACCCGCTGTGTCGAGTAGGCTTTGGAAGGTCGCCAACAATTGTTTGTGACAATGCTTA
>NC_051412.1:31306177-31306838 GCF_015228065.2 Penaeus monodon
CACACAGTTATTTATATTTAAGCCACCTGGCTGTAATTGCCCCAGATGTTCCGACAAGACTTAGGATAGAGATTTTAGCCCCGCTCTCCCTCTCATCTTTTAAAATTCACGCGAATCCATTGCATATTGGAGGAAATGTTTTCCCTTTTCGTATTTATCTGAACGTGACAGGCGTTGAGAACATGCTAGAAATATTGACGGCACTAGACAAGATTCGAGTTCTAATGGGAAGAAATTATACAAAAAATATATACTTTATATATTTATCAATTTATCTCGATTCATCCACGGCATACCGAATAGAAGTAAACGTGAGACACTACGAACTTAAAACATCATTCTGTTGATACTAATTCTAGATATATTGCAATTATCGCTTATCTCAAAGATGAGCCTTCATTGACAGACGACGGGCAATGAAAAGGATTTGAGGTTTTTTTAAGATTATAGTCACCCATGACTCAGAAATATGACTGACTCAGAAATCGCTCGCGAAGATTCTCGACGACAGAAGATTCTCATCAAAGTGTCTTGAGGAAAAAAAAAGGTTGATGAGATTGAGACATTTAGAGTTATGGTGTAAAATTCACTTTTACGAGACTGGAAAACAGTTAGCGAATGAATCTCGCGCTTTTTTATGACAGACCTTAAAGATTATGTG
>NC_051412.1:31307570-31307639 GCF_015228065.2 Penaeus monodon
GCGCTTCTGAAACGCGACGAGGGTTACGAAGCCTCAACAGTCTCATCGCTGGCAACCTATCTCGAGTAT
>NC_051412.1:31309214-31309337 GCF_015228065.2 Penaeus monodon
TACAAGAAGAAATATAGAGAAGTTGGACTTGACTTTGCAAGACAGGTTGCAGCAGATTGCTCTAGAGTACGTTTGAACTTACTTTCAAGTGTTTTCCTTTTTGGAGAAATATGAGCGTGTGTC
>NC_051412.1:31309593-31310931 GCF_015228065.2 Penaeus monodon
ATGGAAAAGAGAGATAAAGAGATGAGGGGAGGAGAGTGCAATAGCGGAAGGGAGAAAGATGGAAAGAGCAATGGCAGCCGCATTCTGACACCATCACCAGGCCATGAGCCAGCACCCCGCTACCTCCCGTCAGTAACGCTGAAATCAATCATATCCAGGACATGACGCGTTGTCTTTCATTCAATCATAATTCACATAATTATCATCCATGCGAGTGAATACAAACACATCCAAGCATAGTGAATTATGAATAAATCTATTTCAAATTGTAGTATTTATACTAATCTATTCATAGAAGACACTCCACATGATCTATTAGAGATGTCATTACATTTAGTCAACAAAATATCTGAACAAGTAATTTTCGAGTATATAATTACGAGAAATGAGTCCCGTTTTGAAAGCGCTGCGGAGGCTTTCTGAACATTGATAAATTACTCTCTGCAGTAAAGAGAAAATGAAAGCTCTCAACGTCTCTTCTGCAATGTGGAAAATGTGGCTGTATTGTTGAAATTTAAGACTATAAGGTTCGCTGTAGATTAATAGTACATGGAGGGTATAAAAAACGAAATTCTGAAGGGGGGTACGATGCTAGACCAATTTTGGTTTAGTGAATTGTGGCAAAATGTGGCTATATTTCGCCTTTATGTTGACACGCAGATACCAAATTCATCACACGCCGAGGAACCGTGTTGGAAAGCAGTCGTTTTGTTCGGGATCCTCCGTCTGAAGGGAAAGGGACCCCATGAAGAGACTTTTAATTGATCCCGATACAGTAGTGCGGTAAAAATACAAATGTTATTTTCATTATCATAAACTATGTATATTTAATAATTCGTTGGGGTTTTGGAAATTGGTGGATTCTGAATATTTTATGTAGATTAGAGAAATATGTATGTCTTCAGGACAATAGAAATGCGAATTAAAACAAATCAATAACCAGTTTTACACACAATGGAACCAGTGACTTGTAAATTATAAACTTAAAAAATAAGAATTTTCACGCTTGTGTTGTTCGTCATAATAAGCTTTGTTTATTCTTTTAACTATTATAACATCCCCAGAAAGCCATTACACAGTAAAATGAGTTGTCATGGAGTTTATAATTTTCTCTGCAACTTGACCTGCATGTAGTCTGTCTTTACTTCCGGGTTAATTAGGCGGCCTACACCACCTCCAACCCAGACGCAATTCAGCGCACCCAAACCCCCGTGAAAAAAATAGCTTCACGAATCCCCAAGTTTTCACAGTCCTCCCTTAGATCACGAGTAACGACTTTACACGCATTTACTCCCCCCCGATGACGTCAGCAAAGGAGTAATTCGCTTCGTGTTTGCT
>NC_051412.1:31310953-31311100 GCF_015228065.2 Penaeus monodon
GAAGAAGACCTATAGACTCCCTTGCCTCCTCCTCCGGCCTCCACCGCCCAACTGATCACGCCAACAAGACACGGGCGGGACGAAGATTCAGCTGATTCATCACTTCCTCTCCTGTGCGCTCGTTTCCCTCGCTGCCGCAATTTGCTC
>NC_051412.1:31312560-31313074 GCF_015228065.2 Penaeus monodon
TGTTAATAAATACGTGATCTTTCGAAAGAGGCGATTGTCGTCAGAAGCAGAATACCAATTAGAAGCATAGAGGAAGGAATGGAGAACAAGGGATAGGGGGAGAGGGAGAGGGGAAAGGGGTGGAGGGAGAGGGAGAGGAGAAAGAGGACTAGGAATGGGCAAGGGAAAGAGAGAGGGGAAGAACGATCGGTAAGGAGAGGGAGCAACGAGGGATAACGAGTGGGGGAAGGGAAGAAGGATGGATAGAAAGAGGAGATAAAGAGGGGGAAACAGGTGTGTGATGGGGATAGGGTAGGAAGAGGAACCAAAAGAGGGATGGATAGAGAGATGGGACGGAGAGGAGAGATGACAGAGGGGAAATAGAGGGGACAGTAAGTCACCTGCTACGAAACGCAGAAAAGTTTTCAGGTTGTGAAAGACGTACAAAGAATAGAATCTGTGAGAGGAAGGTAGATGATGCTCACCCACGAGGTAAGATACGTTTTTATTTATAGTTAAGATGTTAGTGTGCTTA
>NC_051412.1:31313173-31313486 GCF_015228065.2 Penaeus monodon
GCTGTGTCCCAACAAAAACGTATTATCTTATCAAGAAATATAGCTACGGGCATGGAAATAACTAATCAAAGAAAATGCAAAATAAAGGCAGCTTTATAAAGAAAAAAGGCGCTCAACCAACTCCAGCTTTAAAGATTTGCTCTTTATATTACATATAATCCTGAACGAGATAACAATGGAATTATATCATACCATATTCTACAGATATCCTTATGTATGAATGCTAATGTAGGTAGCTTTTCTAGTAATCTTTATCTATAGTATGATTAACTATAATAATGGGCTGGTAATTCTGTGTAATGCATTGTTTGGT
>NC_051412.1:31314301-31314466 GCF_015228065.2 Penaeus monodon
TTCTGACTCGATCCTCCATCTCGAATGCTCGAGACGGACGATCCGCGGAAATCGACCGAATAACAGGACTACCGAAGGGCTGAAATAGACTAATCGTAGACGCCAACATTTTCTTAGCCTGATCAGGGTTCCAAACGCTGATTAGAGGAACGAAAAACGAAAATT
>NC_051412.1:31316089-31316308 GCF_015228065.2 Penaeus monodon
CCGCCATGCTCCTTCCAGAGTCTCGCAGCCAAAGTCCTGGCGCAGCGTTGCCTCGCTAATTTCCCTCATAAAGGCCTTTGCAATGAGTGAACCGACAACCACTACCGCGAGAGTGCAACTGGCTTTGGCTCTCGCTCGTCGTGCAATATTTCCATTTGTTGCAACTGATTCTCCCGCGTGGGCGTTTTCTTGGTATCTGCGTCTCCGTCGGCACTATCG
>NC_051412.1:31316840-31317002 GCF_015228065.2 Penaeus monodon
GTGACACCAGCTTTTCCTCGGCTCGTGCCATGCCTCGCCCCTTCCTGTGCCAGCTGTCACGCCCGCTCTGCCATCTGCTCGCGAGGTAAAGATGGTCGTAATCTCTTATTCAGATGCCCCCTTCTCAGGCCATGTCATGTGCGTTTGGGGGAAGATAATGCT
>NC_051412.1:31317575-31317654 GCF_015228065.2 Penaeus monodon
TGCTTGCTCGTTAGTCACTTGTCACTCCGGGTGCTATAGGCCCACGGGGGGGGGGGGGTATAGGTAGGGGGCAACGAAA
>NC_051412.1:31317714-31317857 GCF_015228065.2 Penaeus monodon
CTGTGTGATTAAAGGGAAAGGAGTGACTGACCTTGTTTGACCTTCCTCCGTTACGAAGCGAAGCGAAGGTCAGCCGGTCAGAGGGACCTGGAGATGCAATTCCCAACTTCGCTAAACCCGTGTGTTCGGATCGATAAACAGAT
>NC_051412.1:31320583-31320817 GCF_015228065.2 Penaeus monodon
TTACTTTATTTTCAAACTTTCCGTTCCAATAATTTCACGAGTGAGAAACATCTTGAAATTTCCATCTGGAGAGAAATTTGCAGAAACTTAATTGTAATGGCTCCTTGGTAGATGCCTGGGGGTGTTTTGTCTTCTGAGAAATTATCGCTTGTTATCTCATGCATTCTTTTCTCTGGGCTTTGCCTCTTCCCTTCTTTCGCAGAGTCTGTGACTTACATTTTATGTTTTTGATCA
>NC_051412.1:31320931-31321224 GCF_015228065.2 Penaeus monodon
GGCTATCTACTATAGCCACAGAAGCCACGCCCCCTTTTCCGTAGCTAAGAAGCTGATTGGTTTGACGTCCATTGTTCGTGTCGCTATCCATCTGTTTACATGAAATTTGTTCTTGGCTTCTAATCGTGTTTTCTTTTCTTAATGGCGTTACATATGAGGAACATAAAAGTTGATAGTCTTAGGACAAGTACTTGAATGAAGTACTTGTAAAAATAAGTCAAATAAATTTATACACATATCACATTCTGGTTGAAGTCACGCTTTCGAATATCGCTTTCGACGGCAGCTGATGT
>NC_051412.1:31321638-31322011 GCF_015228065.2 Penaeus monodon
AAACCGGCGAATTCCATTAATCATTTTCTCCCGAGCGCGCGCCTGTAAGAGGCTTGTTTCGAGAGCGCAAATTCTATTAGATTTAAAACGCATCATTAAGCATTCAAGCAATCGAGTGTCTGTGTGGGTCTGCGTGTTTAAGAGGGGGAGTGTATGTGAGTGCATTTGTATGTTGGTTTGAGTGTGTATTCTCGCACAAAGACTCGCGAGGGTGTTTGTGTCGACAACAACAAAATCACTGACGCACATGCACCCGCACATGAGCATGAAGAAACGCCTATGTCTACATGCAGATATATCCTCCAAGATACGTGCGAATATATCTATCAGCTAGTATCAACACAAACACAACCTTCCACACACAAAAAAAACG
>NC_051412.1:31322211-31322402 GCF_015228065.2 Penaeus monodon
CCCCACCCCCCTTGGAGTCCCGAGATGGGCGTGATTAATGGCAATCGGGTGATATATGTGTGGCAGCAGTGCAAGAAAATCATATACTGCTTCGAAAAGGATCCTACTTACATTACCAATACTGATGCCAACCTTGCATGAAACACACTCACGCACAAATATCTGCAGTGTAAGTGTTTTGTCATTTTTCC
>NC_051412.1:31322446-31322658 GCF_015228065.2 Penaeus monodon
ATGGGAGGGGAAGGGGGGCATCGCTCAGCTCTCTGTGCGGTTCTCTGGTTTTGTTATTGTTGCTAACTTTTATTTACGATTTTTGTTTGTTTCTTTGTTTGAGGGGGATATTGTACAAAGCATTTTTCTGGTTTCTTTTTGTGCACTGTGTGTTTCCCCCTTCCTTCTCAATCCCCTTTTTTCTCTCTTTTTCTTGATCGTACTGATATTTT
>NC_051412.1:31325395-31325516 GCF_015228065.2 Penaeus monodon
AGTTGCCCGTTCTCTCTCTTTTCCGATTAAAAATAGTCTCATCATTTCTTCAGTTCAATCTTGTGCGTTGTGGGCCCCCATCGGTCTCCCAGAATTGACCTCGTTTCACCCTTTTCACTCA
>NC_051412.1:31325630-31325972 GCF_015228065.2 Penaeus monodon
ACTGATGTGTGGGAAAAGGCTTTTAGCTTATGTTTCTTCTTCTTCTTCTTCTTCGTCTTCTCTCCCTCCCTTTTTCTCTCCCTCTCCTTTTCCCTCCCTCCCCTTTTCCTCTTCCTCCTTTTTACTCTTCTTCCCTTTCCCTGTCTCCCTTTCCTCTATTCTCTCTTCTCTCCATCATCACATCCTTTCCCCTCTCTTTATCTTCACACCTCTCCTTCCTTATTTCCTTCCTTCCTTCCCTCATCTACACCCCCGCCCCCCCCTCACTCGTGCGATTTCGTGGAAACTTTCCGTAAAAAAAAAAAAAAATGGGGAATGCATCGAAAACTCTTGTTAAAGAAG
>NC_051412.1:31326638-31326764 GCF_015228065.2 Penaeus monodon
CTGAACTGAAGAGGGATCTCTGTGCGTCCATTGCCTCCCACGGCCATGCTTTCGGTTTTCCTGCTGTATTAAGAGGCAGATTGGGGATCCGCGGTCGAGATGTGCGCGCGTGTGTACGAGTGATAA
>NC_051412.1:31326916-31327471 GCF_015228065.2 Penaeus monodon
GACATTTATATCAGTGGTTTTCTGGAAGCCTGTCGCCTCTTATAGTTTAATTCAACACTTTGTATTGTTTACCTCGCATTGTCTGGCACAGAAAAGCTGCATGATGTATTGCAATAAGCCTTATTACAGATAATGTCTTATGCCGAACATGCAACTCCAGTATAACAGAATCGGAAGGGGCCAGAGTCTTGCAATTTCGCTGCATTCATTTTTGCATCGGTGTTGAAATGTTGCACTGAAGAAGCGTAGGCGTGGGAAGATTGCAAGACGTTGCAGACAAAATGTATTTGTTCGTGGCAAGGCTTTTACAAAAATCTAATTATATCTTATTTTTCTTTATTTTTCTTTATACCAATTTCATAATATGTGAAGTTTGTTTTCCTATAGTTTTATATATAATCCAATTTGCATAGATCAAGGGAAATTCATTTTAAAGAAAAATCTATATCAGTAATTTGGAAATCTGACATACGTAAATAAACTTTCTCGGCTTCTTCTGTTATCATGCTGATATTTCTCTCTCTTTTTTTTTTTTTTGAAAAGCAATAGTGATAA
>NC_051412.1:31327719-31327925 GCF_015228065.2 Penaeus monodon
AAAACCAAAAAGTTATCCCCAGCAAATTTCGAGAAAAAAAAAATCCCTCCCGGAAAGTATTACAGAAAGACACTATTCGCTTCCTATGACGAGCAAGTGACCTGAAAGTCGAGGCTATAAACACAGAGGCCTTTGATGCGCGCGGAATGAGGATTGCAAAAGCTATCAAGTTGCTGCGCGGCCGCGTTGCTGGTCATTTGCTGATC
>NC_051412.1:31328142-31328258 GCF_015228065.2 Penaeus monodon
ACATTGCCTTTGCTCTTCTTGTTAAATATGTGGCATCTTTGCTTTCCGCTTTTGTTTATATGTTCTCTTGATGTTCTTTGCATAACTATTCTTCATTTTATTTGTTTATTTATTGT
>NC_051412.1:31328507-31329158 GCF_015228065.2 Penaeus monodon
ATATGTATATATATATATATTTTTTTCGTGTTTATTATTGTTTTTGTTGTCGTTCTCACGGATTTCCTAGGTGTGTGCCATCAGGCTGAATAAATAAATGTAGAGACTGAATAGGAAGATTTGGTAATTATTATACAATCATAAAAAGTTACTTTTAGACGTAAGGCAGATTTCCATATAGGCATAAATGCAAAAGCTGTATGCCCTTTTCATCAACATCATTCCCTCGCCAGTGTTTCGAAAAGATTCGTTCAGGCGCGAATTGACAAATGAAGCATCAGAGGCGCACAGCACACTTCCTCTTGCCTAGATTTGGTCCGAAAAGTATAGCTTTAAGTTTCTAATGATTATTTGAATTCGAGAAGGAAGTCATGTTGTTTCCGTGAACCCAATTTTAAAGCACAAAGCATCGCCATTAAACAGGATAGTTCGGGAGGTCTGATGCTTCGAAAAGCAATCCGAAACTTGTTTGTTATTGTGGATTAAATTGTATTTCTTGCTGTTCTTTTTTGTGATAAGAAACAAAAAAAAACTTATTTCATGGATGTTTATATTTCAGTACGTGAATGATTTAATGAATGATTTTAAGATTAAGAGTTTGGGCTTTGGTATCTGATTCGTTGTTAATGTGTGTTTTTTATTAGTATAAGG
>NC_051412.1:31329251-31329363 GCF_015228065.2 Penaeus monodon
GGGAAGAGGCAAGAAGAAACTATAATGACAGTAATATATGTGTATATTTGAGGTAAAATAGTATTGGGAACTTTGCATATGGATATCGTAATTTCTTTTGTTATTCGTTACT
>NC_051412.1:31329450-31329994 GCF_015228065.2 Penaeus monodon
TCCGAGCCCATCCAGAAAGGTAATTTTGCCACAATCGCCTTCCTAACACGCGGGATACCAGCGCTAATCCCATTCATCCATATGCTAACAACGCCGTGTTATGTACTGAGGCAGAACCTGCATAGAAATGAAATTAAATCAGTAAGAACGGAGCCAGTTTTTCATGGATTGGAAAATATGTACCGTGCTAACCCATTGATCGATAATTGTGTATTTTAAGGAACTTTATTCTTTTAAGATTAAGTGTTTGGAGTTGCCAGTGTCTAAATAAATGCGCTGATAAAAGTGGTAGATCGTGAATAAGTACCGTGGTAACCTTTAAGAAATACTTATATTTTTTGAAGGAATTCGATTTTAAGATTAAGAGTTTGGGTTTTGGTATCTGATTCGTTGTTACTGTGTGTTTATTTTATTAGTATAAGGAATAATATGAAAAAAATATATGATGAATAACAATTCTAAAAAAAAAGGAAAAAAAAATGTACACCAGGAAAAAGAAATGGATAGATAAATGAATGAATAAGGGAGGAGGCAAGAAGAAACT
>NC_051412.1:31331913-31332085 GCF_015228065.2 Penaeus monodon
ATATAGAAGAAAGAGAGAAATCAGGAACAGGAATGAAAATAATCTAGAATAAGATAAAGAATAGCCTTTGGTAGCAAATAATACTGAAATGAACCCAACGCGGCAAAGAACACTGGTATCAATTCTTTGTTTTCGATGCGTCGTTGCCTTTTATAAAGAGGTTATATAGCTC
>NC_051412.1:31332783-31332970 GCF_015228065.2 Penaeus monodon
CCATTTCAGTGTTGCATAAATTGTCGAAATTCGTTGCTAGAAGTAGTAGCTTTCTTATCATTATGAGAGACAAGCCACACAGAAAATTGTTTTTCATTTTTCCTTGTGGCATATATCCGTACTGCGCCTTGTCTGTGTCAGTAAATTTACGGTTTATACTGTTTATCATCGCGTAGCGTGTTATTTC
>NC_051412.1:31333386-31333637 GCF_015228065.2 Penaeus monodon
CCACCAAACAACATGCATATCGCCACAGCCATCTCCCCACCTCTAATATGATTAAATGCCGCCTCCTGCCCTGTAATAAAACTCACGATCCCCGAGAGCAAGCCATTGTCCGGAAACAGCGAGAGAAAACCAGGCCAGGCACCGCTGAAGGTAAGATTACACACACGCAGGCAGATGAGGTCCAGCGGTGCCTTATTGAATTAGCCAAGACTTTCTGACGGTCGGAGGAGGAAATGACTGGGAGAGGAGGA
>NC_051412.1:31334730-31335312 GCF_015228065.2 Penaeus monodon
AAAGAAAAGCAATACACCACAACAGCCAATTCCACAATCCGAACTAAACGAAATGATTCTCTAATTAAAAAAAACAACGACCCATGAATTCCTCAAGAGACCCAGAATCCCGATGGATGAAGACTGAAAAGTGGATGAAGGAAGGAGCAAGATAATGGTGGATAATGGAGGGTGGATGAAGGAAGGAGCAAGATAATGGTGGATGAAGGGGGTGGATGGAGGAAGGAGGAAGGTGACAGTGGATAAAGGAGGGTGGATGGAAGAAGGAGCAAGGTAATAGTGAATAAAGGAGGTGGATAAAGGGAGGAATAACTTAAAAGTGGATAAAGGAAGGTGGATGAGAGAGAATAAAGGTGATAGTGAGTAAAGGAAATGAATAAAGGGGGTAAAAAAGGTAACAGTAGATAAATGTGGATGAAGGATGGAGAAAACTGATAGTAGATAAAAAGATGGAGGAAGAAGTAGGTGAAAAGTAGGATGGATGAAGGAAGAAAGGGAGAAGGGAAAAGTAAAAACGGACGAGGAAAGGCGGACGAAGGAAGGAGTAACACAAAGGTGAATAAACGAAGACGTAAAACAGAG
>NC_051412.1:31335381-31335483 GCF_015228065.2 Penaeus monodon
CAAGGGAAAAGTCTGCAAGGAAAGCTGTATAACGAAAGAAAAGGAGTAGACAAAAACAAAAGTAAAAGTAGACAAGGGAAGGAACGAGATATTGATAAATGG
>NC_051412.1:31335510-31335712 GCF_015228065.2 Penaeus monodon
TGTCCACAATTAAGAATAAAGAAAAGACATTAATGAAAATAATAATAAAACACTAAGATTCCTTCGGGTGAGGGGACACCCCCCCCCCCCCGAGCCAAGACGGGATGCTGAGGAGGCTGCGTCTTGCGGGAGATTGAACACGAGAGGAACACGGCCGACGTCTGCTCCTGCGGGCGGCCATCTGGTATTGATGTGAGCCCAG
>NC_051412.1:31335931-31336065 GCF_015228065.2 Penaeus monodon
TGCCACGGCGCCCTCCGAAGTCCTTGGCTTTCCTGCGAGAGCTTCGCGGCTTCTGGGTTGGGTCGTAGAGTGTACTCGCATGGGTGTACATGCATGTAGACACTTAAGAACGTATATAGGTGTGCCACCATGAG
>NC_051412.1:31336198-31337119 GCF_015228065.2 Penaeus monodon
TGGACCGCCTGTTAACGAAAATGCCCCGGCGAAAACCCCTTGATAGTTCCGCAGTATAAATATTCTGGTAAAGTACTTTCGGTAAAAGGTTTTACATGAAATTATTGCAGATCGACTTTTGGCATAGCTTTTACTGAGTAATTCTAATTGCAGAATTGGCAGAATCAGGGAAAAGAGGTTTCTTAGTCCTCTGTGTTATTTTGTCTCTTACTTTGTTTATATATAGTGTATTATGGTTTGTGTTTTTTTTATAGTGAATGGAACAGGATTATGACACTTTATATATGTTTTATACTTTAGGTAACAGGATTAAACACAAAAGCAAAAGAACGTTAGAGACATCTTTTTGGTGAAAGCACACCCAAGAGTTATGCAAACCGTAAGCATATCAACTGAATCATTAATTGATTTCTATGTTCACCCAGTCATTTGTATAAAACTATAAACTATATGAAAAATTACCAACATGTTACCGAATTATGAAATAAAACCTCTCTTCCTTACTTTCTGTACCACACTTTTCCATTTTTATTATATCTGTGAAAGGAGTTCCCTTGGCAGTCCTGTTCCAGCTTTTTCTACGTTTTATTTTGTGTTGTTCAATATCATATGTCGTTCATCATCATATCTCGTATAACGTTAAGTATTATACCATTTCCAACGTTGTATTGTGTTTGTTCACCATTTTATCGCGTTCGGATTAGTATCTCGTTCAGCATCCTATCTCTTTCAAAAATACCTATGACTAAACACTCTTTTAACTTCCTCAAAATTTATATTTTTGGTTTTCTTGCCAGTAATGTTTTTCTTTTTTTTTCCCCACGAACGACTTGCCTTGTCTTGCCTCCCGTTGCGTCGCGAAAAGGCGATTGGCCACAAGATATGGTTCCTCTCTCCGCTTGCCTTTTGAAGTCGCTTCTC
>NC_051412.1:31337451-31337521 GCF_015228065.2 Penaeus monodon
CAACTGAACCTAATCTAACCAAACGCAAAGTTAGAAAAATAACAAAAAAAAGTAAACCGAATTAAACAAA
>NC_051412.1:31337620-31337684 GCF_015228065.2 Penaeus monodon
CTCACCATACTTCTCTCCTGTCATATTTTCTTCTCTCAGGACATTAACTATATAATAATTTCAA
>NC_051412.1:31338585-31338704 GCF_015228065.2 Penaeus monodon
ACCCCCCCTCTTTATCAATCCCTCCATCTATCCATCTATTCTTAGTTTCGACATTACTGATATCTTCCACGACTTCTGAGATGATGCTTCTCGTTGTCTGCTATTCGAGGGTCGTTGTC
>NC_051412.1:31339457-31339600 GCF_015228065.2 Penaeus monodon
CTCATTCCTCTACCCCTCGTTCGACGGGAGCCACAAGGTCGCCTCCACTACTGCAGTCCCGCCTACGTTGCTTATGTAAACTTTGGGGCAAATTGTTCCGAAGACAGAGGGGAAAAGATGCTCTCCACAATCACACAATTCTT
>NC_051412.1:31339840-31339962 GCF_015228065.2 Penaeus monodon
ATTCTCAGCCTTTCTCTTCTCCTTCACCATTTTCTCTCTTTTTTAGGGCAAGTATTAGTCCAGAGAGGATAAAGGCCCTAATAATAGAGTTCTGACAACTTGCCAAGCTGTAAACTAAATTT
>NC_051412.1:31340238-31340485 GCF_015228065.2 Penaeus monodon
TGTCACACAGACAAGCTGACGTCTCAGGTGCGTGCTGCCCCCCCCCCCTCACCCAATCCCTACACACGCGGCCTCACGTAAATAAGCGACGCACTCGTGCTCTCCGTCCGCACATGTTTCCACGCACTCAGAATATAGATTCAGTTGCAGCTTCTTGAGACCAGATCCTCATTCACACACGGCCACACTCACAGGCCATAAGCATTTGCATGAGAAGTTGTATGCTTTTGGTGTGTACGATACATGC
>NC_051412.1:31340638-31340947 GCF_015228065.2 Penaeus monodon
GATATTAGAATCCTGCCTATAATCCCGAACTGAAATATTCCATCTACGCCTTTTTTTCTTTTTTTCAAGTATTTTAAATCCAGTGTGGTTATATTGGAGCCTTTAAATTTCATGAGATTTTCTTTCTATTTTTTTTCTGGCATCCAAATTGTTTAAAGATTAGAGCATGCAAAAGCACTTTTGGATTTTTTCGTCAGTTCATCATACTGCTTTATATATACGTTTTTTTCATGCAGACGACACGCGTGGCCTTTCATCACTATTGGCCACACGAAGTCATAGGGGTTGGCGGTCGTGCTGGGGGGCCGG
>NC_051412.1:31341510-31341613 GCF_015228065.2 Penaeus monodon
AGAAAAATTATGTTACATGACCGTGAGCTTAAATAATCTTTCCCGCAGTTTCCCTACGATAATAGCGTTGTGTTGTCACTTTGCAGCGGCGCTGGAATATCTT
>NC_051412.1:31343039-31343336 GCF_015228065.2 Penaeus monodon
GATTATTTTTCTTTCAAAACTGTCGCGCATGACAAATATTTTTTGAATGTGTATTTGCTTCCTTCTCTACATCTAACCCTTCCTCCCCTCTTACTTTTCAGTTCCCTCTTTACCTCCTCCTCTTTCTCTCTCCTTTAACTTCCCTCTCTTCCCTTCCCCTTGTTTCGTCAACCTCACCCATCTCCTTCATTCACTCTCCCTCCCTATCTCTTGTCCCCTCTCTTACATCCCTCTTTATCCTCCCTTCTGCCTCTTCCCCCTCCATCCGATTCCCTCCACCCTTCTCCCTTGCCCCTA
>NC_051412.1:31343540-31343642 GCF_015228065.2 Penaeus monodon
TCATCTTCTCTCAAATGATCATTTCGAGGCTTTGATCCGTTTTCTATTTTGCTCTCCTTGAAGCGCCGCAGGGAGAGGGAAACAGAAAACGGAAATGATGTT
>NC_051412.1:31344029-31344235 GCF_015228065.2 Penaeus monodon
CCATTCCTATGTGCCGTGACCGTGTTTACGAACACCTACAGTATATGTTCGCGTGTTTGTGTGTATATCTTTGGATTTTGCCGTCTGTTTACACACACGCATGTACCTATATTTGTGTATTTACAGGGATCCGCACATACCCCTGTATTTTGTAAACTTGGAAGTTACAGCAGACTTACAATACTAAATTATTAAAGCATCAAAGC
>NC_051412.1:31344568-31345031 GCF_015228065.2 Penaeus monodon
GTCAGTAACTACCGTAAGAAATAAAGTAAAAAGGCGTTCATTGCACCACTGCAGATATTCAAACAATAAAAGAAAAAAAGGAGAAAGTATTATTAAAATGAACATTCAGCCCAAAAAGTTTCCGTGTCGCCATTGCAGATGTTGACAAAATTTTTAAAAACGAAAATAAAAGGATAATAAAACACAGGAAGTTTTACGCTGGTTGTCCTCCCGTTGGTCATCTCGCGAAGTGTGTCACTCTGGTGTCACGCGTGTCAGAAATGCATGAGGATCCCAGACGCACGCCCGTTGCTCAAGCGGAAACGATGGAGTTGATACGCTGGCGAGATTTCTAGATTCGGGCGGGGCTCGGGGCCAATCTTATTAAGTGTTTCTGTTTACGTGTTTACTTGGACGGCCTCGAGTACGTGCTCAGGTCTCGTGGTATTTCTCGCTCTTATCTCTTTTCTTCGCTCTCGCTCCT
>NC_051412.1:31345851-31346637 GCF_015228065.2 Penaeus monodon
ATTGCCAAGGTCTTGCTCCGGCGTAACCTTGCATTCCGTGCAACCTTGAATCAAAAAAGAAAGAGAGAGAAAAAAAAACTCGGTCTGTTTACTTTCGTGACGTCATCAAAGCCTTAGTCAGAGAGAGTCGAATTTTGTTCGTTTTCACAGTATATTTGACGATCCTTCTGGTTACTCTCGGACTAAGGGAGAAAAATTGACAAGTGCTTAGTGAAACAAAGAGATGAATCGAGGAAAAGTAGATAAGATAAGATAAGATTAGGTGATGGTATCTTTGATAAGACGAAAGGTTTCATTTCCATTTAGTTTAATTTCTTTTTTCTTAAAGATAAGATAGGGGGAATGGTTGTGGGTCCTCGTAAATAGGCTCATGCATAATTTAATGGTAATATAGCATGACCATGTAATTAATTAGATTACGTGGTTAAACAAATCATAATTTCACACTCTTGACACTGTGCGAAATGACGTGCAATATATGCAATGTAACATTTAAGATAATTTTTTCATCAGTATATCTTTTAATATAAGCCAAAACTCCCAGCGAATCTCCAAGATGATTATAATGATACTAACTCATATGCGGCATAAATTATATAATTTCGCATTTTAAGTCGCTATTCTCTAGTATATTTGAAACATCGCCCATTTTAAACTATTTTTTTTTTTTTCTCTTTCTTCGGGGCTTAAAATTTGGCTCCGTATCCCCTGCCACTATGACGTCACATCCGTCGCCGACGTTTTCATTCGATTCGGCTTTATTTTTTCCTCCTTTCCGCTTTGATT
>NC_051412.1:31346913-31347097 GCF_015228065.2 Penaeus monodon
AATTCCTCTTCCTCTCTCCCCTTAAAATTTGGCTCCGTATCCCTGCCACTATGACGTCACATCGTGTCCCCGACGCGGAGAATACCCAAAGAGGAAATATTATTTTTGTCCATTTTTGTCGTATGAAGGATAGTCTTCAAAGACAGTTTTACTCCAGCGCTTCAGTTTTCCTTACTAAATTATT
>NC_051412.1:31347200-31347268 GCF_015228065.2 Penaeus monodon
TTCTGTTCCTTTCCTTTTCTATTTCCTTTCCAGATCTCCCATATTGAAAATTTTAATCTTTCACAAAC
>NC_051412.1:31347710-31347881 GCF_015228065.2 Penaeus monodon
TTCTCTCTCACTTTCCACTTAATTCCTTTTCCCTCTCTTCTTATTCTCCTTAAATTATTTTTCCTTACTGCCTCACCCTCTTCCTTCTCATTATTCTTGCAGTCTCTCGCTTTCTCCCGTTAGGCTTCCCGGTGACATTGACTCCGTGCATACGAATCCGTGTCTACCTTT
>NC_051412.1:31348332-31348463 GCF_015228065.2 Penaeus monodon
CTTTCCTCCCTCCATTTTACTATTTTTTCGGAGGGGGGAAGAAATTTTGAACACGGATTTACGGTACTTCAAAAATTCCTTTTTTTCTTTTTTCTTTCTCTTCCTCACACGCTTTCCCCACTTCACATGGT
>NC_051412.1:31348516-31348895 GCF_015228065.2 Penaeus monodon
AACACTTAATCTACGAGAAGCAGAAATCGTTTTTATATCTATCATTTTTTTTCCTTTGCGCAAAATATAAATCAGTACACGAAACATCCCATGCTTAGGGAATTTTGACTCTTATGGCCTTGAGATCATAAGGTCGATTTTGGCTCCCACAGGCCACGAGACGCGAGATACCACGCTGTGCTATAATTAACGAAAGGAAATACATATATATGGTTGAGGTTGTGTGAGAGAAGGAGGTGAGCGGGTTAGCAGCCCCCGTCTGACTCTTTATTAACTTGCTCTATAATCTTGGCTTTAAATAGAGCGTGGTCACTGACACACTGTACACGTGTAGAGTAAATATTTATAGGTCTGTTTAGTTTTTGGGAGATTTCGAGTG
>NC_051412.1:31349084-31349248 GCF_015228065.2 Penaeus monodon
GTATACTCGTACGTGCATATATCGATATGTATTTCTAAATGTGTCTTCTTTTTCCTTTTTTTCTGCCTTCGTGTATATAATTTTATATGCTTTATTTGTGATCTCGCGCAAATGCAATGCAGTATAATAGATGAGAAAATAAGATCAACAAGTTTATCTAAAGA
>NC_051412.1:31349301-31349549 GCF_015228065.2 Penaeus monodon
AAATAAATCAATTATTTATTATTTTGTCCTGTATATAAGGTCAGCCTTCTACATAAGAAACATACATCTGATTTCGAAATTGTTTCTAGAAGTTCAATTATTTGTTCATTATGTTCACAGACTTTTATCTTTGCCTTTTTCTCTTCCTTTTTTTGTTTGTCGTCCACATATACAGACTAAAAAGACAAACATGCAACTCAACATTATCTCTCTTGTTCCTCGCTTATTTGCGCAAGTAGAAGTGATTC
>NC_051412.1:31349917-31350154 GCF_015228065.2 Penaeus monodon
AGGGGGGGGGGTAGAAAATAGGTATCAGGAAACATGATTCAGAACTTGACACTTCTAAATATAGATGGTAAAAATCCCTTATTTTTTACTTGAATTCGGCATTCCATTTTCATCATTTGCTTTTTTTCTTCATTTTTACTTGGGGACAACTACCTGTTTCCCATCATTATGCAAAATAATAAACTTTACAAAATATATGTGACACGTATGGTCTTCGTAATACTTATTTTTAATCAG
>NC_051412.1:31350241-31350725 GCF_015228065.2 Penaeus monodon
TTTTAATTTTTTGTCCTATTTTTCATAGTCCTCCAGCGTCAGGCACGAACTCATAGTGAAGAATGTTCAGGCATTACCAAAAGGATAAACAAAGGTATGAATAGGCCTATGAATAGGCCCATAAGAAATCAGTTCAAGCTAATATATAAACTGGAAGCTACTCAGAGAGTGTAAACCTCCGCCATCGCCCACAGAGGGAGTTTCAACAAAGACAAGTCTACTGCATAAAAATTTACAGAAAATTAATATCGCTGCGGACTCGTTTTCCGCAACGAAATATACTGGTGGTGATGAAGTCTTTCGTTTAATTCGAAGTCCGGTTTATTGCCAAAATCTAATTAATTGGTCCGTAATCATAGGCCTCTCTCACACATACATTTTCTTCATAATTCGTCCGAAATTTTCTACGTAATCCTGAAAGAAGAAAAAAGATCGATTACACAAACAAAACAAAACTGAACGAAAGATCAAAATGAAAACAGTG
>NC_051412.1:31350846-31351271 GCF_015228065.2 Penaeus monodon
GCGAGACCATAAACCCCCGCTGCGTCTCCCTCTGCTTCTGGCGCATGAATAAGGCAGGCGCAAACACCACCTTTTTGCACAGCATGGCAGCACGTGGAGGCTTTCGCTCTCTGTACATGCAAGAAGGACACTATTCTTGCAGTGTGGATGGAGGGAAAGAAATTAGTGTTATAATATTAGTAATTTTGATTGAGTGAATGCCTATTGGGAATTACATTTGAGAACTTTAAGGGATGACCTCCGTGGTCTCTTTTGTATGGCTTGAAATCACGTCATAACACAGGTCATAGGTCATTCTACAGACCATAGGTCATTCTGTAGGACACATGTTATCCTACACGCTATATGTCATCAAGTGCGTCACTAATTATTCTCTTCGTCTCAAATCACTCTACAGCTCACAGCCCATCAAAACACAAATTTAC
>NC_051412.1:31351496-31351708 GCF_015228065.2 Penaeus monodon
TCTTTTTTAGATTGTGTATATGTATGTTTACAACTGCGTTTATGTGTTTGCATAAAAGACACGTGGAAGCAAAAGCTTTAAACGACCCAACTGGAAGCACTGGATTTTAAACAGTGTTTTAGGTTACAATAGAAACCGGAATGGTGCACAGATATATGTAGTATGTGGAAACCTAATTTGCATATTTTGATTTTATTGTGATGTGTTTGATA
>NC_051412.1:31351916-31352302 GCF_015228065.2 Penaeus monodon
ATATATATGTGTCCAATGTTCTCAAAAATACTTTTATTACATCTGAAACCCCTCTAAAAGAGAGAGAAACACACTTTATAGGTAACATAAAAGTTTGGAATTTGTTTCTGTACGGACAGCGATAACGTTAGACAAAACATGACGTAAGGGTGTTAGGTATATCTGTATCCTTTTTTACATATAGATTAGTATACTTTGCACAGCATTTCCCCACTTTTTTTTCTTTAGTTAAGTGAGGCAATACACACTTGACAAACACATAATAAATTATTGAACATATACAAACATATGATATAGATGCAATGATATGCATGAATAAATAAGTACATAGGTAATTATATAGGTAGATATATCGATTTGGATGCACAGAATATATAAATATGCAC
>NC_051412.1:31352702-31352769 GCF_015228065.2 Penaeus monodon
TTTAGCAGATTTTATGATTACGATTTCATCCTTTAAAGTTGGCGATGCGCTGTTGTTATTTTTGTGA
>NC_051412.1:31353470-31353919 GCF_015228065.2 Penaeus monodon
TTCCACCTCGTCCCATCGTGTCCAGAACCTTATCAAAGGCGAATCCATTTTCACGCCATCCGAACGCTTGTCCACTTAATAACCCGGATGACCATTACCTCTCCCGCGTGTTCGTTTCTCTGTGACTGACTCTGACTTCTGTTTGGTTGAAGGTAAGCGGAGAAGAATTCTCTATCGCATCACAAAGGTTTTTGTTTTCACGGATGATTTGCGATGTGTTCTTGTGTTTTTCCTTAGTTTTGTCTCGAGATTTGCAAGATAGAGAATATCATAGTCATATAAACATTATGGAAAGGAAATCGAACGATGTGGAGACAGAGGGAGGTGTTAATGTTTTTTTGTTCGGATGTTTTGTTCTCTTGTCCTGACCTTATCATCCTCGTTAAGCATCCCGGACGTTAATGGTCCTTTGCTAGTCATCCATCTGGCTGGATTCCCTTGTTTTGTTT
>NC_051412.1:31354107-31354213 GCF_015228065.2 Penaeus monodon
TAAATTTTTAAACTTATTTCTGGCCCTCTTTTGTTATTGTTTCTGTTTTATCGCATATTATTTTCATCTCTCCTATTATTTTCATCTGTGTTTCAGCCCAATTTCA
>NC_051412.1:31354313-31354422 GCF_015228065.2 Penaeus monodon
TCCACAATTTACCTTCTGAAAGACCCATTCACTCCTAATCTCTTTTCATATGCATGATAAGATATGCGATATACTGTATGCAAATTAAGTGTTAATTCCCATCGCAGCC
>NC_051412.1:31354462-31354588 GCF_015228065.2 Penaeus monodon
CTCAAGTAGATAATTATTCAAGTGACATTTTGCGTTTCCTGTTGCCTTTATTCTCTCGGATTAAAGGCTTCAGTATTTCAGGTTCAAATAAATGTCTCTCGGGGGAGGAAGGTCGCAAGGAGGTGC
>NC_051412.1:31355117-31355453 GCF_015228065.2 Penaeus monodon
AACTCAACAGATCCACCAGCGCCGTTTTGAGCGCCAACGGATCATACCAAAGGAGGCAGGTCTGTGCGTGAGATGTTTCTCTACGTAGTCCCAAATGAAGCAGTTGTTCCCCGGACATAAAGCCTAAATGAAGCCTCAGTCTGCAAGTTTGTCTGTGTATGAACGGACAAGCTTTGTTCGTGAGGCCTGTTAACTTTTTTCCTTGATTTCTCGTTGGACGCCGTGACCATATATATATTTTTTAAAAAGAAATGTTTGCTTGTTTGGGTGATGGTGATGGGGGGGAGGGGGGGTGTAGGTATATGCGGGAGAGTTATGTGGAGGAGGGGGGGGGGT
>NC_051412.1:31355861-31356027 GCF_015228065.2 Penaeus monodon
CGTATGAGCGTGCAAGCATTTTTATCTAAATGATATATTCCATTCTTGATTTTAGCCGGATTAGCATACCTAACCGCACGCTGGGGTGGGGAAAATATGTTTTAAAAATAATCCAACAGTTATCAGAAATAATTAGTTGGGAAATATTAGATGGGGGAAACCTAAA
>NC_051412.1:31356277-31356702 GCF_015228065.2 Penaeus monodon
TGTCCGTTCTCTTCACCTTCCTGTCATCTCCCATCTTCTATATTCTCCAAATGCCTTTCTTCTTATCCCGCTTCTGTTCTCACCTCTTTTCTCTTCATCTTCCCAACTTCTCCTGTCTTCTCCCTCTTTTTTCTCCTTCCTCCCTCCTTCTTCTCGCCCGGGATCTCTCTCTCCTCTCCACCTCTCACCCACTCCCTCCACCCTTCCCTCTCCCCCTCTTTCTCTCTCCTCCATCTTCCCTTCCTCTCACCCCTCTCTCTCTCCTCCCTTCCTCTCATCCTCCTCTCTCTCTCCCATTCCTCTCACCCCTCTCTCTCTCTCCCACCTTCCTCTCACCCCTCTCTCTCCTCCATTCCTGTCACTCTCTCTCTCCCCTCCTACCCCTCCCTTCCTCTCATCCTCCTCTCTCTCTCGCCTTCCTCTCA
>NC_051412.1:31356777-31357321 GCF_015228065.2 Penaeus monodon
AAGCTCTCAGGGGGCCTCCCAGCGAGGACAATTTACCCGAAATCTGTCCCCTGGCGGCAAGCGTCGCAGTCTCTGGTGACGTCACCGGGTCATGCTACCGAAGAGTCTGGGATGTTTTCTGGTGTCTCTAAGGTCGAATGACACATATGTTGGAGAAGGTGTTTTAGACCTTAGCGACATTTTGAGAGGGTGTTTACGTTTGATAAGGCAGGAAGGTAAATGAAAGGTGCATCTTGTTTCAGGGGGAGATGTGTTTTGTTTATATCGCTTTAATTGAATTCAGACTTTGATCTGACATGATCTGACATGTTTGGCTGGCAGAGTTGACAGTTAGTATTTTCCATATGAAATGAAAGTAAGAAAATATTAATCAATGATGTGGGTAGCTGCTCCTCGATCTTTTTTTTTATCTTTATCAAAATAACTGATGTTCGATTAGGATTATTCTTGCATTTTATGAGGTCTGATTGCGCGATCACAGTTTATGTCTTCCTCTCCTTAAATGACTTTGGCAATCAAGATAGCAGTATTTTTAGTAAGTGCA
>NC_051412.1:31358100-31358378 GCF_015228065.2 Penaeus monodon
AGCAGGCATCAGCAACGGCAGTCCTAAGAAACGCACAGACGGACGCACCCAAACACGAGTCGGGGAAAAAATAGTAACATTTTCGCCCCTTTTTATAGCCCGGATAGTGTGACCTTTGAACCTTCGGCGTCACGCGAGGCCCGGCGTCCATCATAACGCGAATTCCCTCCCACGCCAGCGCCGTGTCGTGCGTCCGTGTGGAAGAATCCGCGTAAATCCTCGCGAATCCGGACGAAGACACGCCACGGAGCGATCTGCGTTCATTTCTAGTTTGATTA
>NC_051412.1:31359845-31359965 GCF_015228065.2 Penaeus monodon
AACCGCAAGCAAAATTATTATCACGAACCGACCCGCTGTGTGTGCACAAGATTTCAGGTTCGTGCGCGATAGATCAATAATCAGCCTTAACTTACGTATACGGTACACGCGCTTCAGATA
>NC_051412.1:31360238-31360313 GCF_015228065.2 Penaeus monodon
AAGGGCACTCGAGGGGGAAATGGAAGGAAAGAGAGAAGAAGAGAGGAGGATGCTGATAGGAATTGGAAGGAAAGG
>NC_051412.1:31360929-31361262 GCF_015228065.2 Penaeus monodon
TAAAGAGGGGTCGTCAAGGGAGGGGCAGAAAGGCTTGATAAGATAGGGAAGCTGAATGGGTAGAAGGTCATTCAAGGTCATTCGTGTATCTTCTACCTTTTTTTTCTCTTGGCGGGGGGCGGGGGGGGGAGGGTAACTTCATGTCCTCTCTGTTTATGACGTCATTTTGGTATCGTTGTTCTTTAACTGTTCTTGTTATCATTATTACCCTTTTTATTATCGTTTTATTTGCATTCTCTCTGCCTTTTGTGCATTGCTCTTTATTGATTCATCTTTATCATTCTGTTTTTGTTTGCTCTTATTTCTTGCCTCTTTCAGACTACCCAGATAGTT
>NC_051412.1:31361977-31362134 GCF_015228065.2 Penaeus monodon
AAAAGACCGAACGAAGTAAAATCCGAAAATGCGATAGCGGGTCCGACTGAAGCGGCAACAAAGCGCCAAAACAAAGGAGGGCTCGTTGCAAAGCCCACTGCTCTTACGTCATATTTATTACGTCACATTTTCTTTGCAATATCAAGGCGTTTTCCGA
>NC_051412.1:31362575-31362659 GCF_015228065.2 Penaeus monodon
TACCTCAAAAATATATATGTAGCAAGAAAGTTTGCTTAGGTGCATATATGACTAAGCATTACATCTTTTAGAAATAAAACTGCA
>NC_051412.1:31363706-31363874 GCF_015228065.2 Penaeus monodon
GTAGGCATCTGCAGCCGTGTCCCTCGCCTCCCCACGAGCCGCCAACGCAGCTTCCGCCTGAATCCCTGCGAATGACGCGGACGAAACGTCTGTCATTGGCCGCCTCCTCTCCGGGCCGCTGGGTCTTGGTGGCCTCGCTTGCCCTCTGGCTGCTCGGTGGGCGTTTGA
>NC_051412.1:31364108-31364412 GCF_015228065.2 Penaeus monodon
GCAGCGAACGTGTGATTGCATCATCCCTTATACCATTTTATGCTGCTCCTCGGTCTTTATGGCATTATCGACAACGTTTTACAAGCTCTTGCACTATTTATATCATCATATAACCATCTCTCTTTATTCAACTGCGTTCATTCTATTCCGCCAACTGTGCCTTTGAAAAGTTCCCTCTTATTAAGTGAGCCCAACTTGTTTGCAGTTTCATATCAGCTTATTCACTGCACTGGGCTCGCGGTTCATCAGCTGATTTTAAACTAACTGGCCAAGGTATTAGCGCTCCGCTTTCGCCTTTGTTGCT
>NC_051412.1:31364912-31365854 GCF_015228065.2 Penaeus monodon
ATCTCCGTGTTGTTTTCTTATTTTTCTTTCTTAATTTTCCCTTTTTCCTCATTTTTTTCACCCATCTATTCATCTTATGTAAAGTCAATCGCTTCACTTCACGCCAACAGCCAAAATGACTAAGCAACAAAGCCTTCATTAGCACAAACGTATCCGGCCGCCTCCCAGGAATTCATGCGCTCAAACGTGTACTCGAGACAGACTGTTCCCGGGCTATTTTTAAACCTCAATTACAGTGTCAGGCATTAATTACAATTTGCCGGCGAAGTAGCCCCAATTTAAGAAAATAGGAGAAGACGAATCTAAAAAGTCCTACGGTGGATATGTCCTTTTAATTAAAAAAAGAAAGACCCGAAAAATGAAAACAGTAATTCGTAAATTATTGCGTAAAACTGAAATGTCTAAACAAATGCAAGCTTTGTAGATGGAAAGTGGGGATTAAAGTAGGTAAACGAGGTAATAATAAGAAGCAAAAGGTAAGATAAGTTGATCCCATAAAACTTACGTTATTTATACACATTATTCGAAACCTCATTTCCCCCCTTAATGAGATAAGGGAAAAAAAGGAAAAAAAAACTGTACCTGTACTTGAATACCACATTCCTTCAGATCCGCCAGAAGGTGAAAGCGTTATTATTCCTTCCCATCCGCCAGAAAGTCAAAGCGTTATTATTCCTTCACATCCGCCTAGAAGGTGACGTCACCACGCTCGTTGTTTCCGCAGGTGCAAAATGATGACCAACAGCATGGAGCAGAACGACTGGAAAGTTCCTCCCGACAACACCGTGCAGGTGGTTGATCCTATGGGCATGAATGAGGTAAGATTCCTGGCTCTTTCGTTCTCCTACGTCTCGTGAATTAAGCTTGAGATTTTGTGTAAGATATATCTATTATTACGACTCATCCCTTTGTCTTCTTCAATTTCTTGAGGTAGATAGCTTG
>NC_051412.1:31365973-31366156 GCF_015228065.2 Penaeus monodon
TTCGTAAGGATCTAAGCTTTAGCTGTAGAACATTAATGGAGTGGGATGTATCTATATTATTTTGTATTCCAGATTAAAGTGAGCTTTATTTGTTTTGTTTTGGGTCGATAGCCGGTAAAGCTTTATGTGATTTGTATTTTGTCGAATATTCAAGCTTTCAGGTTATTTTACAGTACATGTATT
>NC_051412.1:31366191-31366734 GCF_015228065.2 Penaeus monodon
CATGATACATATTTTGTAATTTAGTGACAAATATGTGTTCTTTAATCTAAATTGTGTAAAATTATTAAAACCTTTTATTTACGTAATTAGGATATTTTCTGCAAATATTTATAATTTCTGTGCTGTTAGATTTATTTATTGATGTATAATATACATTTCCTTCTTATTTTCTGGTATTTTTTATGTTATCAAATGATTAACTTATTAACGCATTTCTTTGATATTTTTTGCACTGAGTAATTTAGTTTTTACATTCCTTTGATGCTGAAATTCAGTATTCATCTCGGCAATGTTGTCATTCTGGTAGATTTTGTAGATAATCACAGCTTTTTTTCTGATTTATTTGTATTTTTCCTTCGTTTCCGCTTTTTGAATATCGATATAGATATTTTTTCTGAGCAATATATGCGACAGTCTCAGGGGGTGTGTAGATAGTGCTTATGTAGAGGCTTCACCTTCTGCGTCTATTATTATGTGAATTGGCATATACGAGTAACTTATCGAATTGTTTATAGAGTAACACACCTGACTTGCATATCGCTT
>NC_051412.1:31367996-31369256 GCF_015228065.2 Penaeus monodon
TCACTGCTTCATAATTCCTGCTTCACGACTCGACCCAAGTGCGTCTTGACTCTCATGTCCGTCGACCTCTCCGCCTGAGCCCTTCCTGTCACAGTGCCACAAGTGCCACGCCCTTCTAACATACGCTAAAAAGGGGGCGTGGTTTGATAAGGAAAGGGGGGGAGGAGAGAGGGAAAGAGGAGAGAGAGGGGAAGGGAAAGTGGATTAAGGAAAGGGGAAGGGAGCGGTGGAAAGGATTAGAGGGAATGTGAAAGGAAAGGAGAATATGGGGAGAGAGGGAAATGTGGAAGAGAAGGTAGAGGTGATGAGGAGAGGGAATGAGAAAGAAGATAGGAAAAAGTGAAGGGAGGAAGAGGAAGAATAAGACAAAACGAAGTGAGGGAGAGGAAGAAGGTTAAAAGGGTCCCAAGGTTTTATCTTCAGTGGACTTACAGATCCATCTTTCCGACGACGATAAGAAGGCCGTAAACAAGACGACTGTCGCGGCGCCTCCTCAGCTTGCGAGATAGGCTGATCTCGCCAATAATTAGACGGCCCTAAATCTGGTGCCTCGTCAGAGATGGTGCCATTTCCCCCGAAGCTTTATGGTATCGTAAACCAGGTGATGCAGATACGCTAGTATGGGGGGGAGGGATCTTTATGGAGGTCCTTGTGGGTTTGTGCTTCGACCGCATGGGTCCTCTTGCCGGGCTTCTTGAACGTGTCGTAGGCTATTTTCATCGCGTTTATTCTTTCCCCTCCTTGATCGGTTTACCTAAGGACTGCCGTTGTTTTTACGCATCTGCGACGTTTCCGACTGAACTCCAGATGACCCCTTTTATATCCACGCCCCCCTCGTCCGCTGGTCATCTTCAATTTCCATCCCCCATCGCTCGCCTCAGGATCATTCGGGACATCTGCTATCAAGGCGAGCCCCCGCTTGAACCCCTTCCCTATTGTCTTGGATTCATTTTGCCAAGTTCCATTTATTCGGATACTGTGAGGGTCCTTGGGCTAAAGACCTCTCAGTGGCTCCCATTGTGCCCTTACTATTGATCTCTATGGGAGCAGTGGTGTTTGCTGTCGGGGAGAGATTCACAGGGCAGTGCAGTACGGGGAACGTGCGATGTCTTCCAAGGCCGTGGGTGCTTTCCCTACTATTGTTATTATCATTTTATTGTAGAATATTTAGGCATTTGGGTTTATTTCTTCGTTTTTTTTCTCCTCTCACTGGCTTTCCTGTGATAATTAGGCTTGAGGAAAAACATTTGAAACAAAACG
>NC_051412.1:31369281-31369621 GCF_015228065.2 Penaeus monodon
ACCGTAGCCAGATCTGTAGTTTGATGCAGAAAACTTAATTCATTTTCCATATAATGAAAGCAGCAAAGTGTATGACGTTCATTACACGATATGCTTGTAGTCCCCTCGCCCTGCTGCTTAAAATTAGTGTTTTGATTACCTGATATATTCTCTCTCACTTCGCACTTGACACTTCATTAGGCAATCCCTCTTATATATCACATAGCTATGGTAGATTAAAAGACCCGGAGAACCAGATGGCAAATTGCCTCACGCGAGACAAAAGCGCTATCTATTAGCCTCCTTAGTACTGTACAACACGCAGGTACCACGAAATTGTCTGTGGTAGCCTTTAAGTGTG
>NC_051412.1:31369721-31370192 GCF_015228065.2 Penaeus monodon
TTCCATTTTCTTTTTTCCGTGGAGTTTATAGTAACTCTTTTTTGTTCTGTTTTGTAATTTTCCCACAAAATTAAAAACTATTTTTTCTTATATATTGAAAAATAGATTACATTTTTTTTCCAAATTTCATGACAAAAAATCCTGACACAATAATTTGGCATCACTAAAGTTAAAAGACTTGATTTAGACTGATGACATTTTCAGCTGGACTTTATATAATACCCAAGTTTGTACTGCAGGCATATTTAGCCTACATTGCTTACGTGATGGCGGAGGATCAGGTAAGACAGAGGCATAGAAAATAATTATCAGAGGCATAGAAAATATAATAATTAGCTTGATTAATCGCTACGCCATCGCCTAATTGTTTTGCATTTGGTACTAACGGCATATTCTAAAGTCATAATGATAATGAAATTAAAAGATGTAAAAAAAAGGGTAAGATTAAAACACTGAATGAGTTTTTTTTTC
>NC_051412.1:31370542-31370662 GCF_015228065.2 Penaeus monodon
ATACTAAATTTGGTTCCAAACTTTCCGCGTCTCTTTTTCCTCTTATATTATAAAAACACAAATTCTTACCTAACGTCACTATTCCTGAGATATAAATTGCAGAGAAAAAAACTGGCGTGC
>NC_051412.1:31370762-31371084 GCF_015228065.2 Penaeus monodon
TCGTGTTTATGTGTCAAAGTACTGTGTTTATTTCTGGTTGTGCTTATGTACCTGAAGTATTGTGTATCTTGAGTATGGTACATTTTAGTGAATGTATGTTGTAAAATCTATTCATAGGTTTATGTGCGTGTCATAATTAAAATGTGCATACGTGGGTGTGTGTGTAAAGTATTGCATGTGCGTGCATGTGTGAGTGAGTACTGACATATACTGGATCTCATAACTCACAGGGGTAAAGAAAGGTTACTTTTATCGTATGAGTGAAGAGAGCAAAAGGTAGAAATTAGCGTAGGGTAAGTAGTTATAACTGAAATAACGCAAT
>NC_051412.1:31372162-31372556 GCF_015228065.2 Penaeus monodon
TGATATAACAAACCGGGAAAAAATACAGAACTGCAAAGATAATTCATAACTGATAAGTCTCCTATGATATTCGTATCATTATAATAATATAGATAATAAAACCGACTTAAGTTAAGTAATGAAATCCGCAATTACTAAAACATGATAATAGTATGTTAATAAAAGACAGAAATATAGAAAACGGAAAAGTTTTAAAACTATATAAAAAGAAAACGTGGTCTGTATGACTTACCAAAGAAGAAAAAAAAATGCTATTATTCTAACTTATTAATTTCGTCTTCCTGGTTGGATTTTCCTTTCTTGTATGTGTCTTCATTTTCATTGAATTATAGAATATGATAATGCTTTATCTTACTCGAATTTCTGACTGAACAGCATTAACAGATTGCAGGCC
>NC_051412.1:31373408-31373473 GCF_015228065.2 Penaeus monodon
CAGGCCTTATGTCCATGCTAGAGAGAAGACATACGCACCGTTGCAGTTACGAGGAAAGGCATACA
>NC_051412.1:31373749-31374062 GCF_015228065.2 Penaeus monodon
CACACAAAAACAAGAGCCCTTAGCCGCCCTGTGTTGCGTGCCTGCGCTGGTGTTGAATGGCATTATAATATTTACGAGTCGGGGGACACATAAAATTTTCATGACTAACCTGGCGAAGAAGGCAGAAAAAGCTGACAATGTTTACTGTTGTCTGTTTATTGTTGTGCGTTAATATTTAATTCGGTGAAGGAATCCTCATAGGGAAAGTAATTGATGCTACATTTTGTATATGGAAATGTAATCATGGATGGAAATCGTGAGGCATGTTCATTCTTGTTTGATATTTATGCCAAAATTATAGAAGAGGATAGAG
>NC_051412.1:31374088-31374442 GCF_015228065.2 Penaeus monodon
CTGTCGGATATACGAATTACAGCCTCAAAATATCAAATAAGTTCATTACACTTATTCACACACCCACTCGAAACCGACTGACCCCCCCCCCCCTTCCACTCCTCATTCCAGGAGGCCGACGGTCCCAAGAGAAACTGGACGGGCATCCTCATCTCCCTCGGCATCATTACCTTCGTCCTGCTCATGGTCACCATCGCGACCCTCCTCGTAGGCGAGCCTCCGCCCACCTTCTACGGGCGGAGACTCGTGATAACGGACCTCAAGAACCCTGCCTTCGTCGCCGCCGCCATGGGCACGCAGTGGGTCACGGGTGAGTGGCTGCTGCGGGGCGTTTGGAGAGCCCTTTCCTGAGGG
>NC_051412.1:31378060-31378648 GCF_015228065.2 Penaeus monodon
AGTCGGCAGATAAGATATACCAACATGTTTAAGTAAATAAATTATTTCTATTACCAACAATAAATAAACGATTTCTATGCGTCACAAAAATCATCTAAAGATCACGGAATTTCTAAAAAGAAAGTAAAAAGAAAGTTTTCCACTCCTTTTCCTAATGAAAATCCGGCGCAGGAAGTTCGGTCTTTTCCCCTTTCCCCAGAGGATATATCTGCTAGATCGAGCAACTTGAGTGATATGATTTGTATCTTGATTGATGCTTTTCAATTTAGTGATAGTATGGTTCGAGTAAACATTTTATTTTACTTATCAAAACTCAGATAGTGCCCATGTTGCTTTATACAGTGTTTTTATATGGAAGACTACTTTGAAAGTAGATTATCTGGCTGCTGTTTTCATCCTTGCGCGGTACACAATTTTTGGTGATTGACTGGTGGAAAAAGTCTACGCATAATGTTCACAGTATTTCACTTACTATAGCCTGATGTGCTGTGTGTCTCAAACTTATTTTGTATCTCGAAGATTTTTTTCTTAAAAGTGAAATGAGTCAACGATAACTTTCTAAACAGTCATGATAAAATAAAGACTAAC
>NC_051412.1:31378866-31379139 GCF_015228065.2 Penaeus monodon
AAGCTCATTTTTTCCTCCGCAGGTGAGCAATTGGCGTACGTGTCCGAAAAGAAAGGAATCAGACTACTCAATGTAAACACAAATGTCAACATTACTCTCGTCACAAACATCGCCTTGGTAAGAAGTGCATTTATCTATTGATATATATTTTTTTTATGATTTGAGTAACTATGAATATTTATGAGTTTTTCTTTTGATATCTACTTTTTATTAATTTCTCTGTGCCTATTGTTGCTTGTGTAGATGCTCAGTATTTACGAATATTCATACTGC
>NC_051412.1:31379378-31379658 GCF_015228065.2 Penaeus monodon
GACCCTCAAAACACACTGACTTACCCCTTTAACCCAGCCTCCTTCCTCCTCGCCACAGCACCAGACGGGGGCCGCCGAGTTCTCTGTGTCTCCCAACATGCGCTACGTTCTCCTTGTCCATGACGTCATCAAGGTAGGCCTATAGAGGGCCGAGTAGTGAGTCTTATGGAGACTTCATCGGATTCCTAGTTAATTCCATTTATTCCTTGATTTGTTTGTTCATCTGTTGACCGATTCAGTTGTTAATTTAGTCAATTACTTACTCGCTTACTTGGTTTGC
>NC_051412.1:31381951-31382179 GCF_015228065.2 Penaeus monodon
TAAAGATACATCGATACATATGTGTGTTTCGATTAACGTATGAATCCCTTTGTTTTGCACAGGGTCGGCTGTTCACGTCAACCGCCGAATACAGTGTTTATGATGTCACTACGGAGTGCGTATATCGTGTGGACTTTCTATTGTTTAACATGATATGGGAAGATAATTAATACGATAAAGACTTTTTTAAGATATAAATTATTGTTATAGATGATGATGAGAGGAATA
>NC_051412.1:31383500-31383743 GCF_015228065.2 Penaeus monodon
CCGCCCGCAGCCACTACTACCCCTTGAAGCTCTGGCGGCAAGAGGTGGGCCACCCGCGGTACCAGCACGCGGCGTGGGTGGGCGAGGCAGGGGCGTCGCTGGTGGTGGTGAACGAGGGCAACATCTACTACCTGGCATCCCCCAACGCCAGCCCCGTGACGTTGACTGCTGACGCCACACCTGACATTCTGTACAATGGGGTCCCCGATCTTCTCTATGAAGGTAAATTGTGTAGATCGGAAG
>NC_051412.1:31383857-31384048 GCF_015228065.2 Penaeus monodon
ATTGCTGGTCGGCGGGGGGGGGGGGTAGATGTGCACGTGGCGTGTGGATATTACGGATATGAGGATGTTTCTGTTCATTCTTCATCGTGATGTTCATTGTTAGGGGGATTTATATTGTCTGTTAGAATAGGTAGTCATTTTGGAAGGGTTGGCGCATGAGAGTTGTTTGTGAAATATAATAATTATGTAAG
>NC_051412.1:31384356-31386925 GCF_015228065.2 Penaeus monodon
GCGTGTCAGTGGGAGTGCATGGGTGTTTGTGTATATTTTCTTTCTCGTTTTCGTTTGACTCATCATTCCTGGAAGTCCATTTTCGGTCTATAGTTGTAACATCACATATGCATTTTCATAGCAATGAAAGGGAAGATTTTTAGGAGATATTGACGTGCATTGTTGAAGTCCTGAAAATAACTTTAATCTGCCAAATGTTACTTCGTCTGTATCCATTCCAAGACTGACGCAAAATATGAAAGCCACTATGACAGAAATATGTTCATGTATATACCTTAGACATTTTTCAAAATGTATGCGTGTAGAATTTCCAGAACTTTATATTACTTTTAGTCTACTTCTGATATATAGATTATTTTACGTGTCCCCATCACCTCGCACTAACCTGACATGTAGAAAAACTTCATTTCAAACTTCCTAAAGTTATTTCAGTCCTTTTGATCTCACGATCGCTCTCAATTTCTGGTGATTAAAAAGTTATAAAGTATTGAATATTAAACTGACGCCAAAGTTCTTTTTTCGCTCAAGGATTTCCAGTTCCACCTGACAGTATTTTTCAGCCTGGCAGGTTATCTGGGTCATTCTTTCTATGATTAGATTGCGTTAACTTGGACGTGTCGTGAGGCTATATCCTCTATGCTACATTTGCTGGAATTCTTTTGCTTCATATTACGAAGTATAATGTAATAAAAGGCGTGAAAACTTATAATACACAAGCAGCTTCATTTTGTCCACTGTGGGATCTTCTGCTATTGTATCAAACATGATCGAGTGGCATTCAGACTAAACAAACTTATTTCTAACTATAGCAATGTCACTTCCAACCCTAGGCTAACGATGAACAAAACGAGATCCAAGAGTGACGAGCATATTTTTAATGTCCCTTACAAAATGCTATCAGTGTTTAATGCAGGCACCTTATCTTAACGTCCACGAAACGTTTGCCAGGCAATGCGCACGCTGAATGAATGCCATACTATAGAGGGGAGGGTGTACCCGTGTGAACTAAATAGCACTGTATTTATCACGTTCGGAAGCCATGCCGTACTCGACAGTAGTATTATCCAAAGAGACTTCAACAGAAAGATACTGTACTACACTCAGAGTGGCTGACTGTAATACAGTGTACTCTATGTTGTCTTTACAGAATTATCCTAAGTACGGTAGAATTATCCTAAGTACGGTAGTACGCATAGATTACCTTAAAATCTTAACTTGTAACTTGCCCTAAGATATCATATAGTAAACTGTTAGAGTCGCAGCTTCCAACTTTACCTCCAAATCTCAGCACATAAATGACCTTAACATATCTTTTCGTAAATCTACTTTGAAATCTTAGTTCGTGTATTACCTTAAAATCTCAGCTCGTAAATCACCAAAACTCTCTATTCCTAAATTTACCTTAAGATCTCAACTCGAAAACTTACTTTAAAATCTCAGCTCATAAATTTACCTAAAAGTCCATAAAGTCTCTTAAACTCCCATATCGCAAATCTACCTTAAAACCACGTCTCGAAAATCTACCATAAAATCTCATCCCGAAAATCTGCCATAAAATTTCATCCCGAAAATCTACCATAAAATCTCAAGCTCGGACATCTACCATAAAATCTCAACCTGAAAGTCAGCCATAAAATCCCAGCCCGAAAATCTACCATAGAATCTCATCTCGTAAAAACCCGCGTCTCGAACCCCTCTGCAGAGATCCTGGGTCAAGGCCACGCGGTCTGGCCGTCTCCGAGCGGGGACTACGTCGCTGCCGTTTCCATCAACAACACCGGCGTGAGAGAACTGCCGGTCCTCGTCTACGCCGACAACGTGTATCCGACGGTGCAGACGCTACGGTATCCCACGGTAAGGAGGTGGTGTTTGTTGGGTGTGTAAGTAAAAGAGGGGTATATGTGTACGTGTTTATATGCGTATAGTGTCGCTGTTGTTAGATAGCTTGATATGGTTGGGTATGTTATTTGATACATGAGGCAATCTATCCTAAAACGACATTCGTTCTAAGTTGTCTTTTGCTGTAAACTGTTGAATGAATTGCAATATCTACTAACCGGCTGAGCCCACCTGACCTCTCACCCTCGCCCACCCTAGGTCAGCACGCCCATCCCGGAGGCGTGGCTTTGGATCTACGACCTTCAGAGCAAGCAAGTTCCTCCGCCAAGAACGAGACTTATTCCACCCGAGCCGATTGAAGAGTACGTTTTGTTTACACTTGATTAAGTCATTTTGAATTCTGAGGTTAATACTATTTGATGAGGTCTTTAGGTGATGCCCAGTATGAGGTTGGTGGGATGACTGATATTATTGAGGGTTTAATGATGCTGCAGATCAAATTATTCACACCACACAAATATATGAAAAAGTCTTGCGGTCACAAAGAATCGCAATGAGCTGGAAGCAATAACAATTTACCTTTTTCGACGTCAGTGTGGGAGGTGTTATGGCGGAGAGGTGAAGTCGGAATCGGAACGCGAAGATGTCAAGACTTTGTTGGGGAAACAAACAAACAAACAAACTTTGAAATATGGAAAGGTAGTGTCGCCAGTGTCCCCTTTTCCCTCAG
>NC_051412.1:31387139-31387362 GCF_015228065.2 Penaeus monodon
CAGTTGATGACTGTACTTGTAGGTGCTTTCGCCGGTGTCTTTGTCGTAAGGTCGGCATGTTAGTTTTTTCCCCAAATATAACTAAAAACTCGATTTTTTTTTTTTTTAATTGTGAAACAAGAAGAAAGGAAAGAACAGTGCGAACAGTGTTGACAGAAAAAGCGTATGTTACCCTTCGATAAACACTTTCCAAAATGTGTGTTATTCCTAAAGTGTTTTATAG
>NC_051412.1:31388670-31390678 GCF_015228065.2 Penaeus monodon
TGGCTCCAATAATTTCTTAATAAATCCCTTTTTAACCTTTAATCTGGCCTTCTGTTCATTTTTATGTTAATTGTCAAACTCTTTCTTGGCTGTTCTGTATCAGATAATCATGTTGAAATTAATTAGCATGAGGAAATTACTGGCAATTAATATCTTTATCACGGTTCTATGTTAGTACTGAATCTTTGTTGCAAGCCTGGTGTTGTTATGCAACTTTCTCTTCAGTTAATGAAGTCCGATGAAGTCTCATTGTGTTGAATTTAATATTTTTAAACGTTTTCTTGTATATCTAATTTTTTACCTTTTTCTCATCCATCTTTTCGGTGTGTTTTTCTTGTGTGTGTGTTTCCTTGCCTATTTATATGATGTAAAATATTTGATATCATTATCATTACTTTTTTTTATTCTTCCTTACGAAATAATTACCTGCACATAATATCCATTCGTGTGATGTGTTTGCAAAATACTAGGATTATCTTCCTTTGTTTAGATGAGGATAAATAGGCTCATATATTCTTAATATTGCCTCTATAATATCTGCTGGGGAAAGTAACCGAATTTAGAGAAAAAAAAAAATATGTATACTATTGCCAAATTACTTTTCTGTTGATGCTAGAGAGAAGCTACTATTTTGATATAAAATATATCGATATAGATCCTTTCCAACTCATGAGACATATGTAAAAAAAAAGGCTACATATTATAGTTAAAAACAAGATATTCTATGTATAGCAGCCCGTAAAACAAAACAGAAATATATTATCAAAACTGCATTTCATCATTAACCCAAAAGGACCCATAAATCACAAACAGAACCAAATAACCCAAACAGCAGCGTGGACACTCGAAGTACATATATCTTCGTCAATTAAACAAACGAACAAACGCAGATTTCCCTACATGTCAGAACGAATCTAAGACGTGAATCAGAAGTGAGCAAACGCGGCCAGAACAATATCACTTCCTAGCAGTCCCTCCAAGAGACTCGGGAAAACTTTTATTGTGAGAGTGTTTCTTGTCACGGAAAGTCTGCTTTGGAGATTATAAAAAGGAGGACACAGAATATCCGGCCGTGTCTCTGTCTCTTGCATATTCCAAAATTGTGCCATCTTAATTCTATTTTTTTCTATCAAGAGTTTTATAATACATTCTGGGCAGTATGTCCATGAGGAAGATAAACTAAAATTGTAAGACTGTGTTAACCCCCTGGCTTATCCCTTACTCCCCCTCCCCTCCCCCCTCTCTCTTCCCTCACCACCCCCTCCCCTCCTTCCTTATCTCCACGCTCCCTCCCCTTCTGTCTGGCCATTATTATCTTTCAAAGGGAATTCAGTGACGTGTCTGTCACCGAGTGCCCACGAAACACTTCGGATGATGACATTTAGTCCAAAAATTCAAAAGGTAAATTCGAAAGCGTATTATTCGTAGGTAATTGATACGTTGTTCAGGCGAAACTTGTCTCAGTCAATCTCACGGACTTGAATTGCTTCTTTGTCGTGATTTCTCGGTCTAAGGAAGATCCCCTTTAGAAATTTTTACTTTATTTTTCTTATATGTGTTTTTTTTCCATTTCGTTTTCTTTCTATCCTTCTTACGTACATTATCCGATACATTTTTCTTTCTTGATTCAAATAAGTTGATAAATAATTTGTTTTCCATTGTCTCCCTCGATGAAAAATTTATTAAGAGAATAGATTTATCTTCCATTTATCAATTTCGTTAATTATCCCGAAATTAGAAGATGAGAAAGATTTTTAATTGAAGTGTTTTTATTTCATTCTATTTCGTTCTGTTATTCCGCTTTACTCTTTCTCCTCTACGTTATTAGTTACTTTCACAGTTTCAATGTACCTTTTTTTCCCCCGGAAGTCTTCCCCAGAGAGACTACCGTAGCAAAGTGTCTGTCAAAGGAAGAGAAAAGCAAACCGGACTTTTAGCCACGTTATTTTCCTCTGTTCCTCGGACTTTTTTCCTCTCTTATTACCCCGTGTCTCTCTTCCTCTTTTTT
>NC_051412.1:31391251-31391335 GCF_015228065.2 Penaeus monodon
GTTGGTTCCTCATGCACTACAACAAGCTCAGATCTACTTTAATGTCTGCAGTATGTTATTTATCATTTTTTTCCGGTCTCGCTA
>NC_051412.1:31391468-31391540 GCF_015228065.2 Penaeus monodon
CCCCCCACTGCCTCTTTCCTTCCCCTCCTTCATTTCTCTTTTTCTCCTCTCCTTACTCTCCTCTTCCGATCT
>NC_051412.1:31391640-31392057 GCF_015228065.2 Penaeus monodon
GTTCTCCCACCCTTCCCTCCATCTCCCTTTCCCACTGTTCTTACTCTCTTACTCCCCCTCACCTTCTATCTCTCCCTCTCATTTTTCCCTCTTCTCCATCTCTCTACATTCTCCGTTTCTTCCTCTCGTCCTCTCCTTCCCTCCTTTACACACAACGACTCTTTGCACCTTTGCTGAAGGCATTGCAAGCGGCACAAAATATTCTGTACAATTTGCAGTTGTCCTGATATTTTATTCAAGCTCTCTTAAGTGTTCTCTTCACGCCCGCAGCTCTCATTACATCGTGGGCGTCGGATGGGTCAACAGCACGGCTGTGTGGGCGTCATGGGCGTCTCGAGACCAGTCCTCTGCGGTTCTGGCGACTTGTGAAGCGCCCGCGTGGAACTGCTCGCTGGTGAGTGTGCTTCGTCGCATGAG
>NC_051412.1:31392401-31392714 GCF_015228065.2 Penaeus monodon
AACCCCCAGGTGCACGTGAACCACAAGGACGGGGGCGTGTCGCCTGTGGTGCGGTCCGTGGTGTGGGCGGGGAGCTGGGCCGTGTTCCCGTGGTCGGTGCGGACGCTGTCGGGGTCCTGGCACAACCACGTGGCGCTGGTGGGGGCGCGGGAGGGTCGCCACGCCCCCCTCACGCTCGAGGACTACCACGTGGTGGAGGTCCTCGGCTACGACCCGTCCGATGACCTCGTCTTCTTCCGGGGGTCAGGTCAGTGGGCCGCTTGACATTTTGTTCTCTTTGTTTTAATATTATTATCGTTGTCATTATTGCTAT
>NC_051412.1:31394935-31395426 GCF_015228065.2 Penaeus monodon
CTCCCGACTTATCAAGAATAGAAAGCTCATATGACTCTATGTTAGCTGGCTATGTCTAGTTCCCTGTAGATATACTATATAACCATCAGTGCAGCATCACCAGGACCCAGCCCGTCACATCCCCATCTGGCCTTCGACTCACTCCCTCTGCCGTCGACAGAGCTGGTGAACGGAGCGGGCCGCCAGCAGGTGTACAGCGTGTCGACCATGAACGAGAACGTTGCGTGCCTCACCTGCCACCTGGGCTGCCCCTTCGTCACGGCCTCCCTCAGCCCCACGTTCATCGGGTTGGCTGTGGCCTGCACGGGCTCCGACCCCCCCTCATCCCACCTCGTCTCCCTCGTTACTAATGGGTCCTCGGTCACCCTCCACAGCCAGGTCGGCCTCAGGTAAGTGTGGGAGTAACACGTTGTTGACATTGGGTTAATGCAGGGCAGTTGGTGTCAGAGATGTTTGGCTGCACTGGGCACCCGAACGAAGGAATGTTGGCG
>NC_051412.1:31395745-31396047 GCF_015228065.2 Penaeus monodon
CGCTCTCTTCCTCGACTTCTGTCATTCGCCTTTCTCTCTTTGGAAAACGCAAAAGCGAAAAAGAAAGCATGATTCCTTACCGCAAGGAGCCTCCCCCTCACCGCTTGCATCCTCCTCAGACTCGCCCTGGAGGACCTCGCTCTGCCGGTGGTGACCTCGCACGACGTGGCCCTCGCCCCCGCCCTCCACGCCGCCGTCACCCTCACGCTGCCGCCGGGCTGGAGCGCCGAGGACGACACGCTCCTGTACCCCCTCGTCGTGCAGATGTAGGTCGTGTCTTGGAATTCGGCTTGGCTTTTCTT
>NC_051412.1:31396163-31396609 GCF_015228065.2 Penaeus monodon
ACCTTCCCTCTCCTCTATTTATAAATATATTAGGCCTTTTTTCTTTTCTTATTTGAGTTCGGGCTTTTCTGCCTCATTGTAATAGGACTAAGCCCACCTAAAAGTCTTTTTATTTTTCCTCTTTTCCGCGCACCATAAACTGAAATACAAAGACTCAAAACAAGAAAATACAAACTTCCCTTTTTTTCCTCGCACATGACCTAACATCTTTCTCTCTCTCGCCTTCTCTATCCCGACACCCTCCCTCCCCCTCCGCCTCCAGGAAGGGCCCAGGAGAGCAAAACGTAGACGAAGGACCCTGGCACTTGGGGTGGAAGGAATACCTGGCATCGGGGCACCAAGTGGCACATGCCAGCGTCCAGCTCTGGGGTGCCGATCCATCTACACGGGCATCCACGCATACCCTGGCACAGTACCAGGCTAGGGTCATTCAGTCAGTATAGCTG
>NC_051412.1:31397188-31397501 GCF_015228065.2 Penaeus monodon
TTCACTCTCTATTTACCATTATCATAAATGTATTTCCTGGCATCTTGCAAATGTAATGTTCCGCATGACTTTGATGTTTCACATTGGTTTAAATTTTCTATTGGGGATTTACTGTATCAGTATCCCCTTTTCTGTTTGTGGCTGGCCAGAGATTCCATGACCTTTTATTAAGCTAAATTTCGAATAAGGTCGCCGACCGATTAAACTGCTAGAAAGTCTATCAGTTAATAGCCAACGATCATATAACTGTCTTGACCTGGAATTTTAAATGCCGCAGGTTCATTAGTACGTCAATCCCGTGCCCCCTAAAAAA
>NC_051412.1:31397566-31399291 GCF_015228065.2 Penaeus monodon
GAAGATCTTTAACAATTATTAAAAAGAGAGAGAGGAAAAAAAGGATATTCCACATCACGTACAAAGCCTCCCGCGCAGAACTCTAACCGCCTGCCTTCACCATTCCAGGAAAATGATGGAGCAGTTCGACTTCCTGGATCCGCAGAACGTGGCCGTGTGGGGGTGGGGGCCAGGGGCGTCTTTGGCACTCGACGCCGCGGCACTGGCACCCGATCTGCTCAAGTGTGTTGCCGCTGTTAACCCGGTTACCGATTGGCGGGCGCATGGTAAGCTGTTTCTCTCGTGTTTGTATGGTTATGGTTGTCTGTTTGTTTATCTGCTCCTATGTCTACCGTAAATATATATCTCCATCCATCTATATACATTTATACTCATGTATACAACTACACTGCACCCTTGGTCAAAGGATCGTGCTGGGTTGTCCACTTTGCCGGAACCCGAGTTCATATGATGGTAGGCTACTGATACTTCTCTGACCACTGCTGATCCACCTCTCGTATTTCCAAAGGAATCGAGAAGCACCGCCCACTGCAGCGTAAACTAATGCTGTCGGTATTCTAAAAAAATGCTATTCTGTGATGCATATTATATTTCGTTTCATAGAGGTCCTAATAGGCTTAAAAAAATATTCTCAGTACTTCCTCGTGAACATGTGAGGGATCATGTACTGTAACTTAATGATTCTAGACACAAAAAAGCCATTTTATGCAAGGAAAGAGCAATATGGCATTACCTATATATCAAATTGAGATCGTTTTGAGATATAGCAGAAATTACTCGAAAGAGTAATAAGAGGAAAATTCAACAGAGCTGTTTTTCAAAATGAAACGTAAGGGCTTTCGAATTATTTGTTCTGCATTAAGAGTCTTGCAAACATATGAATGTCCAGACTAAACATCACGTTTCAGATCAACAAATAATTGTTCATGGCCTTATTTCTGCTTTGTGAGCATTGTTATGCAGAGCCTTTTTTTACAATAGAAAACTAGTTCCATTGGCTTTCGCTCGAAATTTAAATGCCATCTCGTAATTCTGTCCAGCGTTGCAACGAATATCATCATCACTAGGTAGACAACAAATTAAACGTAGCACTTTGGTGCATTTATTGCAATTAAACCACACGTTTCGAGCAAATTCCACCCATCATCAGTGTTGAAATAGTGCAACAATATGGACAATTAAATTCTTCATATATATATAAATCAACTAGAATACAAACAATGTAGAAATTAAGAGAATACAATCGAATTATTAACAATACAGTAATTACTATGCAAACATATTGATATAATTTGACAAGATGTAATATAGGCTAAGCTAAGGACAATTAACAAGAGCATAAATGAATGTCGATACAAAAGAAAAACTATCATGTGTACAAGTTTCTTGATTTAAAGAATACCAAAATGCTAGACATTATCAGGCACAATATAAAAATTTCATGATATAATTTTTTGTTTATGCTCTGTAATTTAAGCGTAATTCAAAAGTTGAATAAATGTTTTTTTCTTTTTTCAATTCATTACGGTTAAGCAATTCATTTATATTAGTCAATTTAAATCTGTGAAATCTTAAATACCCTACAAGTCTCTAAATTGTGGTGTTTTTTTTATAGAAACTCGTAGAAATTATAGTTTTTCTTTTGTATCATCATTCATTTATGCTAGTTTTTAGATTCTTACTATTCCTTCACTTCCCTCTTGGAAGGCTAACTACTTCTGTTTT
>NC_051412.1:31399776-31400156 GCF_015228065.2 Penaeus monodon
CTGGCCGTCATCCCCGTTCACCCTTCTGAACCCCCCCCCAGGCTCCTTCTGGGCCGAGCGCCTCCTGGGCGCGGAGGACAGCGAGGGTGCCGGCCGCCGCTACGAGGACAGTGACCTGACCCGCCTCGCGCCCGATCTCGGGAGCAACCGCGTGCTTCTCGCCCACGGCACGCGGGACCCTGCTGCCCACCACGCCTTCCTGCTGGCGCACTCCTTCATCGCCGAGGGGTCCTACTTCACCCACGTGGTAGGCCGTCTTGGGCAAGGTCGTCTCGCGCCCTTGGGGAGGGGGTCGTCGAGGGGGAAATGTGTGTGTGGGGGGGGGGGGGGATTTTCTATATTCATCTTTTTGACTTGGATTTGTAAGTCCATTTTCAGTT
>NC_051412.1:31400544-31400941 GCF_015228065.2 Penaeus monodon
CCGGCAAGTTGCTGCAGGTATTTGTAAGAATAAAAGAATATGAGTCTCGGTAGAAAACCACCAATGCCCGCATGCATTTCGTAGGACTAAGCATGAAGTGGATTTTCAAGGAGTACACAGTCGCATATACGTTTTCCTTGCATATTAAAGCTACACTGCACTCTCGTAATCCATACAGGGTAATCACACAAACCCTAGTATAAGTGTAAATTCCTATTGCTTAGAGAAAACACGACATTAAAAACTTTTAGACTTGCTATTTGCCTAAATTTCTTCCCATTTTAAATACTTTCATAAAAAATGTACAAATCACGTCTAAAATAATCCAAATAAAGTATATGTTTGGAGAAAATCTAATACTCAGAATCATGTTCTTTCACCTCTACTATCAGCTGAT
>NC_051412.1:31401131-31401333 GCF_015228065.2 Penaeus monodon
AGGATAAGCCTGGATATTTCTCCTTAATTATACTATTTTGCATGTATTTTGAGTAATGCTTTTTTATATATTTTCTTTTGTGTTCATCTCCTAATTTCCTTTATCCTTTAACCGTAAGTCATACCCTGAAGGACTTTGCATCAGAATTTTATCAGTTCCCTCGGAAGCCACAAGGTACTGAAAAGACAGGTGACAATGCTTA
>NC_051412.1:31401378-31401569 GCF_015228065.2 Penaeus monodon
TCTTTGTATCATATAATGCAAATATTATTAGGGCTTCTTTATTTTCCCGCCTTTTTACCACGTTTTACCTTTTTTTTTGTCATTGTAATAATCAAACCCTTTTCAATGAAAATATACAGAGAAAACAATTACCATTAGACATAGGACAGACTGACAGGAGTAAAAATTGGGTAGAGCTAAAGAAATCATCG
>NC_051412.1:31401791-31404802 GCF_015228065.2 Penaeus monodon
TCTTTTTAAGTATCTTGACAAGACACATGTCCACATAGACAGAGGTAGATGAGGAAATTTTATTAAACCTTAATTCATTCATTTTCGATACACAAACACGCCCGAATAAATGTATACCATCCGCTTTGATGACTGGTTTCATAACCCCATGTCTCCTTTTTACAAACCTACCCAAATATATTTCCTTGGCATTTTCTTTCCTTGAACTAATTACCTGAAGTGATTTTGTGAAGCAAATTGTTCTCACTTCAAATAATACCCACATGAGCCAAGATTTTAAGCTTTTATTTCCTTTTAAAATTTTGTCGATAGTTTCCTACCGTGAATTTGTGTTTTTTGTGTTAGTTTTCGATAAAAGTATCGATCCTTCGATCCACACTGCGCGAAATGCTAAAATTCATAAGTCGACAAGATGAGTTTTCCGTCATAGTTCTTTCATTATTATTAAAAATTTCAATATGTTATTTCTCCTCGTGTATCTTTCCTATATTTGTACAGTTACCCAAGGTGTCCTTCTTTATTTATTTTCTCTATACGTTTCCTATTCAATTTCCTTCTTCCTCACCGGTCTCCATTCACATCCCCCTCGTTGTGTGAATAAACCTTGCATGAGCATTCATTAAAATGTCTCCGTTTTCTCCCCGAACCTCAAAAATATCTCTTGTCATCCGCGTCGAACCTTCACAACGCCAGCCATTTTCCCCGCCAAGCTTCACTAAGGTCTTCCCTTTTATAGGTTTACACGGACGCGTCTTACTCTCTCTCTCCCGCCGAGCACCACCTCCACTCGCTTCTCTCGGAGTTCGTGTTGGACAAACGGTGCCTCGAAGGAACTCTTTAAGGAACGGTTCTTAAGAGGACGCGAAGGAAGTGGAGGTCAAACTGGCTCCTTTTCGCCTGCTTCCCCGGGATTTTTTTTTCTGAGGGGGGGAGGAGGGGCTTTGGGATGTAATTCGGAGACAAAACATCCCGAAGAATCGATGGGACATTTTGGACGTCCTGGGATTTGTAGATCGAAGTAGAATAGAGTCGTTTTCTCGTGAGCGCGAGCCTTTTAGCTGTGTATAGCGAAGTGTAAGGTCCTTTTTTTTATAGGGCAAAGGGTGAATCAGCACACACTTTTTATTTTGCGAAGTGTGGCTTGTCTTAGACCAGTGGTTTTTAACCTAAGATTCGGCGGTCTTTCAAAAAAGATTAGTAAGAAAAACAAACAAACACCCAACTCTCAATTTTGACGCATCTTCTGTTTTTTTTCATGAAATTCATCAAACGTCCGGTGGATTTTGTGAGGATTCGTCGCCTCAACATCGGTTATGAACCACTGGTCTCGACTATCATAGAATTTAATAGTATAGGATAATCTGTAAACTTAGAAACTGAAAAAAAAAAATCCACGATAGACATAATCTCACTATTTAAACAAGCTCTATTATGGTGTACTTTTTTAGCAGTGCTCCGCTTTTTCTGCAGCAAAGAGCACTGATAAGTTTGTAGCTAGATCGTCTTTTCTGTTTATCAATGCTTACTTGGATGCTCGGTGTATATTATATGTATCATATTTTGCACTACATCCATAAATCACTTTCGTTGCTGTTTCATATCACTATATCATTTTCATATTATTCTATGTGAAGATTTCTTTTTAAGCAATACACAGAAAACCTGTCTTGTTTTTGTTCTGGCATTTGAGGATCACATCATCTCCAAGTGATAGTTAGGACACTGAATAAAAAAAAATGTTAAGGGCCGCAAGGTTTGGCATTTGAATAACCTGGAATAACTATTTGTAGCTAATAGTGTAAGATAGGACAAGGGATAAAGTTGTGAACTGATTACAAATAATCAGTCAAGAATAATGCACTAATGATATAAGCCGTCGATAAAACATTAATGTAAATTGCTAACGCATGTTTGATGCGCAGGGAAGGCACAACAGGCTGTTTTTAATTCTGGGAGCCTAGCTCATTTTCCATTTCCTTCCTAGGTTCCTTCCTGAAGCATTCAGTAATAGGAATGTAGGCTCAAATACCTATAACCTGGCTTTGTATAAAACATTATTCGTATTGTTATTCATAATAAGATTATTTATCCCAACTATTGGTTGGGAAATTGCGGGTTTATAGACCACATTTTTCGAAAAATTCTATCCTTTTTTACCAACTGTTTGGATATATCCCAGGGCTTGTCTATAACTATTTAAAAAAAAAGGTCAGATTCACAATATTTCATGTATTTGTGCTCCAGAAATAGGTGCCGAATCATGGTCAGGAGCAACTCGCTTTAGATCAACTTCATCGCCATCTCCCTCTACTGTAGGCCTATATATATTCCATGAACTAGCTTGTTAACGACCCCCTTGTCTCCCTCTGCCCAGGTGTACACGGACGACGACTACATGCTCGACCTCAACCGCTACCACCTCATTAATGCCTTCAAGTCGTTCTTCTTCAGCTGCCTTCATGACCCTCTGGTGTACGAGCAGGAGAACAAGTGAGCGGCTTATAGGCCCCGCGGCTATTGTTTCACGAGCACTCGCTTTCTGTCGAGTAATTACGGGTGAAGAGGAGCCTTTCAGTAGCAATAATCATCGTTCCCTCCCTTTTATCCACCTCCTTACTTCTTCCTCCTGAGCCTGAAGGAGGTAGGATTCTCTTCGTCGCGGCCTCCCCGTCCTGCCGGGTCCTGCCCTGATGGATGAGCAACTGGGAGCGTTGTCTTTGAGGTGTTTTTCTACGTTGTTGATGAGGCGAGCCACGTGACGACAATCCCTGCTGAGTGGTCGAGTGAGCCACCAACCACCAGAGAGGCGTCGCACCTCACCCTCGAGCCTCAAGAAATGTGCGAGGCAGCGAGGCTCCCGCCAGGTCTCGGTCTTCCTTGCGCGGCGAGTGGAGGCGAGAGGCCGACGAAGGCGGGGCCCGGAAGTCTCGTTATCCCTACGTAAACTACGTTGTTAAGACTTCATTTGTTACTAATGATTACTCCCTTATGTCCCCTATTTATCGTTATCG
>NC_051412.1:31404839-31405469 GCF_015228065.2 Penaeus monodon
CACAAATTTACCTCAGTATTGCATCGCCTCCGTAGATCCAACCCCATCGTGTTTACGTGTGCATGTTTTTTAAGAAATGTATCTTTTTCGTATTCACCAAATGAAATCCATCTCAATCATCACGGTTAATCAAAAAGTTCGGCCTTCTCTTTTTTCTATTCCCATCTCAAACGCGAAACTCAAGGTCCAAACCCCACGGACCCTTTGCCTTAGGCTGAAAATCCTTTCGAGTTCGTTGAACACGTGAGAACCGGTCTGCCTGCTTCCCAGAGGTCCTGTGAGAAAGTGCCACAGAGGGAGATAGGGCCTCTGTGTCAATATTCTGTGGTGCTTCCCCGGGCCGGCGCCAGTGTATCTGCTAATCTGTAAATGTAGACAAGACCTGTACGGGAGGAAGAGCTTTGATTTCGCCGCCATGCTCGAGCGTGTGCAGTGGCAGCTTCTGATGTGTCGCTGCTCTCCGTGTCACTGTTACTGGTAATGATGTAAGGACAGCCGTGTCTCCAGCCACTAGAACTGCGGTACAAGGTAGACTTATAGTAGATATTACCCCTCGAACAAATTAACTTTTTTCTATTATTCAAATAAAAAAAAATCTCTTATTCGCATGCAGATTATTTTTACCAGATG
>NC_051412.1:31405498-31407038 GCF_015228065.2 Penaeus monodon
TATTGCGCCGATGTGTTAAGTCCAGAGACTTGGCTTTTGATAAAGAAGAAAAGGAATGTGGTTGAAGAACGAAAACAACTGGCTAGGTTCATCTAGGTTTCTTCTCAGGAACTTCTAGAATTTATCCTCAGTCAGACTCTTCTTTGCATCGCTGCTGCCGATAAACATTCGTTTTTTTATCCTTAGAGAGCAGTCCCTTAGTGTTTTTTCTAATGGTGACTACTACTGTATTATGTAGATAGAATGGAAGCAGGGTCTTAGGATATTGCTTATAGCAGTATCTTTTGTACAGTGTTGTACAATATCAAAGTATGTACATATATACCTATTACAGTAAAGTACATTTGTTAACATATTGTTTCCCCTGAATAGTCCTGTTATCCCGACAAGAGCTATGGTCTATGTAAGTGTACAGTGTTATGGCGTAATGTAGGTACTTTCCTAAGGTAAGGTTCACCTCGGAACAACATCAATAGCTTCTACAAACTGGCTACAGGTTATCGTATCTTCATAAAATGAAAGATAATCAAAACGTGTTAAATCTCGCGATTCAGTTAGCAACAGCTGCCCCCATCCCGAGTTACCTCACCCTCCACTTATCGTAAATAATTCTACTTTGTTCCAAAGGCCTAAATAGCAGATAGACCCTCCTCCCTTTGCTTTGAGATTAGACTGACATAGACAAAATAAAGATGGCGGGGAAGGGGAGGGGAAAAATATAAAATATACTATTTTCTGTGTACATTTTTTTTCGGACAGGCCTACCTCGAAGACAGCCTCCAGTCTTTCTGCGTTGTGGATACTCGTTCACATCCGCAAGCAAAAATACTGGATGACGCTTCTGAGCCCCTTACTGGTAGACCTCCTAGAAAAAAAACAATCACAAAACAGACAAGAAAAGACATGTATGGAGAGACAAGAACCTTAAGCCACACGAAGGCAAAGGAAGATGTGTCATGTTATACAGGATTTGCTCATGTTATGTAGTTTAGTGTGTTTAGGAAGGACACTGTTATGTGTGAACTGTGACCTTGGGCTGTATCGTGGCGCAAGGTCGATGCCAATCCAGATTATCTAGGCTTTAATATATATTTCATAAGATCTTGCCTTTTATTATCCCCGATTTGAGTGATAAAAACACATGTCTGAAGGATCATTCTTTATCTGTCCATTTAGCTACCTGTACATTTATTTATATACTCAACTATTTTTTTATATAAACAAACAAGCGTTAATGTGAGAAAGAAAGTAGGTCTGCCTTTCTGCCCAGTGTGTTCCTTACTTATAAACTTATTTAGTTATCTTTGTGTTTGCGACAAGAATTATCTTCATAAGCAGGATCTTTTTCTAAGAATTATTTCAGCGTTAGAATGACATGAAATAATTTTCTGAATTTCCTCTTTATTATTGTATCTGCATTCGCAAAGCCTATTGGCTACATAGAAAATTTACAAATATCGATAATAATGATTTACTCAATTACGGAAGTTAGAATTTCTAAAAAATATGTGTTCGCTTCAAATTATCAATCTTCTATGCA
>NC_051412.1:31407501-31407606 GCF_015228065.2 Penaeus monodon
TACTTTGCACCTGGATCCACCGCCCGTCGACTGTTAGCGTAAGCGAGCGAACAGGATACTGCGCGATAGTGCTTTTGATTAAATGGGGGAATGGTACTGATAACT
>NC_051412.1:31408321-31408605 GCF_015228065.2 Penaeus monodon
AAAAATCCACAGTGAAATACAAAGTCGGAGAAACAAACCAGAACTTACAAGGAGGTAATTTTAATCTAGTATAATAATATCCATAAATAAGATTAAAAGACTCTCTTAGAGAAATATCGTGAGATCATTCGAATAAACTTCGAGCGAAGCCGTGAGGGACGCCTCCGAAGACGGGGACTTGGTGCAAGGCGCGCCCGTCGGGACCGTCGTGGGCGTGGGTGTGGGCGGAGAAACTGACGTTGTTGTGGGCGGTGTAGAGCCACTCGTGTCTGCGGGCGTGGGCC
>NC_051412.1:31408667-31408809 GCF_015228065.2 Penaeus monodon
CTCGCGACGGCAACGATATCTTGCGGAGGGTCGGAGTCCCCGAGGCTGAGCTCGAAGTAGGAGGGCGGAGGCGTCTCGTCCTTGATGAGGCTCTCGTAGTCGGGCGGCGGGTCCTGGGGAGGAGGGGGGGTTAGTTGGAGGC
>NC_051412.1:31411505-31411706 GCF_015228065.2 Penaeus monodon
AACACTCACTGGCTTGACTCGGTTCTTCCTTCGGTCCTTCATAAGAAGCACCAGCATAGTCACCAGCAAAGCCACGTTCATGAGGGAGCCAAAGCCCACCATGGCGTACCCCTCATGCAGCGAGGAAGAATGGCATAGGCCTACATCATCGTCCGTCTCAGGCTGTTTTCAGAAGAGGGGGGGGGGGGGGGTATGGTTAGA
>NC_051412.1:31411731-31411923 GCF_015228065.2 Penaeus monodon
GCCTTGGGGTTGTTTCTGTAATTGGCATTATGGTGTGGATTATAGGATAATAATGAATCTGAATAAAACGTTCGCTGGTGGTGTGTTTTTTTTTTTTCCTTTTTTACTAGGGGGAGGGGAGGTTCTTTTGTTTTTTCGATATTTGGATATTTGGTTTTATGTTAAGCTACTGCATTGATGTTCCTGATTTAA
>NC_051412.1:31411996-31412329 GCF_015228065.2 Penaeus monodon
TATATTACTTTTGGGTTAATAATCTCATATTTCTCCAGTACAATTATAGCTTTGCAATGAGTATCCAACTTTCTGCTTAATAATCTTACCTTGACTCTCCTCCGACAGGCTGTCATGAACATGCCTAGGACAGTGACGGTGGTAGCGACGACCCAGCCGAGGCCTATTGCTGTCAGCATCAGCAGCCACCGCCGATGCCGTATGCCTTGGTTGCTCATTTCTGTGCTGGTGATGATAGCTTAGGGTTAAAACTGCGGGTTTTGGCTCGTGGAAAATTCGTTGTTAAAACAGCCACAGTTTGTCAAGTGATGAATCATTGAAAACGAGGTTTGA
>NC_051412.1:31412353-31413491 GCF_015228065.2 Penaeus monodon
CGAGTTTTTTCTCCAGACTCCTGAGCTAACCATGTCTTCTGATTCAAGGTAGATATTCCAGTATTTGTTCATTTTCTCACTTGAATGGTAGATTTAAAGATCGCGAGACAGAAACTCTTGTCATTACGTCATTGCAAGCGAGACTTACCTTGCCACCTCAACAGCTGTCGGTCCAAACACAGACACGTTCGTTTACACCACTAACTGTTCCTCATGTTTCACTAAAATCTTTTCCACCAGACAAATGTTTCGTCTCAGACTCCCCGTTTCAGCGAGCGTGGATGAAGGGAGACTCACACGGCCTTCGAAAGTTTGTCGCTCGTCTTAGCTAAGCGGATGCGCTGCCTTTTCCATCCGGCCCAGAGTTGCTGCTTCTCTCCACTGAATTACGCGTTTTTCACCTCGGATGACTTGGATTTATGTCTATTTTTCTGTTTAGTGAAATAAGCCAAGCATTGCAGAAACACATCTATATTGTGTTTTGATGATCTGGAGGTTGCCTGATGGTTTTGTATCAAGATCAAGCTTCCATGTCTGCCTTGCTCTGAGTTCTTTGTTGTGTGCTACTAACACAACTTGCCAACTTAACTATCGCATCTATATGTTTACAGTCCACCTGAAACTTTAATCAGGCTCCTGTGAACAAAGCCTCAGCATAAAAAATATTATATCTATATATTTGATTCAGTGTCAGACTTGCTTTTTTATTAGATAAGGTACGTTTCGCTTTCATTTCACGTACTCTTGCTAAATAACCATTTATTGATAAGGTACAAGATGGACTTTTTTATTATGTTTAGAGCTATGCATATGTTTGTAACATGATGCTGTTAAGCTTTGGTACACATCTGTGTTCTTCATGTGATACGCGGGTCTAAATTTGAAAACGTCGTATTCAGAAAGGTTTAAACTGAATTAAACGTACAATATATTTAATACTATTGCCAAAATCTCGTATATTTAATCTCACAGTCTCTTTCTCACATTATAGATTTAGAAATCACAGAACGAATGATTTTCTTCGGTATGTCTTCAGATCTTCAAGTGATTAATATTCTTCGTTTAAAGAAGCTCTGTAAGTAATCTAAGGTCAATAAATTTCAACTAAATTCACATTAATATACAGATGTTGCGCGCA
>NC_051412.1:31413845-31414202 GCF_015228065.2 Penaeus monodon
AACTTTCGAAATAAAACTACATTGATGATGATGACATTTAACCGGATATGATTAAATTAAACATATTCCTTTGTTTAGTTTAGGCATATAACATACGTGGCAAAAGCAACAGAACAGCGTTTAACTCCAGGTTATACTTAGTGTTAACAAAATAACTATGGTTTTAAGAGAAACAAGGTGTTTACTGAATACAAATATCGTGAAATGCTACTTTGAGGACACACAGGGGTCACAGACGAGTCAAAGAGAATTTAAACTTTCAGACTAGCTTGGGGAATACCAGCTAACTTTGATGTTAAAAATCATCTCGCTAACATGTGATAACAGTGCCGGACTGACTTATTTAGTCGTTTACTT
>NC_051412.1:31415654-31415926 GCF_015228065.2 Penaeus monodon
TGTCTTATGATTCAAATTTTCTTTATTTCCTAACTAAAGTGGGAATAGTCAGTGTGCATTAGTTTTCTAAGAAGAAAAAAAGATCTGCTTAAAAAATCCCACTCTTCCAAAATAGTCCTTTTTTCCTGCAATCAAAATACAAAAGAACAGTAAGTAGTAAATAGCAAGTCATAGAAAACACACGTCAGTCTTTTACAGTCTTTGGCCAGTCATATTTACGTTAAAAGGTCAAGCGTTCTGGTGAAGGGTTTCCCTTTGCTTGAACGCAGTCG
>NC_051412.1:31416213-31416866 GCF_015228065.2 Penaeus monodon
TCTTTACTACAAGTGGTGTCCAGGTAACAATTACTGAGATGAATGCTTATCACACCTGGTTGCAGTATTGGCACGGCGTATAATTATTGTGTTAATCAATTAATTATACACTTGTACAGAATAATAACAAATGTATTGTCATCTGTATGAATTACGTGTCGCATAAACGCCTCTGTATTGTTGATAATTGCTTGTACTTGCAGCCATTGACAATCACTAAGCCTATGCACGGCACGATGCATGTATACGCCAGGTGAGTGCGTAAGCATTGACGGCTGCGCTGGCGGAGGACAAGGAGCTGTGGCGTGTGTGTGAGGGGCCCCTCTGACAACGCTGTTCTTTTAAGTATGTGAGTGCAATCAAGTTATTTGATTTATGTCGGGTATCCTGTTTATTACTTGTTCTATGCTGATTTGTTTTACAATTTTACAAAATACTGATTATTATAAAAAAAAAATTGTATCGTTCACGTTATGGTTTGCGTGTGATTTCTACCCTTCACACCTCTGCATATGAAAGATATAAAGATCTATATATTTGAAGTATTAAATGTAGCTGACTTAATCAAATAACATAATTATATCTAGAGTAATTAATTTGAATACTTAAGTTATAATTGTACTTTTATTTGTTTATGTGTTTTCCACTGATAA
>NC_051412.1:31418148-31418602 GCF_015228065.2 Penaeus monodon
AACATTATGATGATCAAATTCATTACATCTTCATAAAATGGTTGTAATCATCTACTTAGCCGTATGCTATCGACACCACAGCGCCAGACTACTCACTTTCAGACGCTAGTTGATCATACAGGTGTTCTGCATCGCACCTTTCCTCCACCCTTTCCCCTTCCTCCGCCCGGCGCCCCCCTCGAGGCCTCGGCGAAGGGGTGGTGGACAGTCCATTCCCCGATCTCCCCCTCGCTGGACTCAACACGATGGGGGAATAACACGGAAGAAGCCTTGGGGAGGTCCTCGATGTCGCGAGGTGTTGGTGGGGAATCGCGAGGGGCATGGGCGTGAGCGTAGGCGTAGCGTGGCCGATGTAGGCGGACTCGTTGATCCCATGGTGACTCATGACTCGGCGGAGCTCAAGGTCTGAGGCGGGCTGGTGGATCCGTTTGTCTTTCCTGTAGTTTCCCGGGAG
>NC_051412.1:31418640-31420637 GCF_015228065.2 Penaeus monodon
GAGTGTAGTAGCCGATGTACATGGGGTGCTGGTGAACGTATCCTGACTGTCCTCTCGCTACTGTTACGGTGGGTCCCTGTTGCTGAAAGACGCTTTTGGGGTGTGGTCCTTGTATCCCCATGTTGGCGCGTCCTACAACTAGGTTTCCTGTTGATGTTCCGTGCATAATTAGACCACTGTTATACTCCCTGGACAGAGGATTTTCTTGTATCGCCAGCGCATGTCCGCTACGACTTGGTTTTAAATCCTTCGTCTCAGCTTTACATCTATGAGGGGAAATCTCGTTTTCCTGTTTGGCTCTTTTCCCATGCCTCGTCCCCTGTGGATCTTTCTCGGGTGTATTCCTGATAGCGGACGATGGTGTGTCTTTCAGGATAACTGATTTGTTTGTGGATAGTTCTCTTATTATTTCCGAAGGAATCCGATCAATTTTCTTCTGTTTGGCAGTCTGAGGTGCCTGCTGTGGGCCTTGCAGTGCAGCATTAGTGTCCGCGCCCTCACCGTCCGGGATCTTGTTCTTTTTACCATGGGATGGAGACCTTGGCCCTTGTTCTGCTGTTCGCCTCTTGCTCCTTCTGTTCTGACATCTCTGATTTCTGGGAATTCTAGACAGATCTGTTTCCCTATCTTCGTTTTCGTCTCCATTCACTTCCACGCTCCCTTCTTCTTGACTCTTCTTATTTCCGCTTGTTTCACGAAGGTCCTCCTCCTGAGACTGTGTACCGATTGGACCAGCCGGTTGGTTTACTGGCGTGGGACATTTGGATCTACATTGGCGTTCATGTGCGGCCTGCAGCCCTTCGCTCGAGCATCCCTGGCGCACAGCTTTTCTTCGGGCATCCTGATCAGGCGCCATTGGTGTTGCCCCATGTGTCAAGATAGTTCTGCCCGTTCTGCTCTCACCATCATCTCGGGGACACTGAGACGAGGCTATGAAAACAGACTCAAAACCTGGACTTTCCATTTCAGGATGAGCTGGAGACGAAGATGTAAACTGACGATAAATTAAGAGGGAACTTGCGATGACGATTATGACGCAAACGACCGTAATGCCGGAGAAAAGAGCAACAAACGACATTAAAGATTCATCTGTGAAAAAAGGAACAAAATCACATTACCTACATTTCTTCCTATGCCAGATTTAGTATAAATAGATGTTACAAATTTCTTCAATAAAGATCATGAACTTTGATAACAGCACTAAACAAGATCTTACCCTCGGCACCACAGTCAAAGCTCCAGTACATTTCTTTTTCAGATTCAAAGTAGAAGACCACGTCGCCTCCATCAAAGGTTTTCGACCCTTGCACAATGAGCTCGTCAGACGTCATGTCTCGCAGTTCAATACTTTCTCCAGATACAGACACACGAATCGGTCTCCAGGTTTCTTTCACTTGGACATTGAACCGAAGAAAATCACTCGACACACTCTGATTCCGTTTAATGCTGAGTTGGATGGTGGCATTGGTGTCCTTCTCTCGTGCCCATACCCACAAGTCTCTGCTTTTTCTCAGGTGTTGAATAAGGTACAGGTCATTGCTTGGGGGCGTCTTCAAGTGCACACAATCTGGAATACGGATTGAATTTTTTCTTATCAAAATAGAGAAATTAATCCATGCACAGTAGGGTGAGGAGTTCGACAAGGCGGTATACTGTCCCCTCTTTTATTTGCAATCTATACAAAGAGGATGATGGCAGAAGGGTTGCATGACACCAATGAGGGAGTGAATGTTGGAGGAGAATTATCAAAAGATGTAAGGTTTGCAGATGATCAAGACTTGGTTGCTGAAACTGTGAACGGATTACAGATAATAATGGACAGAGTAAATGAGGCATCACAGAAATATGGAACGAAGATCACTGAAAAGAAGACAAAGGTTGTGGTTATATCTAGTCAAGGTGGTGGAGTTGTGAATATCACATAATGGTAAAAGAACAGAACAAGTTGTAAAGTTTTGTTATTTATAATCATGAATAACTGATGATGGGAAATGTGA
>NC_051412.1:31420964-31421927 GCF_015228065.2 Penaeus monodon
TCATTTCAAAAAGCGCTTACCATTTTCACAAAACCGAAGCTCAATTCCCTGGTTCTTTTTCTCCACCTCGAATCGAAGACCTTTGCTTGTGTCGAGGACCTTTGCAGGAAACACCAGCTTTTCCCCCGCGATGGCGAAGTGAGACTCGAACATTTCCAGTTCCAGCCATTCCGCCAGCTTCAAGCTCACTTCACCCAGGGGAACGCTATCTGCAAGTTAGAAAATATTCCGTTTGATATTGAATATATTTTTTTCCTGCAATAAAATGGTGATTTTAGGCTAAAAAAGGGAGGGGGGGGAATAGATACACTGAGTGAGAAAAAAAACTGAATGAGAAATACGTACACAATGCGTACGCACAAGATGTACATACATACCAAGAAATACATTATAGGATACATTTCTGTTTTGTTTATTGCCGCTGTAATGAAATGAGAGGCTGTCTTTCTCGACGCTGATTCGGAAGGTTTGCACGAGGACCTCTGCAATATTATCCATATGCAACATTGCCCTGGTTCCTGTGTGGCTCACCGGGTGCCCGTGTGTGGCACGCTGCACGATGCATTCTTTTTCCTCCAGTGGAGACTCTGTAATTTTTATTTTTTCTATTATTATCAAACTATATCTTGGGTTATCATGATAACGTTAATCCCAGAGATTGTAGCTTACGTCACTGATTTAAGATCTATTGCTTTCATTTATATGGGAAAGCAAAAGCAATATATAATGTTATATGTGCAAATAAACTGCAAATCTATTTACTTTCTTTGTGCCCAGTGAGTGATATACATTTAACGTCTTAATTCACATATACGAGTAATATCGTGATAATTTGTTTCATGACTTGTTGTGAGTTCTAACATGACTGGAAAGAATTATTACTTACTTGGAGGTGGAGACCCAAACACGGTTTCGAAATGAATGCCTGCAAATATGAGTTAAAAATGAGGTTCATATACTAAT
>NC_051412.1:31421958-31422306 GCF_015228065.2 Penaeus monodon
TAAGCATAAAAACTTACATTCTTATATTACTTTTCTGTACTATTTATTTATGATATGGTTTTCGAGAACAACAAAGAAAAAGGAAAACAATGTGAGACGAAAAAATAAGTTTCACATGAAAAAATTAAAATAAGGCATTAATAACATAACTTTCCCTCATGTACTCAGTCGTTCCATTATAATTTACAATAGACAACAAAAAATCAACAGAGAAAAAGAAAGTATTATGAACAAATTATTGAATAACGATATTTCTAAAACCTCTTAATCATACAAGATTTCACGTAAATTCGTCTCAGTGATATAAAACTTGGTAGCAATTAAAAGTACCTGCTGTGCATTTCTGGA
>NC_051412.1:31423676-31423777 GCF_015228065.2 Penaeus monodon
AGTCCGCGGTTACATGGAAAATGATTCCGAACATAAGACACCAAACTTATATCACGTATTTTGTGTAACCTATGCTGTAAATAAATAAACTCTCTGCACTG
>NC_051412.1:31426801-31426896 GCF_015228065.2 Penaeus monodon
ACCATAACCATCAAACAATAATAATAACCGAAATTCAACAACGATACGCTACACCGGGAAAAAAATCATGCTTAAAAACATTGAATTCACTCCTG
>NC_051412.1:31427045-31427174 GCF_015228065.2 Penaeus monodon
GCCCATCGTACATCTAACCAAAACTTCAAGTCCGCAGTCGGATGGATTGTGACTCGTAAATTGAAATCATAATGAGCAGGCACACAAAATATAATTAGAACTATTACATATATAATAAAAATAATCATC
>NC_051412.1:31430007-31430167 GCF_015228065.2 Penaeus monodon
GCGCTACTAGGCCTCCGTCCCGCCAAACCATTTTCTTACTCCACAGTTTGACAAATTAGACTTGAACTTGTTTGCCTTATAAACAAACCCAAATGACGTGCGTCTCTTGCTACTGTTGCTCCAGAACTTACTTTGGAGTTTTAGCGCCTTTTAATCAGGA
>NC_051412.1:31430202-31430385 GCF_015228065.2 Penaeus monodon
ACGGGAGAGAGATACTGCACGACGCTGATACTGAGAGAGAGAGATATTGAGGGGGACTTCCAAGAAGAATATAGATATAGATTTCGTTTGTCTTTTTTTATTATTCTGGGAAGAAAACGTAATAATATGGAAATTGGTAGGATTTTTATTTTTCTCTTATAAAGCATTAAAGGTATATGCGTT
>NC_051412.1:31430492-31430646 GCF_015228065.2 Penaeus monodon
TTCAGACTAGGCTGATAAAGTAGGTTAGAATATATCATGGAAACCGGAACATAACTATCTATAGATGATGGTGATAGGAATTCTCAGCATGCGTCTTTGAAAACTATAGGATGTTAGATAATATCAAATCTTTTACGTATGTAAACAAATAACT
>NC_051412.1:31434205-31434802 GCF_015228065.2 Penaeus monodon
GGAGGAATCTGCATAAAAAGGAAATAAAATAAAATAAAACACTCAGTTATGAACATCATAAACTTTATATGGATGGGATAGAAATTAATAAAGGTCAGACTAACGAACAGTACAGAGATCACAGATGCCCATATCCTGAAGGCATTCACAGTAACACTGAAAGATGTGTTCACTTGAATTCACAGGTCTGAGAAATTACAATGGATTACTTACTTTCAACTGGAGAGAAAAAATAAAAAATAAAATATTCATAGCACTTCCTCCAAGTAATTCTGGTCATTCCTTTTCAAAGCATGAAACACATTCCATCATTTCACTGTAAGACGTACTTGGAAGACAGTTAAACTTATGCACCACACTATGCCCACATAAACTCTTTGTGATTCTATAAGCTAAACCCCATCTAAAAGTGCCTGAGAAAATATAAGTAGTGACTAGAATGTGCAGTTCCCATAAGAGCACCATATCTGTGTACATCATTACTTTGTGGTTATTCCTAAAAGACTGACTTGAGGCCATTTATCTCTATGTCTGTTTTTTTGTATGACTGTGCAATGGTGATAGGTGCCTATGAATTACAGTGTAAAGTGCATATGA
>NC_051412.1:31434898-31435069 GCF_015228065.2 Penaeus monodon
AAATAAAGGAAGAAAAGGAGGAATTGGAGGAAGAAAAGGAGGAAACAGAGGAAGAAAAGGAGAAGGAAGAGGAGGAAATGGAGTAAGAAGAGGAGGAAAAGGAGACAGAAGAGGAGGAAAAGGAAAAGAAGAAGGTAAAAGAGAAAGAAGGAAAGAGAGAAGTAGGGAAAA
>NC_051412.1:31435149-31435215 GCF_015228065.2 Penaeus monodon
GAGGGGGAAAGAAGAGAAGAAGATGCAAAGATCACAGAGGGGGAGGATAGAAAAAAGAATATGGAT
>NC_051412.1:31435370-31436605 GCF_015228065.2 Penaeus monodon
GTAATGAAGACCAATACATAAAAATGTATGCATCCCATTCACTTATGAAGCTTTTGTGACCTTACCAGCTTAACTTACAAAATATAAACCTACTTCATCTTCTTCAGTTTGTTATTCTAACAAGTTCACATCCTTTCTTCTATTCACTAGTCATTCATTCTTGTTATAACATATAATCTCACTTTAAATCTCTCTTGTTTCTGATATTCCTCGTAATCTACTATGAAGTCCAAGCAGTCAAGTAAACCATTCTCTAAAAAAGTTACATTACGCCTGCCAGAATTCTACCATTAATACAACCATAGTTCTGCAGATATCACAGACCAACACTTTCATGGTTTTATCACAACAAATTCAGAATATTATTTGATTACTATCCCTAAAAGAGTAATCAAAATATATATACCGAGCATTCTGCATTCCTGGGAGCGGTGATAATGCAAATTTCTACCTAAAAGTTTCTTGCTAAATACTGAAAATCTAAAGATCTTTTGAACCACATCTACGCAGATCTTAATGTTGTGAATTTTTTATCTATTCTTACTTGATATTAATTTAGGTCTGTTCAAAAATTAAGAAATATTTTCCAAACCTAATAAACAACCTCATGGTGTTATATATCTATATTCATTTGCATTCACTAATGACAGCAATGTATATACTTCAGTGAATTTACACATGCATCCCTATTACAATAACATACACATATTTTGTGTATTTGCATAACCACATGTATTGTCTAGCAACAAAGAAGGTATTTGATTTCTATATAAAGCCTCACACATCTAGACTGACTTGAGCAAGAACTCAAGCATTATTATAACTGGTATTTTATATATTCAAACTTCTAGGACAAAACATAAAGAATAAAAAGAACATTAGTACTATATATCCATAGATGATTACAAATTTTCAAAAAGTATGCAGAGAAAAATGTGCCTTGTACCTCTATGAAAGACTTAAAATGTGTGATTCTTGTTTCATAAAAACTAAAGATGACACAAAACAGACGCATTTCCTCAGAACCATCCAAAGAATATAGAAAGAGTTAGACTGAATGAAACATAAAACAAAATAATTTTTTTCACTGAAGAACAGAAAATTAACATCAGATACCAGCAACACTTGGACAATACATAATTCTCAGTGCCCAATCTTAACACAAGCTTTAGTCACAGCCATGTTACCAGAGATAACAAAATACATCAATGCAGAACTATTAACATATGCACAAG
>NC_051412.1:31436645-31437261 GCF_015228065.2 Penaeus monodon
CCATATTTTGCTTCGTGGTTACATTCCAGAACCCCCACATTTGAGGAGAAATAACTAAGTATAAAACGGTAATAGATATTAAAGAGTGAATTCTCCATCTTAAGATTGCATTTTCCTTTCACATAATCCAACATCTTTGCCGTGGCAAGCAGACTAGCTTGAATTGCCTCATATATCCCATTTTTTTCCTTTGCTGACAATTCATGCGTCTGATTCATTCACATCAAACATACAAGCAGCAGTAGGCACTATAACACATTTTCTTTATCCACTTGGGTCAATACTTTCTGCTGCCACTTAGGAAGATTGCAACCTGTGTCACAAACACTACACTTTGGCCCTAGGTTAGCAAACAAGCACAAAAGCTCTAAAACACAGAGAAAACCTACAAGACTAGCCACAGCCAGAGCCAATATCAGACCTGGATGAGATTTGGAAGGGTAACATCAGTACTGAGTTCGGCACAGTAACATACGCACTCAATTCACTCTTGTTGGCTCTGAACTGAGTAGTTATCAAGATCTATTAATTTATTATAGTTGTATCTTAACAGTATGTTATCTATTAATTTTTTTGTTTTTTTTAATTAAAAATATGGCAAAATGAGGGTTTACTG
>NC_051412.1:31437295-31437688 GCF_015228065.2 Penaeus monodon
TTCCAGCTGCTGCATTGCCTCACTATCAATTGCCTGTTCTTAAATTTTTCTTCTTTTTTCTTTTTCATCTGTTACACAGTAACCATCATATCAGCAAATGAAACCATAGAAGGAATATATTTAAAAAGTTGCCATATACAAGAGAACAGTTTAAGGAATAATCTAGACTAATGATACCTAATGAAATTGGAAAACTAAGGATATCACTATTTCATCAGATTTTTCCAAATATCATCTTAACACATACACACTGCAACTATTATCACAGAAAAGAGTTTTTTTTTTCTTCTTCCTTTCATATATTCCACATAAATTAGGTTTGGCATACTATTTTGTCTCTGTCATTAAACAATAATGCAAACCTCACTCTCAACTAAAACTAACCATTTCAAC
>NC_051412.1:31437718-31438160 GCF_015228065.2 Penaeus monodon
CTGGAATGATCCTCTAACAACTACAGTCAAAGAGAAATTTATATCAACTTTTACACAGGGGGAAAAAAATCTACTCCCACTCCCTTAGAAAATAAACACCAGAATACCCTGCAACAACAACTAAGGAACCTCCTCTTCTCCAGTAGGAACAAAAACAATAAGAAAATCACAAAAATTGGTCATATATCAATTTCTTTTCCTTTCTTTTTTTTGATAGGGAAGAGGAAAGGGGGGGGGGGTACAACCTCGATGATACGCCATGAAATACTAACTAACGAACAAAGGTGTAGTCTCCTAAGCCTATAATCTCTTCTGGGAGTAACTGACTTCTTCCGCAAGCAGTTGAGGTGAGACATTGCATTGCAGTCTTCCATTTCTGGTCTGCTGAAAATTTCTTCTTTTTTTTTATACTTAAGTAGATAATCAGTGTTCTCCCTGAAAA
>NC_051412.1:31438314-31439041 GCF_015228065.2 Penaeus monodon
TAACCCACTGGATCTGGGTGACAAGACATCATGAAAAAAATTGACTGAGGGCAGAAACACACAAAAAATTTTACATTATACAGCAAAAACTATTCTTTTCCACTGGACTATTACCTGACTGGTGCTGGCTACATACACCAACCCTTGTTGTGAGGGAGAACTTGATGTCTCTGTGGTCACTGGAACTGCTAAAACCAAGGGAGTCAGATGCAGTACACTTTCGTTAGATTGTACCTGGGTGTTAAACCAAAAAAAAATTATAAACACATGATAAAAATACAAGATACCATATCTTAAATAATAAGTAAATGATACTAAAACATAAAAAAGGTCTTAGCAATGACTTTTCAATATGTTGTGATACCTTGGAGGAACTCTGCATGCAAATCCCTAGGGCAGCATCCAGTGCTAGTATAATTTACATCTTTCACCATTCCCAATATTTGAGAAAACCTATCCTCAAACTCTCAGAAATCATCTAATGATGAAATACAATTGGCACTGTAACTGACTAAACCTAAATCATGGCAAGCTGATTTCCCAATATCAAAATGTATATTGTACAACAGCTCTCAACTTTTGCAGTCTGGTGACAGTAAAAAAATATTCTATTATTATTTAAGTAGATTGTTATTATATTTCCTTGAAAGTGTATAATGCATGGCAAATTACCCAATAAGAAAGCTAAAACGCTTTAACCCACTGAAGACAGGCATCCCAGGTGGGA
>NC_051412.1:31440036-31440113 GCF_015228065.2 Penaeus monodon
TCACTTCCTCATCTTCAAGACATCATAAAGAATTTAATCACAAGGAGTTCTGTCATTACAGTCACCATATTTACTTT
>NC_051412.1:31440198-31441150 GCF_015228065.2 Penaeus monodon
GAGGAAGTAATGTCACTTTGCAGCTGCCACCTTACTTCCACATAGTAGTAAATGACATCATAATGACATAAGGATTGGTCATGTTATGTGACATGTGACCCAGGCTGCTTTAACCTCATTGGCTACTGTTGGTTCCATATTCTTCACCAGGATGAAATGTATATAAATAGAGGGGCTTGCACCTTATTCCTTAATCGCTTTCACAATTCCTCAAGTTGCCAGCATTCAAAGACGCTCCTCCTCCTCTCTGAGGTTGATGACCCTCAACCATCGATTTAATGCCAAGGTGCTTTGGTGCCGTCCATTGCGCTGATTTCCGTCTTCTCCTTGCCCTCCTGCCTTCTTTGACTGAGGGGTGATGAGTGGCTTCTGAGTAGAGCAGAGGATGCCGTCGACCTGTGCTTTTATGTATCCAGTTCTGAGATGAACTGGATTGTGTCTCACTGGTTGACACTATGCTCGACAGCTATGAGTCCCTCTCAGTGTTATAGCCAAGCTGCTGCAGAGGAATGCTCCAGGGAGTGAGAATTTTGTTTGGAAGCAAAAGGACAACTTCCCTAGGCATATCATTTTCAAGGGCCATCCTGGCGTCAAGGTGACCAAGGACATGACGAGCAAATTCTTGGAGATCTTCATTATTTATTCCCCAATGACCTCTTTGATCTAATAGTCGAGGAGACTACTAGTAAGTTTCATTACTGTTTTTGTGGTCTTTCCATTTTTATTCATACTGAGGAAATATCTCTTCCAATGAGCAATTAGAATGTATTACTTACTTATTTTTCTTTTCCACTCCCACCCTCCTGCTGCCTCACCCCACATGAGGGAGTGGATACCTACGTCTAGGCTGGAGGTCCTGGCATACCTTGGTATCTGAGTGATAATGGGAATGGTGGATCTCCCCAGTTATCACAACTACTGGTCAACCAACAACATCCTATGTCACCAACTC
>NC_051412.1:31441564-31442602 GCF_015228065.2 Penaeus monodon
TTGTGGATGTTATGTATATGAAGCTTTCATAAAGTTCCTGTTTAGTTTTATACTTTGTATTAGGGTATTACTGACCCCCTGCAACGCATTTTCTATGTACACACGCTCCCTACTGTCAAGTAACACTTTCATACAAGATCTTAATTACAAGAAGCAGCACCTTACAAAAAGGCATATAATTAACCCTAATAGAGAGGGCTACAAGAAGACCCAATATTACAAAATTGGCGACAAACATGGGATCATCTTAAAGGATTTATTAGAGCAATAAATTATATATTCCAAGTCAGTATATAATGTATTGGTGAATTTATACGAGTGGTCAAACACAACAGTGGACAATTGGTATACGTCACCAACTCTTTTTCATTTGTTGCAGTCAGAAAAGACTAATGCTGTAGGAACAGCCCAGTTGAAGAGGAAGTTCATGCCCAAAGACCTCAGTGTGAGGAGTAAGGGTGATGTCGATTGCTGCAGCAGCAAGATGGGCTGGCTGGCCTTGATGTGGAAGGACCGCAGCAACGTCACCATGCTGTCAACAGTCCATACCACTGCAATGGACGGGGATAAGCTGTTGGTAGTAAAAGATTACAAAGTCAGCATGAAAGGTGTCAACATTGGTGATCAGATGGCAAGTTACAAATTGCCAGTCCAAGGTCTGGTACAGGAAGGTCTTCTTCCTCTTGGACATGTCCAATGTCAACGCCTGGGCCGTCCATCTTGCCCTGGGAGGTGAGGAATCACAGAAGGCCTTCTGAGTAAGTCTCACCTCTGAGCTCTTTGGGGACTTTAAAGAAGGGGCTGACTCCACCAGGAACTGAACTGCAACAAGAACACCTGCTGCAGCAAGACACTCCCTGCAACAGCAATACCTGATGGCAGGAGGGGATGTTGCGTTTGTTCAGGACAGGGTCGGGGGTCAGCAGAGGAGTAGTAGGAGCTTCTTGTCTTGACCGCAATTCAGCCTGTGTATTTACAGCTGTTTCAAGGCGTGGCATGCTTCTCTGTGATGTCAGCCGCAGCAGATAGAAATAAATC
>NC_051412.1:31442693-31443209 GCF_015228065.2 Penaeus monodon
CCATACTAAAACTTCCAACCGAGATTGCATTTTAGCTTTACGAGCACACAAAACATCATGTTCGGTCTCAAAATTATAAACTTCAACATACTCCCAAAGCTATAAAAGGGGTGTAAAATCAGAGTTTACACTCTGATTTAGTCGCCCACATTGGGTGGCACACGCAAAAGTGAATGGCAGTGGCCACTCGCCAATATAGATACCACCCGGAAAGTAGGGTGTATGGCACTCAGAAAGAACTGTTGCTAGTGGGGTAATTGATGGGAAAATTTAGGTCAGGCTAACTTAGATTAATTATATTTTCCTATGTTTCAGAATAACAAATCAATATTTTCAAAGGCTTGAAATATACATTAGCAAAATATTATGTGACATACTGGATATACTTGTGTGCTATGAAGGACTGGTTGCAAACTACTGTTAAAAGATGTCAAACTTGGGTCTACTGAATTTAGTAGTGACTAAAAGAATTTTAGACAATTCAAAATAAAAATCTTCATTAACCAATGTCACTGG
>NC_051412.1:31443586-31444071 GCF_015228065.2 Penaeus monodon
TGGCAGCCCATTTCACAAATTCTTAATCCCAATATTTTCTAAGCCCTATCCATTATTTTTTTCACATTCTGCATATCATAATTCTTACTAGCCACCTTTAGCACATCCAAATTACCTCGTTTTCTCAATGTGCTGCATCACAAACAACTTCAAACAACATAAACTCACCTCATCAGCGTTCATCACCACCAGCTACTGTCCTACCAGTCAGTTTTGGCAAGATAATGGAGAAATGAAAATGTTCTTCCACCTACTGCCACCTATCCCCCTCATCACTTATTCTTGATTGTAGTATTCACATATCTGTAAGTGGGGGGAGGGAGGACAATGTAGTGGGAGGAGAGAGGAATGGACAGAGAGACAACTACCATGTCTCGCTTCATCTACCATCTTTAGAGGAGTTTGTAAAGTAAACAAGAACAATAATTTTTCTCCACAAAAAATATTGTGCTGAATTATTCACTTTACATACACACAGTCTTGTT
>NC_051412.1:31444095-31446826 GCF_015228065.2 Penaeus monodon
AACAAGAGATTCTATTACACATTACATGGGCAAAAAATAAATAAGTTCTGAAAACACATAGCACAAGGTAGAGTGGCAGATACAGCCACAATTGGTCTAAAAACAAGAAACCAATTTCATACAATATAACTAATAAATTACATGTCTTGACACCAATATTAACCTTACACATTCCAAATGGATAAATAAATTATAAAAAAACTACAAAAAATAATGCTCTACCTAACAACAATACTTAACCAATATTACAGTTTTTCCACTCCTGAACAATAGCAGTAGGGTTGGTATAAAATCAGATTTTTCCAAATTCAAATCATATTTCTTTTATCTAAAATAATCAATCAGCCTGTTAATTAGTAGCTGTTATGACATTTTCATGCTTCCTGATATGTAGATAAGTCAGTCTCTATTCTGTGGTTTCAGGTTTAAACTATGAAAAAAGTCTAATTTTGCTGTCAAGCCAAAAATAAATCTTGATCATAATGAAATATATTCTACTGATTGTGATTAAAAGCAGGATTGTTCTTGACCCTGAATTTGTTACCCTTGTGCCTATGCCTGTCAGTTGTTATATCTAAAGTATACCTATAGTTTTCAACCTTGTCTGCAATATCCTATGACATTACTATGGTAAAATTTGCAATTACAAGAAGTCCTTTTATATATGGGGCAACACCAAGGATTGATGAAAAAATTTAATAGATTATGTTACTGGATAACTGTCCTTATCTGATAAGGAACGTACTTCTGTAACAGCTTAATTGCAGGTTATCCAGTACATATATACTTCAATATTTATGAAATATTGTATTCTATAATAATTAGCACAAACACTGGAAGAAATAATATATCTAATGATAAACACTAAATATTTACACTGTAATAAAAAATAATGTATTATGTATTTAAAAAAAGTTTCTAAATAAAAACCTAACTTTTAAAAATTACTTTAAATCATATGATTCATACAACTCACAGTTAAAATCATGCCAACCCTGCATAACAGTAACATTTCTCAATCCACACAGTTATTACACAAGGAAACATTAGCTATTAAAAGTAATTACAGTAACACATATCAAGCCAAAACCATTCAACAATTTTTTTTACACACTAACATAAAATATGTTATACAAAAAACAGACAGCTGAATATGAAAATATTCAGCAAATAATAGAATATCACTTATTGTTATTGTTACTCTTCAGAGTTCATACTATCTAAAGAAATAATATAGAGTCTGCTCAACAAAGTCTTTTCTTATCTACATACACCATAACACAAATGGTAAATATTCACCACAGAAAACAGTATGTATGCAGAAAAAAGGGCTAATAATAAAAAAAATATATGTATCTCCATACTGTCAAAATTTTTACTTATGGCTACTTTGAAGGTAGATATTCCCCTTAAATTAATGTGTAATATAATGATAATTCCTAATCAAGTATCAATTAATATCATACACACTGCAGAAATGTACTCCAATAATAAACATACCTAAAAACCTACTGTTCATTGCTCATAATTTCAAGTTCTTTTGTTTGTTTTTTCATTTCTGTTAAAAACACCAAGATTATTTATAAGCTAATTTCTACTTAATGTGAGAAAAAAGACCAGTTGCAATCAATACATTCCATACAATTTCATGGCCCTATTGACACATCCACATTAACACCAATACAAGATGGTCACAGAGATAGTTTATGTGTATAAGTTGTTGGTGATGCAACACAGTGAATTATCTAAAGCCAAAACAGACCATGGCATTGACACACTACCAATTATGCTTACAAAATGAGTATTAGCTAACTACAGATTAGCATCATAATCTGCATGATTTTCCCTCAGAAGATCAAACTATTTGCAATGCAATGTACATCTTATCACCTCTACTACTTCAAAAATAATAAATCCATAAAATCTAAAAGCTTACCTGAGATAAAACTGCAGAATCCAGGGCTGCATAAAAATACTGATCTCCAGCCATAATCACCTGGCCTGGTATGGGTAACTGGAGTCCACCCTGAAATGCATATATTCCCTTGACTCACCATATCAAAACTAATTTTCATATAAAAATAAATTATATTACTGATAACACTAGTGATATATAAAAAAGAAAAAAAAAACAAGTTTAATATTTCATTGTAATGAAGACTTTATGCCTGAGTTACCATACCATACTGTTAATTCACAAAAATAACAGACAAAGAGAAAAATGAGATGGATTTAACAGGAAGATTTCTTACCGACACATTGACATTGGTTAGAAAATCTGTTTCTTGTGGAGTCTCAACAGTTACTGTTCCACTGTTGACATCAATATTGACTACATGTGGTGGAGGAGGATTCATATCACTTACAATAGTCTGAAATATAAGTTCACACAATATACTCCAGAGTGAATAAACAAAAAAAGCTTTGGTATTAGGTGGTCTGAAATATAAGCATCTGTCACATCAGCTGTTACCTTTTTATAAATGAAATTATTAAAACATCTAATATTAATAAAAACAAAAATAAAAAAATGCCATTGCAATTGCACTGACTGAAAATGTGACATACTTGATATACTTTTCTTAAATCATCTTCCTAAATAAGAAATTAAAGATACTGTATAAGTCTTTTTTTTTAACCACATTAATTCTAATTAAAATATAATAAATATGCTTAATTCAACTAAAACAAAGAGATTATTTGTCTTCCGGTATTTTTTCTCTCCTTCCTT
>NC_051412.1:31446862-31447957 GCF_015228065.2 Penaeus monodon
ATAAGTACAGATCCCCACAGTTCCAATTGGTACACCTCCATGGTGTGTGGACTGCATTTTCGCTGGGAATATATGTTAAGTAACATTCTCTTCATGGAATGCTCTTGTTTGTAACAAAGCCTGTGAATGGCCCATGATATTTTGCAACTAACATCAGCCATTGAAATTATGTTAAGTTTTGAATCATTACTTATGTTTTGTCCAATGCCTATATTATTGCTTGAAATATGTGGGGTTTTCCTTAAAAACGAGCATTTGGAACTGGGGTAACTAGAAACTTCAGCACAATCACATTAGCCAAACATTGATGACAACATTTCATCTCTAATCAATCTTTGACAAAAAATAGGCTTCATAAGAAGATATAGAAGAGTTTTTGATACATTTATAAACATAAAATATATTTTTCCAAAAAGGTTAAATATGCATCATATATTGGTCTGTAAATGTAAATTTAAGGGTTTTCTCACCAGATTCGTTGTCTCTTCCAGACTTTATCATAGAATTTATGAAAGACAATAAATATAATTGTTTACAGTGTTCTTTATGCTGACAACTTGTAAGAGGTCCAGAATGCACACTCTAGTCACAGAAAGTGATTCCCATAAAATGATTTCAAAGTTTGAAGAGGAGAAAATTAGATTAGAAATTTCTGATTGGTCGTCAAAGAGTGTTACTGAGGAATTTTTATCAAGCTTATCCCAGGTTGATATTTATGGGTTTAAAAAAAAATTACATTTAAAATCATCAAATCTCATGTGTCCATTACTCTCTACATACTAATGATAAAGTTGGACAAGTCCTATTACCAATCACTGATTTCCTCTGTCACTGTCTATATTTGGGATAATAAAGCTAGTTGGGATTAACCCATGATTGATGAGCTAACTATGCTGTTTGTTGTTTGATTTACACTATTTAGTATAAAACATTGGATTTAGTGGATTTTGAACATCATTTGAAAGGTATTGAGAATAATATTTACTTTAATTAAAAAGGATAAATATAAAATTACTTAAATAGATGTAATTTTATTTAGTATCTGCTCTATCCAGCCTGCACCTCCATCACTGCAGGCAGTGATGGAGGTGCGGC
>NC_051412.1:31448277-31448440 GCF_015228065.2 Penaeus monodon
TTAAACCATAATCAGAATTATCCCCATTTTTTATGCATTTTCCCCAGCGGCAAGTGGTTAACATTAACATTTTTGATAATGAAAATTAGGTTCATCACAGTTATGCAATATAAAACATCAACACGATAAGATGACTGACCTCTGGTGATGTATTTTTGGTTGC
>NC_051412.1:31448488-31448636 GCF_015228065.2 Penaeus monodon
TGAGCTTACACTCTGCCGTAACTTCTTGTTGTCATTTTTACTGTGTTCAGCGACGTGTGCCAGATAATTGTCTCGTTTTATAGTCTTGAAGGGGCACACCACACAGGTAAACATGATGCCGTTTCGCTGGGCTGAAATGCAGTCACAA
>NC_051412.1:31448772-31449065 GCF_015228065.2 Penaeus monodon
TGAAATTGAAAGTAATTCACAATAATCAAAACAGCAGTAAATAACACATTTTCACAGAGGAACCCACAACTTACCAAGATCTGGGTGCTTGTCCTTGAGGTGAACCTTGAACGTCGTGGACTGGATGGAGGCGTAATCACAGTAAGGGCAGCGGTAAGGCCTTATGCCCGAATGCTGCATCTTGTGCCTCCGTAACGAGTTGTGGTCAGCTGTCCGGTAAGAACATTCCTCGCAGGCAAAGGGTTTTTCACCTGTAAATGTGAATTCATCTTTTAAACAGAATTCATAATGAT
>NC_051412.1:31449086-31449737 GCF_015228065.2 Penaeus monodon
TTGTTTTGGACCAAGAACTCCTGAAGGACCTACTGGATTGGATTTAGATTTGGAATCAATGAATATCATAACAGTTAAGATATTTTGGGTTATAATACACTAATCTTCGTACAAATTTTGCATCAGCACTAACGCAACAGACATATATTGAAGTTGTCATGTTTTATCTTCTACTCTTTATTTCTTTTATTCAACCATTCTCTCTTTCTATCTTCCTTTCCTAATACATAATTTCACTCAACCACTTCATTATTCACTCTTTCACCTTCCCTTTCATACCATCCATCTGAAATCCTTACCTGTGTGTTGCCGCATGTGCATCTTAAGGGTAGATTTGGAAGCAGTTGAATAGCCACAGTAATTACACAAGAACGGCTTCACTTTCTTGTGCACAAACTCGATGTGATTCCGCAGCATCCGCTTGTCTGTGAACGGTCTCTGGCAGGTCTCACACAAGATCTGCGGCACTTTGAGGTGGAGAGCCTAGGGGGGAGGGGGGGAGGGTTACAAATGGAGGTGAAATATGGCTCAGTTGAAATCATTACATTACAATAATCTAGAAATCAGTATGACAGACAAGAGCGATAATAGCAACTATGATAAAGAGAAGAAGGAGAAGAAGGATAACAACAATAACAATTATACTAACAG
>NC_051412.1:31449982-31451281 GCF_015228065.2 Penaeus monodon
TGATGAGCAAATACCTTGTGGTTCCGCAATTGTTTAGTAGTTTTGAACCTCTTGCCACACGTGTCACACAGCGACGGTCTCTCATCACTGTGTATCTTGTGATGTACATTCATCAGCTTGCTATAGCTGTAAAACAAAGAAGCAAACAAATAATAAATATATTTTCTTCGCATGAATAAAAGAAGGAAAAATTGGGAAACGACCTTGATTTGTTTCATTTGTCACGAATCGTCACCTGTTAGTCACCTTCTGGATATGCCATACTTTACTGAATGGGAGAATTTCACAGATACTCTCAAATTAACCTTACCCTTCCTTACATTGGCATTTTCTATATACTAAAAGTTATTTATACAAACAAATCCTATCATTTGAAATCTACAGTAACATAGATTTAGTAAATAAAGCAATTACTGTAATTTGAACCATACAAATAACTTCCTAATAACAAAGTTAAAAGGAATAAAATATAAAATTTTGAGAGCAGCTAACTCAAAACATTGTGGGAGATTATCATTAGGTTAACAATAAAAAATATATTATCTCAGAAATATTAAATAATTGTATAGCTACATATTTGCTAGATAAAATTACACATTTTAGTCTGCTAACACTTTCAAAACAAGATAACACACACATGTACTTGCTAAAACAAATAACAAGAAATAGGGTGAGAAATTAAACTTACCTATAACACTTGTAATCACACTTATCACACTTGTGCAAATCAATGTCAATGAGGTGATGTCGCCAAAGGTGAAGAGCCAAGTCCCTCCAGGTTCCAAATTTTGTGGGACACTCTTGGCACTGCATGGAATTCTCTACGTGACACTTCCGGTGATATGAAATATTGCTCTCGCTCTTCAGCCTGACATTACAGCCATTTACATCACACTTAATACCATGGCTTTTGTCAGGCAAACGAACTTTGGAATTACTCCTTTTCAATTTGATGCCGGCATTTTTGTTGTACAGAGGCTGATCACCTTTTGCAAGGTACGTTTTCACGGAGCTAACACTGCCACTGTCATTCGTTGTGGTACTGTCATTGGTGTCTTCGTCATCATAGTCCTGATCACTCCTATTCTCACCTCTGTTTTCTAATTCTATTGTCAGTTGGAGGTCTTCATCCTCCTCTGTCTCCTTTTCATGCTCTTTCTTCACTACTAAGTCACCCTCTTTTGGCTCTGCTTTTATGAATACCCCTATAGTCCCATTGGGTTGTCTCTCTTCTTCTACTTTCACCTTTTTCTTTCCCTTGCTTGTTGCTGCTTTGGGATTCTCCACTTTCACCACAGA
>NC_051412.1:31451324-31453906 GCF_015228065.2 Penaeus monodon
GGAGGATTGGGTGGTGGAGAACCCTCAGACTGGCTGCTCTCACTCCTTGGCACAAAGACTTTAACTCTTTTTGACACAGGTCTTTCCACCTCCTCTTCTGATTCTTCGGACTCTGAAAGATATTGACTGTGCATTTCTTTCATGTGTTTCACCATCAGGCTCCTGTCCTGACTCAAACAGGAACACAGGCGACACTTAAAGCAAGCTACCTGTTGTACAAGAAGTTCATTCTTTCTGAATATTTCTTTCCTCTTTTCACTATGACCTGTATTTTTGGCACTACCTTGGCCTTCAGATTTCTTTGAGCTATTTGAATGCGCCTTCTGTGTTCCTAAGGACACCTGTGATGATGCAAAATTACCACTAAATGTCCCTGGAGCACTATTTTTTGTGGAAGCCACTGGTGTGGAGGACTTTGTGGTTTCAATTAGCACAGTTGAGTCCTGGTGTAGAAGAAGTCTACTGGAAGATTCTAATTCTGAGCTTAATTTCAGCTGCTCATTTTCTGATTTATTGGTGGCAGCTTTCAGAGCACTAGTGAAAGTAAGGTCTGCTGAGCTTGTTGAGGATGATTTCTTTGAGTTATCAGCCTTTTCTGGTGAATAACCAAATGTACCTGGACCTGTGCTTAGGGAGGCATCAGACTCTGAAAGACTATTCATGTCAATACACATGTTGGAATTTTCTAAAAATTGATCAAGGTCAGCTGTTGTAGCCAAATTTGACAGCAAAGCTGGGAGTGGACCTTGGTTAGATGGACAGGCTTTATTATTTGATACTCCACTTACAATGAAATCAGATGTTATATTTGGTAGACTAAAACTTGGAAGTGGAGGGGATGGCAATCCCTGTAGTGGTGCAGTGTCTCCTCCAATCCCAGGTCCAAGAGAAGCCTCTGTTACCAGAGCATTTGCATTGCTGTGAAGCTCATCACCTGCAGAGCCAGTCAAAGAGGCACTTAGGCTCAGATCACTCTCATCACTACGGTGCAACTCTGACAGGAGTACATCACCAGTGTGCGGAAGTCGACTCTCTGATAACCCCATTAGCGACAGACTTGTACCACCCCCCAGCAAGGTATCAGTGCTTGATCCTCTATTTAAAAGATCTGCTAATCTCACACGAGTTGTACCTTCCTGGGGAGTGCTTGATGTTTTAGAGGTCCCAAAAGTTCCAAGTGATGTTGGGGAGGAACTGCCTGAAGTGACAACAACTGTGGGGAACATTGGATCTATGGAAGTTATCAAGCCTGATTTTGTACAAACACTTCCCTGTGGTCTAACAGGCATGTCTAGGAGCATTCCTGTTTTATTCAACCCTTCTGGTACACACATAACATTATAAGATCTCAGGTTTGTATTACCTTGATTCACTGATTGTAGGTTGGTTCTCTTCATATTTTTTTCTATTGCTGAATGTCCCGCAGAAGTGATATTATTTGATGCATTACTTGTTGTTACTTGGCTCAACTGTGTTGTTGGTACAGTAGTGGACCAAATTCTAAGTTGATCACTTTTTAAATCATCTAATTGTGGGTCAACAATTTGTTTTGTAACCTGAGTGCCAAGAATCTGCTGTAAATTATCAAATTGTCTTTGCTGAGATGTTTGTCCCTGAGCCATAGAAGAAGGAAGTATTAAAGTATTATCATTAACCTGGAAGTTTGTTGAAAGTCCTACAATACTATCTAGTTGCAAAGTTGTAGCAGTTTTATCTACCGAATCACCATACCCACTGGAACTATGCAGAGCTCCTGTCACTGTGCATATGCTGGCACCTGGATTGTTTGCTGAAGTAGTCAGTGGACTAGTGCCACGACTGGATGCTGCAAAAGCCATTACTGAAGTGTCTTCAAGCTCTTCTATGCGTTGTCCACTGGTGGTTCTAATTGTTGGATTCGGCAAAAGGTGAGCAATTTCTGCCGGTTTTGATACTTGGGACGGAATGTGAGGTTTGACAGTATCAAGCATTTTATTCAACAATCTGTTATTAGAAATCAAAGAATTAAAGTGTGCATTATTCTTCTTGACTTCTGAGGGTGCTATGCCTCCCTGTGGAATTACATGCAAACTACTAACTGGTGCAGTTGTAAGTTGAGTAGTATCTAACTGAGTTGTTGTTATATCTGAATTTACTAGCTGCTGCACAAGAGGTACTTCAGTATTAGATGAGGTCTTTGGTGAATTCATCATAGGGAGGGAAGCATCATCAAGCTGGATATTGAAATTTCCTTGCAGTCGCATCACAGGTATGCCATCAATTCCAACAGAAGTAACAGAAGATCCCAGAGTGACTGATGACTGAACATTGTTATTTTTCGATGCTACGAACACCCTCTCTGTTCCTAAGGCATCCACTATCTGGCCCTGGTTGAGTGAGGTACTAAGCTCCTGGGAGATGGATGTGAGAGTTTGATTGAGCTGAGCTTGCGAATTTGCAGTTTGAACCTGGCCAAGTTCAAGACTCGTGGCTTGTAAGTTACGTGTGTTGAAAGCAGATGAATCATGCTGCCGCGATACTGGTACTCGCACTGCAATCAGACCATCACTGCCCTTTGTTGCTTGCTGATTTGAACTCTGCAA
>NC_051412.1:31454474-31454782 GCF_015228065.2 Penaeus monodon
CCAGTGATAATAAATGAATGATACAATCTTTACAGTATACAAATTGGGCATTGCAATAAACTGTAATATCAGTCTTGTTACCTGTACTTCTGCTAAATCAGCAATAGTGTGCATTATTGGTGTCTGGGCAGCAGTAGGCAGCTGTGGCTGTAGTGAACACTGAGAGTGGGAGAGCTGAGGCTGCACTTCCACATGCTGTTGCTGTGCATGCGTAAGAGACTGGACTTGTACTTGGGAGTTTGTATGCACCTGAGGCTGGATGTGAAGCTGAGCTTGGGAGTGGATCTGAGGTTGAATCTGCACTGGGC
>NC_051412.1:31454811-31455431 GCF_015228065.2 Penaeus monodon
ACCTGCGGCTGGGTGTGGATTTCCTGCGTCTGGATTTGAGATTCTGCTTGCAACTGTGGTTGTGTGTACACCAGGAGAGCCCTTGTTAGAGGGGACACTTCTGTGAGAGGCTGGGAGAGTGTTTGTGATGAGGTGTGGGTTTGTGGCTGTACAAGTTTCTGTTGGGTTGGTGTCTGTTGTTGTATAATCGCTTGCTGTTGTATCTGATTGTCCTGCTGCAAGTGGGTCTGCTGCTGTATTGTTGTATGAGGTTGAACATGGACATGAGTTGGAGTATGTCCTAAACTCTGCAGTGTCTGAGTGTGGGCACTGATCTGCGAGTGTGTTTGGACTTGGGAATGTGCATTAATGTTGGTATGTACAAGTGGCTGATTATGTAAAATCCCTGTTTGCATTAAGGCAACTCCAGCTTGCGTGTGGACAACCACAGGGGGAACTTGCACCAGCTCTGTCTGGGTATTTTTCTGTCCCAGGCTGCCCACTCCTGTCTGCTTGCTGTCCATTCCATTTCCTCTCACTTGATAGACCCTTTGACCACTTTCATCACTCATCTGTGAGGATAAATGGAAGAAATATAAACATGAATAGGGCAGGTAAATATGTGCATGTCTGCTTAGTGA
>NC_051412.1:31455839-31456131 GCF_015228065.2 Penaeus monodon
GGCAACATTGGGTTCAATGCACTGCTGCTTTAAGTTATTCAAGTATTTATCATGAGGTTATTTCTCCATACATTTGTTTACTTTTTTCAATATTTGTACAACTTCCAAATTTCTTGATCTCATTAGTAAAACAATGAACCAATGTCAGGAAATGGACATGTCTTGCCTTTTAGCAGTCTTCAAGTCCACAAATGACCTTCAATTACTTAACTTTGCTTTCCATAAAGTGACCCTGTAAAGCTTAATTCATGTCAAGGATTAATTACTTATAATGTATCTGAGTAGCATAAGC
>NC_051412.1:31457493-31459602 GCF_015228065.2 Penaeus monodon
TATTTTAGCTTATTTAGCTTAATGTCCATATAGTTCCTGGCTGCGTCCATCAGTAAGTTTGCAGAAAAAGTTGCAGACTGGTAACGTTTATGTACATTATGAACAAAATGTGTTCATCTTCAATTGTAGTTTATAGAACCATGTGTACATATCTGTATTTCCTTCTTTTAGTTTTTCGGATTATTATGTGGATATCCAGTGTTACACCCTGATGGCTGATAAAAAAACGAGTTTGGTCACAAAAAAGGAAAAAGAAGGAAGAGGAGGGAGCAGCACAGAAAATGTGGGGGTCTGAGCTATGTAAATGTGGGACCTCAACAGAACATACTTTTGATTTGAAGGAACATGTTTCTAATCATTGTCCATCACAAAATCTGGACGCAGATTTTAGTTCAACAAGCAGACGAAATGGTGACATAAAAATCTATCCAAGACGTGAATACGTGAGTCAACCCGAAAGGTTTTTTGCTATGTCTGTAAGGTTAAAACTGATAAGTCAACATGCCATAGAGACACTTCATAAACGGACGCGATGGCTGGAAACACGCTGGCAGTAGAATAGATTCTCATGAAATGTCACATGATAATATTGCGGTTCTCTTCAAACACTAGGCGAATAAATGCTAAGCTTGTAGAGGAGCGTGAAAAATCGCAACGTTACTGGACGTAGGTTCTGAGACGAGTTGTTTCTGTGATAAAATTTCTTTCTGAACGAGGTCTTCCTCTCAGAGGCGAAACAAAGATAAACGGCGACGCTAACAACAGCAACTTCTTGGGCTGTATGAATCTATTAGTTCAGTTTGACCCATTCCTGTGGGAACAGACTAATAGACACGAAACACCAAGAAATATTAATCCTATACGTGATATATGTGATGAATTCATCGCGATCATGGGGAAAAGGGTAAAAGAATCTATCATCGCAGAAATAAGAGAACTAGCTGTTATAATAAGATATATGAATTCAAGTGGCGATGTTGTTGAAGTTTTTTTTTATTCATTGCAATTGAAAGCCATGAAGATCGGTAATTGTTTGATATATTGTAAGAAAAAACGGAAACATATGGAACTGACAGCAATGCTCGCAGATCCATGTCCAACGATAATGCCGCAAACATGAGCGGCATCCATTCAGGATTACAAGTGAGATTTAGAAACATTAACCCACTAGCAGAATGGATTCCGTTTTCCGCACACAGGTTGAACCTGGTTGGTGCATCTGTTGGAGAATGCTGTATAGATGCTGTAAACTTCTTTGGTCTATTTCAGACCATATACATTTTTTTCTCGGCTTCCCCACAAATGTGAATATTTTACCCGAGAAAACGAAGAAAACGGTCAAAAGTTTGTCGGAAACAATGTGGGAAGCCAGGAGTGATGCCACAAAAGCCTTCGTAATACATTACAATGAAATCTGTCCGGCACTAACTGATGTCGTAAACTTTGACCACACACCACCATCAGCAGCTATCGAAGGAGGAGCCCTGACTAGGAAATTAGGGGAGCTAGAATCTGCAGTGATGAGCATCGTGTGGGATGACATTCTACAGAAGATAACCATTGTCATCAATAAGGAGCCAGGGATTAAAATTTGTACGATAGTAAAACTCTACGACAGTCTGATTGCACAATATTTGACACAAATTAGATGAATTCGAGGTAAAGACTCGCGATATTGTGACATCAGGCTACAAGGAAACTAGAAAAAAAATCCAGAACAGAATGCTAGTGACAAATTACGAATAGAAATGTTTATTCCTATCATTGACAAATTACCAATTGAAATGAGAACACATGTAGCATACGAAATGCTGGGTGAAAGATTTAGTTTCTTGATAAGACTTTTCACTGGCAAAGGACGCTATCTTAAGCAAAGCAAGTCACTTGGGAAATATCTATAAGGATGACATTGAACCAGTTTTTTAGGAATAGTTTGTTATTCAGAATTTTTTTCAGAAAGTAAGACCGTGGCTGAACTGCTGAAGACACAGATAAGTAGGGGGTTAGCGGGCAGCTTCCCCACTGTAAATACATCTTTCAGGATATATTTGTTGATTCTCGGTAGCTCCTGCGAAGGCGAGAAATCCTTTACCACCCTAAACAGGATAA
>NC_051412.1:31459624-31460318 GCF_015228065.2 Penaeus monodon
CTCACTATGATCTACCATTGGTCAAAATCGTCTTTCCTCATTAGCAATACTGAACATAGAGAGAGACTGTTAGGAAAATGGATTTTCATGAAATCGGTAAAAAGCAGTAAAGTAAATACAGTATGGATAATTTTCATTCGGAAGCATCTACAGTTGACGAGTTTTTAAGTTGAATTTTTGAGTTAAGTTTTGCTATTGTGATAAATCAATAATTAAGTTAGTTATTATTACAAAGTGTGATTTTTTCTTTTTTAAGTTTTGCTATTGTGATAAATATTAAGTTTTTAAAGCACAGAGTGTGATATTTTTATGTTAAGTTCTAGCTGTTGTCATAGTTATATTTGTGATAGATATATATCAAGTTAAATAGTATAATACGAAGAGTGATATTTTAAGTTCAGGTATTGCAGCAAACATTAAGCTAATGCCTACAAAGTATTGCCACTGACTCACTGCATTTGTAATACATTAAGTTAATTTGCGTAGATTACAGGATGACTGATGCTACGCCTTTTCCGACATCCCACTATAATACAGAAGTTACGTTATTGTAATGTCATTTTAATGCACACTATATTCAGTCTTAACAAACTCTGTAATTACTGCATTTATTCTATACAATTTCACATTACAGAAAAAATCCTAATTTCGTAGGCCCTGGGAACATTGCCCACTGCATAAATGATAAAGCGGC
>NC_051412.1:31460603-31460778 GCF_015228065.2 Penaeus monodon
TCTTTTCGTCACACGACGTGTTCATTCATGTTTCAGTCAAAACATCATGTGCATATGTAGTTACTCAAGGTTAAAAAACATGTTTACAGTCCTTATGATTCCATTTTACATATTTATCTGTTGAATAATCTGGTCATTAGCAGCGTATAGAATTTAGCGATAAAGTGGAGCTGGA
>NC_051412.1:31461007-31462325 GCF_015228065.2 Penaeus monodon
CCTATCTTCGCCTCTTCAGCCCCCACGGCAACGAGCAAGTGATTGGGGGTTCATTGTACATAGTTTACCTTGCCTTCAGTTTCTGGTTTACGAGGAAATTGTAGATGTCTTTGTCAAGGTGCCATTGTAGCACATCAATCAAGTAGCAGTGTTTTTATCATTGTAATTTTGTTGTATCAATTATGGTGTAATTCTGTTCATAGTGATGAGGCTCAATTATCGTTTTAACTGAATGGTATGAACTTAAAAAAGATGTTCGTAAATATTTAACGGTTTGTGATATTTCCTTGAAGAGAAACGTATGCGTTTTTTTCTCAAAGAAAATAAAACTAGGCTTGCAGGGTGCTAAGTAAATTAAATGTGAAAGTATGCAATAAGGCTTTCCTTAAATATTTCGTGTAGTTTTGAAGTATAAAGTATGAAGTATAAATATTACCATCCCACAAATTAGTCTACATATGACGCAAATTATGAAAACAAGAGTCTAAACTCCAGTCATGAACCAGTGACGACCCTTGTCACGAAGTAAACGGCCACCTCTGCCCCAACCTCGTTTAGAGTAACACACGCATCACCAACGGGGAAGTCCCTTTGACCCATGACCCAGCTTCCCAATGGCACAACCCAGTCCTGGTGACCTGCCTGAGCGACGTCTCATCCATGAATGAATTGCTCTGGCGAATCCTCGAGTCCTCTAGCCTCGCCCAGACTCCATCTTGGCGTGCCAGGAGTTGCCAACGCCACCAGATCGCTGTTTATCTCGTCTTTTCTCTTAGCTAATACGCCCGCTCGAGTTATGACATTATCAGAATGCTTATGTTCGTATGCCATTCGGTATTGCAGCGAGAGGTCGAAGGCGAGCTGAGGAAATGGAACGCGATATTCAAAATACAAATACTGGCACTTCGCCCTCACCTCGCCAGCCTCACTCGGCCCTACAGTAATGGCGACGCGAAGACCACTGCACGAGGCTAGCTGCCCCTCTCAAACACCTGTTACACGTAATTACCAGAGCCTCTTTGGCCTCCACGTCGTGCCTCTTACCTTAATACTTGCTTCTGCGTGGTTATAGAGTAAATCCTTTCCATAGATTGCCCGTTATATAAAATTTTCACACTTGCCGTAACTTGGCGTTAACGCTGTCAGCCATTACTGAACGTGGGGCCGTGCAAGGCGCGGGCAGACCGCGCGCTGATTGGCCACTCGCGCTCGGAGTGGAAGGGCGCGCGAAATACAAATTGCAGTTCTTCGTCTGCGAACTCGTAGTGGCATTGGGTCTTTCGTGTGTATACTCGATGCACCTCTAAAATAACGATGA
>NC_051412.1:31462669-31462852 GCF_015228065.2 Penaeus monodon
TAACTTACCTCCCTGTCCTTGCGTACTCGGTCTCAAGACTCCTGCATCTGCAAATAGATTTTTTTGCGCAACATCTCTCACTGCAGATAGAGGCCTGAATTAATTGTTGCCAAGACCATTCTTATGAAGACTTCGTTTGACCTTTTGATTGGGGTAGTGTGGATACATATTGTCCATATCCAG
>NC_051412.1:31468905-31469046 GCF_015228065.2 Penaeus monodon
CGGGAAGGCAGGTCTGGCGAATTTAACATGTTGCGTATCCCTAAAGGTAGTGAGGCCCCTGTTCGGACAACCCTGCTCCAGCCCAAATCGTAGTAAATGTAATGTCTGTGAACTGCAATATTATCTAAACATGGAATCACC
>NC_051412.1:31471383-31471722 GCF_015228065.2 Penaeus monodon
AGCGGGAAGGGTCTTACTTAGTTAATAACAACTAATTAAAGAACTTATGAAAAAAATATTATAAAAACTTTTTTTTTTCTGAATAAATGAATTTTGTTTTACTCCCCCCCACTGACACATGACACAAGTCAAGCAATCGCGCCACGAAAGCAAACAGCATATCATAATCCCCGGTGTTTCACAGTACTACGTTTCAGGCCATTCTTAAGAGGCAGAAGTGTGCATGGTTGGGGGAGCAAACTCAACTCAAGCAACTCTGTGAGGCGGTGGGTTATTTATAGACGGTACAAGGTCAATGGAGAATAAACCTGTTGAACTGTTCTGTCTTTAGTTCTTTAG
>NC_051412.1:31471772-31472108 GCF_015228065.2 Penaeus monodon
CTCGGGTTGTAGAAACGGATAATAATTTCAATGTCAGATATTTTATTAATACATAGATGTTACAGGATCAGAATCATAGCCGCGTGTGGGATTTTCAAAGGGGTGGGGATGAAAAATTAAAATTTTAGATAATGCAGTTTATTATTTGTTTATCATACAGGCATAAAAACTAGCAGCGGCCTTGGGGTTATCTTACCGGAAAACACTTTTTTTTAAAGTAATTTCGATATCGTCACTAATGACGATTTTGATGAGGGTCTGTCAGTAGATCCTCCTGAGCATCGGCTGCCATAAATGGTGCATACGATCCCTATGGGAAGGGACTTGCAGGGGGCA
>NC_051412.1:31472583-31472702 GCF_015228065.2 Penaeus monodon
TGACGCAGGAATGGCAGGAGAAAATACACAGGGTTCATGGTGGCAATGCACAGAGAGAGACCAGGGGACACACGCCCGGCTCAGGTTTGGAAAAAATGTCCCTTGACTAGAACATTATA
>NC_051412.1:31472740-31472820 GCF_015228065.2 Penaeus monodon
TATTATAATTTTTAATTTTACTTTAACTACTTCTACTACTGCTGATGTGGCCATCCTGATCATCGACTTAACGACCACCA
>NC_051412.1:31473219-31473569 GCF_015228065.2 Penaeus monodon
TGCCCGCTTGAAAAGACCATGGTTCGGGAGCAGAGACCTCTTCACTAGTGTTATCAGATAAGGCAACATTTTGATAGGAAAGCATTTAATTCCCTCTCGTCAGCATCGACATCTGTTCAATAGAGTGATACACTTTTCCTAGACAATAACGATGGCGTCCTTGGTGCACACTCACTGATAACGTTGCAATCAAATTCTCACTGATAACGTTGCAATCAAATTCTCTCTATTTCTGGCAGGCATTTAAGATTCGTATCAAGAATCTTCTTTTGTTTAAGATTTTATTTTTCAATATACCCATGTTAGATATGACTATTTTATGTGTATTAAAGATTTTTTTTCCTTGAGTT
>NC_051412.1:31473767-31473894 GCF_015228065.2 Penaeus monodon
TTCATGATAAGTTACTATGTCGTAAATGGACCTTATAATAACTTTATTGAGCTCTTCCATATATGGCAATACAAGACAACTCCTTAAACTGGCACACGTCTAGTTATATTTTGTGAAATATGCTATG
>NC_051412.1:31474110-31474358 GCF_015228065.2 Penaeus monodon
GAGGAGGGGGAGGGGGGTATTTTTTGATGCCATTAATATCCATGTTATTATTATTGTTGTTATTATTATCATTAATGAAATTAAGATTATTTTAATGCTATCAGCAATATGAACAACAATAACGGGGAAAAGATCTTCACGTAATTAAGTAACTGATCCCCTTGGCGATTAGGTGGAGCCATTTATCGAGCCATCCAGGTATGAGTGAGGTAACCATCACTTATCAATGAATCTGCTAATCCAGTATG
>NC_051412.1:31474413-31474688 GCF_015228065.2 Penaeus monodon
CCAGCCATGTAGTAAATCATTTACCATGGTCTTCCTCCACTGATCTATAATAATTTTAGAAAAACAAATCTGAAAAAAAATTATACTATGAAAAATATACGAATATATGTAAATGTGACATTTAACAACATTTTCAGTACTTCTGCGCAGCTGGCATTTAGTACAAAACATATATTTGCGAACTCCAACTGCCGACTGATGAACTCGATCTGTAGTATCAAGAAATGACAAACGAAATGCAGTTTAAGTTTAATTAAAGCCAACTTACACCTTGA
>NC_051412.1:31474738-31474996 GCF_015228065.2 Penaeus monodon
TTGTACGTGTAACCATACGCATCCTGATACTTTTTCCTTTTTTCTACCGATTTCTTTGGTTTTCATTTTTACCTTACCATTTTTATCGTCATTTTCTTCTTAACCATAGCAATTCTGTTCTCCGTCCTGTCATCCGATGATTATGCCCATTCATGCGTGAAAGTATATCTGCCCGTATGTTTGTGTGCGTGTGTAGAGCCTTACACATAGTTATTCGTGATCAAAAAGATAATAACAAGGTGCATCTCTCCCTCTCCT
>NC_051412.1:31475071-31475194 GCF_015228065.2 Penaeus monodon
GAATTTTTAAGATTTTTTTTTTACTAAGGCACTTATTTCGTTTAGTTTGTCGTTTTTTATCCACTACGGCCAAGCCTTTATATATCTTGTGAATAATATCATATTACAATACTGAATCACATT
>NC_051412.1:31476946-31477106 GCF_015228065.2 Penaeus monodon
TAAATCACATTAATGTCCATATGCATGCAAACAGTTCACATTAGCTCGGACCTCCCCTCCAAATCACATTTTAGAATAATCGTGGCGTATGTTCACCGTAGACTTTATCGGACTGATTTTTTTTTTTTTTGTAGAATGTCGGGAGCAGGTTCGAAGGAAA
>NC_051412.1:31477885-31478209 GCF_015228065.2 Penaeus monodon
ATAAGCTTCAAACATTCCTGCCATTAAACAGTTATATTTGGTTCACCCATCTCATATCTACTAGCTGTAAAAGAACATTGTTGTGTATATAAAACATTGCAGAAAACGGATTATTTAAAGTGCTTGAAATAAGAATACTCTGTTAACCTAAAAATAAAAAGTGCTTAATATTACTTGAATAACCTGACTGACTGACTGTCACTTGGTGAAACTCTCCTCCAGGGTTTGAAGTGAAAACCCTCATTCAAGTCTATCATCATCGTTTAGAACTGGATGTTGGCTCCAAAGACCATTTCCATTTACTGAAGAAAGGAGTGAGTGATT
>NC_051412.1:31478329-31478762 GCF_015228065.2 Penaeus monodon
AGGTAAGAGAAGAGAGAGGCAGACAAACAGAAATATAAATAAAGTACGAGACAGAGATAGCTAGACAGAAAGATGCACCAAGAGACAAAGAGAATGAAGGACAAGGAGAGAAAATAAGAAAGTAGACTTGAAAACTAATCGTCATGGTACGAGTAGTTGCCAGTATCGCGCTCGAATGTTCAATGGAAAGCAGGGACGTCGAAACTAGTTTGAAAAAAGCACAGATTCCCTGCCGCCTGCGTCTGGCCGGGTCGGAGGCGTTCTTGGCAGCGGGAGTCCAGTCTGCTTGGTGAAAAATGGAAACTTCTAATTAATGAAAACAATTCGATGAGGGAAACTAGTGCAGCACGTATTACTGCACATATCTTGAACGGAAACTACTGAACATATATATTTACGATCTTTGCTGCACCGTCGATACAATAAAACTAAG
>NC_051412.1:31478816-31480605 GCF_015228065.2 Penaeus monodon
GAGAAGCCAAAATACTTAGTTATCGAATTTCGTCCCCAGCGTCCTGACAGTTGGCCACTTCTGGTTGGCCGAGTTCTGTGACGTCACCCTCGTATGATGTTGATCTTGCCATCTGTTTTTTAAAGCACTGAATTGACTAAAAGGATATAAACCTTGCTATTATGTCTGCTGTATTATCCTTGAAAAATATTTCTGTTTATTATCTAAGTTCTGAGAGTTTTTCTTTCTTTTTCAGCGCAGTAAATCATCGAATAACTGCAGTATGCCTCTAATGAGCATATAGGCCTAAAAACGCTTCACGTTTTGTCAAAATTCGGTTATTAGAACTTGTGATAATTTTCCTTGTTTCCTCTTGATAATGTCACTGTAATCAATCATTTTGTGTGCAATATAAGGATGGCCCGTGTCTTTGACCTGATACAAAACATGGTATAAGGTTTACGTAATTAAAAAGTTGCCATTCTCTAAAAACCATTACTTTGCCGTATTTCTATCCGGTCAGTTCTCTTCAATCAAAATTTTAAATAAGATTCCACCACCAGAAGTTGAAGAGCTGTGTAGACATAACTACGAGTCTATGCAAGTGGCAATTAATGCAGATCAGATAGTATCCAAGATAGATATTATTTTTATCTATTTTTTTCATTGACAATATTTATAACGAAAGTAAGACCAGAGACATATTACTAATGCCATGGTGTTTACTGTGCACAACATATGTACTATTTCTGATGATGAAAATATCCTTATAAATAATGCACAACGTTAAACAACACATTTCGTAAGGGAATTTCGTCTTAAAAATAATTCCTGTCTCTATTCAACCAACACATTTCCTATGGAGAAATTGTCTTAAAAACCATTACTATGTCTTTATTCTAAAACTAAAAGAGACAGAAAACGAGTATGAAAGAGGACATTCAATAAGAAAAACATTCTTTGATGTTGATAACTTCTTACGCTTGGTAACAGCATCACATTTTGGATCCTCTCCTCACTTATCCCTCTCTTGGCCAATGGCTGTCTCTTATTGTGCCCTACCCCCAGAATCAGCCAATCACAAGGCCGCTCAGCCCAGCCCTTCAGTCAACCAATTACATCAGGAACTGCACGTGGAGACAGCCAATCAGAGGGAGGCAGTGAGGTGGCCAGATCGTACGTATCTTCTCCACTAGTGGTTTTATTTTTATTAAATTCGTTCTAACTCTTAACTAAATGAACACTCAGCATAGAAAGCAAAGTTGTTGCTGATTAAGGGAGGCTTGCACTCAAATAGTATCTCAGATGATCGCGTATAATTTTTCCATGCATTTATTTCTTCTTATTTTAATGAGCCACGTTGGAGTATGGTGCCACTTCTCATGAATTTTTGTATAACTGTAGTTTTGCCTTGATCTGCTCGCCTGGACAGGTCGCAGAAGTTTGACTGGGGTTTAGGTCGGTAGTGTCCGTGGTCGACTAAGAGCGTGTGAGTATCCCACTATCTTACCTCGCTTTCCGTGTTAGTCTTGAGGAAAGGAATGAAAAACAACGGCTTTGTTTAGGTCTCGTGTCTCTTGCTGTACTATTTGTAGCATAATACACGGTGCCGCTAGTTGCATGCATGTGCCAAACTCTGCCCGGTCAGGATGCCTCATCGGGCTTGGGTCTGGACTAGTGCAAAGAATTCTGAAATGGCATAAGCTAATCCGTGAATGACTTGCCAGGAAAATGGATATATGAAAAGTTTTATTATAGTGCTTATGATTAGGTATTTAATTTAAACAGTAGAAACGCAACATTAATTTTG
>NC_051412.1:31480640-31481348 GCF_015228065.2 Penaeus monodon
CAGCTCTAAATGGATTAGTGTATTTGCCAACTGGCGTGTTGGCCGTTATAGAATTCGAGATGGGAAGTTGAAAAGTAAGTCCAGGTCCATCGTGCCCGAGGGTATGCTTTATCCTCCCTTTCCCCTTCTTCATCAGCACAATAGCAAGTTCCCAGGCTAACTTGAGAATAAGGAAAGAAATTGGGGGTACAAAGTATTAAATTATTTTTATTACGTTTTTAGAAACTGAGGAAATAAAAGCCTCTTCCATCCTTTAACATGCGAAAACTAGTGTGGTAAATGATGAAAATGCATACACAGACTTGTTGTTAGGGGCTAAAGCAAGAGGGGGAGGGGGAGGGTTGGGAGAGAAGACGCTGTGTAAATGCAATGATGATAGAGTCGAAACAACAAAGAGGAATTGAACTTTAACTATATTCTTTCTTTTTACCTCACCTCAGAGTCGAAACAACAAAGAGGAATCGAACTTGAACTATATTCTTTCTTTTTACCTCACCTCAGAAAAAATATGCCTTTATGTTTGCAAATAAATAGACACATATCTAGGATACGGCCGAAGATCGCATATGATAAAAGCATGATCTACGCTTTTTTTTTTCCTTATTCCAAATGAGAAGGTTGGTATGGTAATAGTGGTGGTAAGGGGGGGGGGGCAAGGATATGCTAGGCTAGAGAGATAAGAGGGAGAGAAGACAGGGGAGGGAGGAG
>NC_051412.1:31481561-31482227 GCF_015228065.2 Penaeus monodon
AGGTCCTTGAAGGACGCCCGTCTCCATTCCCTTATATATATATATTCATCACGTGTGCAGTTGTTTACTTGCACTTCTTCCAGACCCTTAATATTTCAGGATTAAAGAGAAAATACCGAAGGTAGGTATCGGAGGTCTGTAATAATGTATCTAGCAATGAACGAGGGTTTACATTTTATGATACTTATAATGTTAATTGGATCTTAAATTATCTGGTGGTTAATTTGCATATATTTTCCAACGGGAATAAATAATTTTAGAATACAGTTTTACTTGTAGTTTTTGATTGTACTTATACGAATATTTTCTCTCAAACCGACTGATTTCCAAATTAACGACTCGCTTTTTATTTCCTTTTTTTTCTAAAACAATCAAGGTCCTTCCTCGTGACTTTTACTACTATTGATATCCGTCTAATGAATGCGTACATTTACTTGGAAATAAAATGTAATAACCTCCGTTACTTCGGATTTTTTTCTGTCGTATCTTATTCTGGAACCTCGGATTTATGGTTTGATTTCCTGAATCCCGCATGGGTAAGTATTTTGGGGGGAAGTTCCTGGATGTTTTGGTTTTTCGTTTTTGATAGAAAAGGTACACCATAATCCATAGGAAATTTAAGATCCCTCCCCCCCCCCGCCTAAATACATATGAAGTCGCATTACA
>NC_051412.1:31482249-31482917 GCF_015228065.2 Penaeus monodon
GGGGGGGGGGATATCCCTGGAAGGAAATGATAGCATGCAGGCATTGTACGCAATTCCGGAAGGATATTAGCATATACAGGGCAATAGCTCTGATATAATTTAACTTTGCTACTATTTATAAACAGATGGGAAGTTGGAATAATTCACATGACTGTGGGGTATATTTTTGTGTAATTCAGTTATTATCTCTTTAAAATTTACAAATTAAAGATTATTAAAGGTGCTTCAAATCAAAGAAAATATAGCCTTTGCTTCAAACAGACATACGGGGCCTATTGATGTTGAATGTGCATACTATTCAAGTATTATGGTCAATGTTAATGATGATAATATCACTTGTGTCGATAGTTTTAACCCTCCAGAGTAGCTCTTTAATCTCTACAAGATGTTACAAACAGGTTTCTTATAATGAGGGACAGGCTTGGAGAAACAGGTCATATCAGTGAAGTATGTAAACCCCATACGTTGCGGGAACCGTCCTGTAGAGAGACGAATTCGTGTTGAGAGTACCGCAGCAGGACAAGTGAGGAAGTAACCGTACCCAGTAACCCTTTGATGCCTCCTGGTGAATGGGCTGTCCCTAGAATTAAAGGGGCTTTCGCGTGAGGCCTCGACAGGAGTTCTTCGATCTGTTGTTGTAAGACTATTCTTCCTGAAGTCGTGGAGAG
>NC_051412.1:31483012-31483092 GCF_015228065.2 Penaeus monodon
ACATTTCAGAAAAAAATGTGTTCACGAGAAGTTTTTGTGTTTAATTTCACAGCCTAAAGAGGCAAAATTCATGTATAGAG
>NC_051412.1:31483136-31483974 GCF_015228065.2 Penaeus monodon
ATGTGTAGCTCGAATATATCCTCGTATATTCACAGGTGTTTTGCTGGTGCACATGGTGTGGAAGAACAGATGTTCAGAATCTGTTTCGATCCGAAGGGAATATGATGTTATAAGAATGCGATTTGTTAGTGCAGTTACAACCTGCTATAAGACTATTTCATACGTAAATAAGCTGTCTTTTCAGTAGTTGTTTCCATTTTCTTGTTTCTTTTTAGTTGAAAATATGAATTTGTGTAGATAAGCTATTAATCATATACATGTGCTATGAAGTAAAATCAAGAAATATGCATTTGATTCATTTAAAAAAATCGAAATTTCTTTTCAAAATTAAGTTTAAGGAAATTTCAAATTGTTCACATATATATGTAACTGCCAAAACCCCTTAAGCTAGGCTTGATTGCGACGGCAAGACAAATATTTCATAGTTCATTCTCAGTCTCCAAGGCTAAGTCAGCAAGAGAGAAGACTCACAGAAAAAAACTTGCTCAAGAAACCGGTTGTCGTCAGGAGGAGAGAGAGTCCCAAGGAAACTGGCGGAGACTAAATCCGCAAGAAGTTGAGATTCTGGTTAAGGCATTTTTACGCAGCATAACGGAAAATAGGCCATTGACATTCAGATTCGGTGATAGTCCTTAAGCAAATAATGTGAATTACAAACAGACGGCACGATATAACACACTGTATAGCCAGCCGATTACTGAGTGGTGGTACGCAAGGTTACTGAACTGGTAACACATGATTGGCTGCTGCTTTATTTTTCGAATGACGTTTTTGAAGTACGACCGTCATGTCAGATAACTTAATGTAATAATATGGATCGACATGGTGTTAGTGGAGA
>NC_051412.1:31483997-31485939 GCF_015228065.2 Penaeus monodon
GGGGGGGGGAATTACTTTCGTAGCTTACAGTATTTTTTTTTTCTAATATCTTCATATGATCAATCAATAAACTACACGAGAACTCCATTCATTTTGTTGAAATTCCACTGATACACTTCATAGAAAATACGTTCATAATAGAGCACGGAAAAAATACTCTCAAACCGTGCCGGCCAATGAACCGGCCCCATCTATACCCTACAGTTGGTAACAAGAGATAAAGAACTTATCTTATAAATACAATCTAATTATGTAGCACTTATGCTATATTCCTGCACTCGAGGATAGTACCCGATGGCGTAGTCCAGACAGAACTGGATATAACCGGTTATATTTGGATTGTGGTCGGTAACCTTAGCATGATAACTTCCAAGGTTACGGCGGCGTCACCCCATGCAAATGTGTGAATCTACACGTGCACTAATCCTGTAGGGCTAATGTGCCTGTGTCATTGACTTTGATGCACCCAGGTGTTCGATTTTTTCTGTATATGGAAAGCTTTTGAGTTATATAACAACGCTGAGAATTAGTTTCAATAATGGAGAGGGATCCGAGGAAAGTAGTGTCACGATCAAGATTATTGATTTCAGAGATCCTTTGATCCTAATTACACATGTTTATTATTATTATTTACCACAGTCCACCACAGTCACACCTTAACAAGAAAAAAATAGCACATCTTCCTTCCTGAGAACTTACAAGCTTAGTATCATGCTCACAGGAGCTCGTCTAGACCCTTTCTGTACTCATGTCTACCGTTCTACTCTAGTAACCGTAACTTGGGTTACACGTGCGTTCCGAGTAGACGCAGGCGCATTAGTAACTATTTTCTGAAGAGTTGCCAGGAGAATGTACGCTGTTTGTCAATATATTTTGAATTGATTTTTTTTTGTATGTTGAATTGGATTTTGTTTTATATGTTTGGTGTGGTATCACAATGCTTATTAATTGCATTTTGCATATATTTTAGTGCAGGGAGATTACTGTCGTTGTAAACTGATGCCATGCCTAGAATTAGTTGCTGACCTGGTAAGTGTTATGGAATTATTAGTTTTGTAAATTTAAACGAAAGTTTTATTCATAAAATTTGCGAAAGTAACATGACATTGCAATCACCGTCTGCTTGAGAGTTTTGCGTGGCTACTCCCAACTGGGGATGCAAGACATCGGTTCGCCAAATAACATCTCTATCTGCAATAAACACACATATCCTTCAACAAACGGTCAAATCCACCACACTCAGTCATCAACTCTTAAAATCAAGAGTCTCGTTCCTTGCACAAGAGACACGCATTATCTCAAAAACAAATGAAATAAGTCCTCGTTGGCAATCCCCGGCTTGAGCCAAGTGCCAAGCATCACCTCAACTCCACTGGGTCTGCCAGTCGGTGCAACCAAAGCCTCAAGATCTGTGTGCTCTTCACCATGTTCGCCTGTGCTCAGATATACAGGCGGTTTAGCACCTCACAGGTAAATGGGTGTGACGTCGGGTCATTAAGGATGGTGAATTGCCATGTTTCTTGAGGACAGTGGTTGGAGTTCTCGTATTGAATATGTTATCCTCTGTTCATCTGTGGACGGAATTTGATTATATTTGTGTGGATACAGGCAAATATTATGAAAATAGATTGAAAAAAATGTTTATGAAATATATATGTGATAGATGATATATATGGATTATCGGGCAAGCAAATAATCGCAACACAGGTAATCGTTATGATTCAATACGATATGATTTATCCTTTGGGAAATAATTTTTACCAGATGTCAATGAATACAATTTATTATTACTGACGCTGACAAAAATTAGACCATTTTGCCTGCATGTGGGGTTGTTTAGAGAAATGCATAGTTTACTGTGTTGGGGTTTTGGCAGCTGTTGTAGAAAGGCCACGAAGTTTGCTGTTGTATTTTTAGCATGAGACCAACTCGTGAATTAACA
>NC_051412.1:31485965-31486192 GCF_015228065.2 Penaeus monodon
CAGATCGGAGAGAAAAAAAACAACAACAATCACATAAGACATTCAGTTGTTACTTTTCAGTCAGGGGTTTCAATGTGTGAGCACTATGTGGCGTTTGAATGTATTGGTTGTATGGTTCCCAAGTGATTGTTTACTGTCGCTGGTAAACTATTATAACTCACAAGGGTAGATTTTTTAAGGTAGTTTTAGCATTTACACAGGTTAATGAGATAATGTTTCAAAAGTTG
>NC_051412.1:31487141-31487383 GCF_015228065.2 Penaeus monodon
GTCTCGAGAGATATTTTTTGTTTTGTTTTAGAGTGAAAAAGTGCAGTCATTTTCCTGTTATTTGATAAGATCTGAGAAGTTTGATAAGCTTTGAGTATCTTGTACTGAATGAATCTTTCAGCTGTCACATCAGATTGCGATAAAGGATGAGGATTTGTAATGGTTTATAGATTTTGGCTTACTAAGTCTTACTTTCATTTGGTATGTTCATGCTTTTTGAAGGTATTCCTTTGAAGATTCAA
>NC_051412.1:31487785-31488036 GCF_015228065.2 Penaeus monodon
AGCCACTCAAATAGACACTAATTTTCTATTCCTTTTTTTTTTTTCAGAGTGTGCTAGACAGGATGAGGGTAGCCATCATTGGACAGTCAACCTTTGCCGGGGAGGTGTACAAGAAGTTGGTTAAGGATGGCCATAAGGTCGTTGGAGTTTTTACCGTCCCTGATCAGGGAAATCGCGAAGACCCCCTGGGTAAGTGTGTGGTCCTCCTTATTTTGTTATTGATTTTTTTTATGTTTATGATAATAATAATA
>NC_051412.1:31488207-31488682 GCF_015228065.2 Penaeus monodon
AGCAATATCTGAAATAGAAAGATAACTTTTAAATTTTGCTTTATTTGTTTAAATAATTTATACTTAATTAGGTAAATATTTCAAGTCATAAATGAGTTGACAACTTGCTATAGAAATTCTTTTGATAGTAGCTAGTAGTACAAAGCATCTTTGTCATTATAAATATTTTATTACTAGATTATATCTATTAATAAAATCTATTTACAGAAAAGATATGAAGCAGAAAGATTACGTAGGATCTTGATTTAATGTATGGAATTAACAGAAATGATCTCTCTTACAGCAACAATGGCGGCAGCTGATGGGGTGGAGGTCTTTAAGTTTAAGTCTTGGAGGAAAAAGGGGGTGGCTCTCCCCGAGGTGCTCGAGAAGTACTTGTCCGTCGATCCGGAGCTGAATGTGATGCCTTTCTGCTCACAGTTCATTCCGATGGAGGTAAGGGGTTGGTTATTTAGGGGATAATCTGGGCTGTGGT
>NC_051412.1:31488712-31488899 GCF_015228065.2 Penaeus monodon
GCATATCAAAGGCTTCTTGGATTTATCTCAAGTGATGCTGTATATTATGTTTTTTTTTGTCATTAGCTTATGCTTGTCTTTCACAGCTTGATGACTAAGATATGCTCATTTTGGCTAATAAATCTTTTAAAGTTAACTATTTTGTTGTTTGTAGTCAGTGTACAAGCACTAATTAAGCTCTTTGTAA
>NC_051412.1:31488947-31489172 GCF_015228065.2 Penaeus monodon
CAGTTTTAGCCTATTTTTTATATAGTATTTTTTTATCTGCAGGTAATTAATCACCCCAAAAACAAATCTATCTGCTACCATCCTTCTATCCTACCAAGACATCGTGGTGCCTCATCTATTAATTGGTAATAAGTTAGACTGTTCACCTTTTAATGGCTGTGCAGTATATTTGTAGTCGTGTATAATTACCTTTTTTTTATCATTCATTCTATTGATATGAATATA
>NC_051412.1:31489800-31490001 GCF_015228065.2 Penaeus monodon
CTTTAATAGTGCAGTAAGTTAAACTGTATGTTAGATACAGTTGAAAACTTTAATAGAAAACTTCAAGCTTTTTTGTTTTGAATATTTCAGACTTAATTTCAATAGAAAACTCTTATTAGCTTCTTTGTTGTAAATGTTTCAGACTCAATTTTGAAAGAAACTCTCTCACTAGCTTTTTTATTATACTTCATACTTGATTGT
>NC_051412.1:31490174-31491877 GCF_015228065.2 Penaeus monodon
GTTGATTCTAAAAGCATATTCTTTTGAATGTAATCTCAGTAGAATTATTAGCAAAGTATAGTGTCACATGTACCCAAAATAAAGTACATATTTCCTTTACTGAAAATAGTGAAACAATCAGCTTATATAAAGAATTAGTTAATCCATTTCTGGCTGATATATATAACCCAAAATAAAGTAAAGATTTCCTATAAGGAAAATAGTGAAACAATCATCTTATATATAGAATTAGTTAAACCATTTCTGGTAGATTTTTTTTTTCTTTAAGAATTTAATTTTGGTGTTTGTATGGTTTGATTATGAAGCAAAGAAACAGACATAAATCCATATTTAATTCTAAATATTCTGGTATGTACATGATTGGGTATGACATATGTCCCGCAATGCAAATTTAGTCACATTTTTCAAGAATTGGGGAAAACCTAAAAAGCATGCAAACTGAATACCTCTATTTATATTTATAAAAATTGCATTTTTAAAATTACAACTTTTGGGCTAAAAGAATAACAGTAAAAAAAAAGGTGTGAAGAGGGAGATTGCAGGATGCAAATTTTGCAATCTTCCATTTCACAGCTTTCCCCAAATTAGAATTACTACACTGAAAGAATATGGCTTATCGTATGTTTGTATCTGGTATTTCTGTAAGGCAGTGTTTTGTTCCATCATTATAGATACCGTTCAGTTCACTTTTAGTGCAGGACCTGGAAGCTACTGGGATTGTTAGGGTTCATTCTTCACAAGATAATATAAGTGTCAGACATTTGTTCTTTAAATCTAAACTAAGTCAGGTTGGCCTCATCTTCTTATGCAAGAGCTGAGCATTTTACACATTTTCACCTGTCATGTAAAAATGTCAACTGTCAAAGCTACTGTTTTGACTGAAATATCTCTCCAACAACCTGCAGCTGTTTTGTTATTTACTCTATGTCAGCTTTTTTTTTTCTTTTTCCATACTTTAAACAGACTTTAATTCTTGCGTCTATCACATTTCTTCTTCTTCTTTATTCCTTCAAATGCAGAATATATGTATTGAAATTATCAGTGTAAAAGTTATATAAATGATTTTAATTTAGTATATTCAATATTTCTTCAAAAGTCTTCAGAATAAAACCAGTTCTAACAGTCATGAACTGGTTTGGGATGACAAAAACATAAAAAATACAGTATATATAAAAGTAGTTATGTATTAAAGTAGTCATATATGCATATATGTCATACCAGTTTGAAAGATGCTACATAAGAATTTAAGATAAAAGCTGCAAGATTGTCATTCCTGTTCAGACTTGTATCAAAGTAGACATAAGCAAGATATAATATTTTCCAAGTGTATTAGTATGACAAATATGTAATTCTGGATAGGAATTGGTCAATGATAATTTTGTAGGTGATTATGTAATCAGTATATTTATACTATTTATGATAAATGAAAAGAAATGTTCCATTGAATATATATATATATCTTCAGTAGAAAAGATTCAAGTAACTTAATCATGATTTCATTATCAGGACTCTAATGTGTGGAGATAAGAAAGGAGGCTTTTCGATCTTCTGGGCTGATGATGGCCTTGACACTGGGCCCATTCTTCTTCAGCGCGAGGTTGACGTAGACCCGAATGACACAGTTGACACGCTGTACAACAGGTTTATGTATCCCGAGGGAATCAAGGCAATGGTAAGTTAGATTATTTTTATTCCTCAAGTTT
>NC_051412.1:31492665-31493154 GCF_015228065.2 Penaeus monodon
TGAATATAAAGATATCCCAGTATATTTCTTACTATTATGATTGTATATTATTATCTTGAGGATGTGATATGGAATTACCAATTACAAACTGCAGGACATTTTTTTATATATATATCTTGTGAAAACAGTCAATATGATACATTTCTCCTTTACTTTTATCTTGAAAAATATACTTATTATTACTCCTCAATGTTGATCCTAACTATTTCCACAACAGGCAGAGGCAGTGTCCATGGTAGCCGACGGCACCGCACCCAAGATCCCCCAGCCAGAAGAAGGCGCAACCTATGACCCTATGCTCAACAAGAAGGAATTGTGTAAGGTTAACTGGGATCAGCCAGCAGAGGGCATCCATAACTTCATTCGTGGCTTGGATTCATCGCCGGGCGCTTGGACGGTTATGGACGGACAGGAGGTACGTGGGGAAGACTTTTAGGTTTTGTGTTTTTTTTTTATTATGTGGGGGGAGATTTGTTTGATATGTTGATT
>NC_051412.1:31493641-31493821 GCF_015228065.2 Penaeus monodon
ACATGCAATGGCTTAATCCACAGGTAAAACTCTTTGGATCAAAAATGTTCACTGGATCAGTTAGCGATGGACGTGAAGTCGAAATTGAAGGTCTTGCTGCTCCTGGCATCATTCACAAAGACGGACTTCTCCTTACTGGAACGGATGGCCAAAAGGTGAGTCACTGTTGATTTAACACTG
>NC_051412.1:31493858-31494852 GCF_015228065.2 Penaeus monodon
CAGAATGTGAAGTATTCATTATATATCATTTACTGCATTTTTTTTAGTAATCATTAATATTTTCAGAATAATTGCTCCTTTTTCATCAGAAGATGCTAAGTATCGCCTGGTTAATATTACATTCTGAATACCAATTTTCATTATATTTTAAGATGTATTGAATGTACAAGATACTAATAATGAATCCGTTGAATAGATGAATAAAAAAAATTATAAAAGTAAAAGATTATTAACTGAACACTTCTCTCTAATGTTCAAGGTGAATGTGTCGCGTCTGAGCGTCGATGGAAAGATGATGAACGCCTCAAAATATGGTGCTGCGGCAGAAGCAATGGAGGCTATTGAGCTCACAGCTGAAGAACAGGAAGTTGCTGGAAAGTTAAAGGAGACGTGGAAGGCCATTCTTAACATCGAGATTTCTGACGATACGGATTTCTTCAAGTCTGGTGCTGGATCAATGGACGTTGTAAGGTGTGTATTCCAAGGTTTTGTATTAATTTTCGTATTCTGACAGAGTTATGAATTTGATGGATATTTTGAAAAATTGCTCATGTATAGTACCCTCACAGTTAATATTTTTTATGGTATTTTTTAGACTGGTTGAGGAAGTGAAGGAGAAAGCAGGAGTTTCCCTTGAAAATGAAGATGTTTTTATGGCCACAACCTTCCAGGAGTTCATTCAGGTGGGAAATCCAAATATAGGAATTTTAGTTTAGGAATGGAAATTGTCATTATCTAGGCAAATAATAAAAGAAGCAATGTGAATTCAGATTTTTTTTTTTAAGTGCTTTAATTGATATAGCAAGATAGAATGTATTTTATTATTGTCAAAAAATGTGAAAAAGCTGTACTTTATGAAAGGAATTGTTATTTTACATTTTCAGATAATTAAAACTTATTATTCTCATTGACAATAAGAAAACAGTAATATATTGGGAAATTTAAGGAAATATAGTAAGAAAGATCTTGTGATAATAATTACAATTATAAAACC
>NC_051412.1:31494875-31495379 GCF_015228065.2 Penaeus monodon
CATTGTTCTGTCCTTGTGGTAATAGTGAAGAAATTAAATAATGGAATATGTTACTACTAATGATATACTAATTCAATAGAATTAGTAAAGTATATAGACATAGATTAAAAGATTATTAAGAAAACTTCTATATTTATTCTTCTCTCATTTTCCCGCAGGTGATGGTGAGGAAAATGCGTGGTGGCGACGAGAAGCCGGTCTTCGAATTTGACGCCATCAAGATGCACGTCAACAACATGGACATCTCCTTCGCCCACCAGCTCTTTATCGATGGCCAGTTTGTTGATGCCACCGGTGGGAAGTTCCTCAAGAGCATTGACCCGGCCACTGAGAAGCTCATCTGCGATGTGAGTGTTATGTAGTCTTCAAAAGAGACTGTGGTTCAGTTGTGTTTTGTTTTGTAGATTATGGTGTGGTTATTAAATCTGGTTAGAATATTAGTTGTACATTTGAAATTTGAATATTTAGTATGATTAAAGGTAATTACTATTATTGTTGTTGTTG
>NC_051412.1:31495449-31499299 GCF_015228065.2 Penaeus monodon
ATTTTAAAAATTTGCAATTTAATGATGTAATTCACAGATTTTCACAATTGCTACATTAAAGCACCCTGCAGAAACAGCATATAACATCCATATATTTTTTCCCCTTCTTCAGGTTCACTCAGCAAGCAAAGATGATGTTAACAAGGCAGTGCAGGCAGCCAAGAAGGCATTCTATCAGGGTCCCTGGGGCAGCATGAATGCCAGAGACAGGGGAGCACTTCTGTTCAAGTGAGTGCTTGAAATTTGTAAAGTAAATTTGGTGACAAAAGTATGATAATTACATTAACTGCAAAAGATGCAAATGTATAAAAGCTTTATAATAATACTTATCAATATTTTAATTTATTTGCACTTCTTAGCAATTATTGATTCCATTAAAAAAAGGAAATTCAATAATTTTTACTTTCTTTCACCAGATTGGCTGACCTCATGGATGAACACAAGGAAGAACTTGCAACCATTGAGAGCATTGACTCAGGTGCTGTCTACACTCTGGCCCTCAAGACTCACGTTGGCATGAGCATTGACACTTGGCGCTACTTTGCTGGCTGGTGTGACAAGATCCACGGCTCGACCATTCCTATTAACAATGCCAGGCCAAATCACAACTTGACCATTACAAAGAAGGAGCCAATTGGGTAAGGGACTTGTTTAATGTATCTCTAACTATATCTTTATGTAATGGTTTATCTCTTACATCTATATCTTTCTAACTATATCTGTATCTAATAGTTTATCTATTATCTCTCTAACACTATATGTCTATTGCTTTATCTCTGACATATATCTCTGTCTAATTATTTCTGTATCTCATGGTATGTCTCTTACATCTATGTCTAACTATGCTATGTTTGTGATATCCCATACTTTAATCTCCACACAAGCTTTGTGTTTTATAATCAAACATAAATAACAGGTACCTTTGCATACTTCACTGATTTGTTTAACACAGTGAATGTTTTATACTTGTTTACCCCTACTCATATTTCCAATTCTTTTTGTTGATGCCTCATTACTTCACTTTTTATGAATTTGAAATTTTCATGTAAGTTATTTTGTAACTTTTTGAGTAAGTTAGTAGCTGTTTATATAATGTAAAAATAATGTATTTCATGAGCCATATTGAACAATTGTCAGTATTAAAAAATGATTTAATCCATTCAGTTTGTACATTAACATATGCAATATACAGATGAAATAGATGCACAAAATGTTCTCAGACACTTTTACAGACCCACTGTAGCTTGTAGTAGCTGTATGTGCCACACTGCATAATGTTTTTTGCTTATAATAATTATTTATATAGAAAACACTTTTCACTTTCTCTGAATATTCGTAACAATATCATATTACCTAGACATTTCCTTTCTCTATTATTATTTTAGTGTCTGTGGCTTGGTGACCCCATGGAACTACCCCTTAATGATGTTGTCCTGGAAAATGGCTGCCTGCCTTGCTGCTGGTAACACTGTCGTCATCAAACCAGCCCAGGTGTCTCCTCTCACAGCACTCAAGTTTGCCGAACTGTCTGTAAAGGCTGGCATTCCACCTGGTGTAATTAATGTTCTTCCTGGAACTGGTAAGATTTTACGTTCCTGTTGGATATATGTAAGATCTTCAGATGAGCATCATGTTTTAGATGATGTATGGTATAGAAAAAAATGTTTGGTGATAATCTTTGCCTCAGATGAATATTATATTTAGTGTCAGCACATTCATTTGTATTTCAGAAGTAATTGTTAAGGAGTCTGAAAGGGAGTTTGGTAGTATTTACAATATATGATGCTTTAATTTACTTTTTTACTGACTACAAGTATTAATATCAGTATTATAACTTCACAGGTAGTGTTTGTGGTCAGGCCATTGCTGATCATCCAGATGTCCGCAAGCTCGGCTTCACTGGCAGCACAGAAATCGGTCAGGTGATCATGAAGTCTTGCGCCGTCAGCAACCTGAAGAAGGTCTCCCTCGAACTTGGAGGAAAATCACCCTTCATTATCTTCAGCGACTGTGATCTGGACAAGGCTGTTCGCATGGTTAGTTTCTTCTTTGTCTTCTTATTCTGAAATGCAAAAGATAAATTTGTTATTAAATACGAAAACATAAAAACAAGGAATGTGTGTCTGTGTTTTTAATTGTATACACGACACTTAATAATTCAGTAGATCATAAATATTTGTGTATTCTCTGTTCATTTCAGGGTATGAGCAGTGTGTTCTTCAACAAGGGTGAGAACTGCATTGCTGCTGGAAGACTGTTTGTAGAAGACTCCATCCATGATGAGTTTGTTGCACGTGTAATTGAGGAATGCAAGAAGATGGTAAATATCTGTTTGTGTGTTTTGTTCTCTTAATATTGACTTTATGTATGCATTCATGGTTTTAGTTGCAGACAATAGAATTTATCACTGCTTATGATAAACAGCATGGTTATGGATGAGAAAGTGATCAGAGAACTTACCACAATTCTGTTTTTTCCTTCACCAGGTGATTGGTGACCCACTGAACCGTGGCACAGCTCATGGACCCCAGAACCACAAGGCACACTTGGACAAATTACTTGAGTACATTGACATCGGTGTGAAGGAGGGTGCAAACCTTGTCTATGGAGGAAAGAGGGTGGATCGTCCTGGCTACTTCCTTCACCCAACTGTGTTCACTGGAGTTGAGGATCACATGTTTGTTGCTAAAGAGGAGAGCTTTGGCCCCATCATGGTCATTTCCAAATTTGGCAATGGGTAAGTTGGCATTGGTGCCTCATGGTTTTGTGTGTGATGCTAGATGATAATGTATTACTAGAATTTCATTAATTATTGAAGGAAAAATTAGTTATTATTTTTCCCTACATTATTATGGAAGTGGAGGAGACAAAAATGGAGGAAATTGTTTTCCTAACTCTTTTCCTTGAATTCTTCCACCAGGGAAGTTGAGGAGGTCGTGGCCCGTGCAAACAACACAGAGTTTGGCTTGGCTTCAGGAGTCATGACAAAGGACATCAGCAAAGCCCTCCTTGTCTCAGAGAAACTTGATGCTGGAACCTGCTTTGTCAACACCTACAATAAGACTGATGTTGCTGCACCATTTGGAGGCTTCAAGCAGAGTGGTTTTGGAAAGGACTTGGGTGAAGAGGCCCTGAATGAGTACCTCAAGACAAAGACCATCACCTTTGAATACTAAGATAGCATGATTTCTCTTGCTTTCTTAATTTGAGTCCTGAGTTAAAGAGGTTGTTATACTTCCTTATCAGATGATGAGTTTGCGGATTTTCAAACAATGTATTTCACTTGGTTGTAACTTGAAACTTCTGTTTTAGGTGCTTCCTAAATATAGGAGTTTCAGGTGTAGAAAATGGATCAGATGTTATCCATTGTAAGATACCACCTTCAGAGCAGTGTCCTGATGAGCAAAATTAATTATTTTATTTTAAAGTAAATTCCATAACATAAGTTTAAATCTTCTGTGGAATATAGCACTCATTTGCCTCACACTCCTGCAGCAAATGTTATTCTTTTCTAATGAAAAGGGAATGTGATAGGATAGCCTTTAGGCTTGTAAATAAAGATTTATATCTTTTGTATGGAGTATGAGATAAGGTGTGGGTTATATGTAGTTGTGATGTACATATTACATACATCTCACTGAAGCTGAAAATTTTTCCAAATTTGTGATTTTGGTAAATTTGCTGTTGTACTTTTTTAAAGGATGTTAATGAATTTGAAGCTTGAATGTTATTACCAAAAGAACAGAAAATATACTTTATATGTTACATGTAATGATGACTATGCTGTGTAGGTATTTTGCAATCGTTTGAATTTGTATTTACACATTCATAACTTTCATGCACAGAAGTG
>NC_051412.1:31499389-31500181 GCF_015228065.2 Penaeus monodon
CACATTTGCTTTGTGCACACATGTGTAAGTATATTCTGTGTGTTTTCTCCTCAACTGTATTAGAATTTCTTTGACTGTATTCTGAATTGTTTCTTGTGAGAGTGTATGTGTATTGATGACTTGGAAATATCTTTATTTCTCAAGGAAGGTGAGAGGAAGTTCCAAAATTATTTTTGAAATTCTTTCTGGTGTTTTTTGGTGAGTGAAAGTAGTTGCAGTTTGAGAGTAGTTCAGTATTTGCTCAGAAATATTAGTTTGGTAAAGGAGTGCTTTGATATATATGGACACTAGCAATGCGTGTGTAACATGGGAGATAACAGTTTTTTTACCATTAGCTTGAAGGTACTGTGCACTGACATAACATTTCATGGAAATAATTGTGAAATTGTTTTCTTACAGTTTTCCACAATAGTGTGTGGAAGGATATAATATTGTGTATGGAATGACTGTAAATGTGATTTTTATTTGAAAATGAAAATTTATGTAAATTTTTTATATTTATGCTAACAGGGTGATTTTATGTATTTTATAAATTAACTTTTTAAATTACACTCTAGTGGAAGTTATTTTTTTTTACTGATAAGCAGTCTGAAAGTCTTGATTGGAAATTGGAAATAATGCTAGTCATGGTCGTAGGATTAATTTTGTAATACAGATGTTATTTTCTGATTAGAATGGAAATTGTTGCCAATGTCAATACTGAATAAAACAGTTGTTCCTGTTACCAATTGTCTTTCTTGTAAATACCTTTCAACGGTGTGATAGAAAATTATGTGGATTTGCAGAAGTGTG
>NC_051412.1:31506026-31506585 GCF_015228065.2 Penaeus monodon
CACACTTCTGCAAATCCACATAATTTTCTATCACACCGTTGAAAGGTATTTACAAGCAAGACTATTGGTAACAGGAACAACTGTTTTATTCAGTATTGACATTGGCAACAATTTCCATTCTAATCAGAAAATAACATCTGTATTACAAAATTAATCCTACGACCATGACTAGCATTATTTCCAATTTCCAATCAAGACTTTCAGACTGCTTATCAGTAAAAAAAATACTTCCACTAGAGTGTAATTTAAAAAGTTAATTTATAAAATACATAAAATCACCCTGTTAGCATAAATATAAAAATTTACATAAATTTTTCATTTTCAAATAAAAATCACATTTACAGTCATTCCATACACAATATTATATCCTTCACACACTATTGTGGAAAACTGTAAGAAAACAATTTCACAATTATTTCCATGAAATGTTATGTCTGCACAGTACCTTCAAGCTATGGTAAAAAAACTTTATCTCCCATGTTACACCCATTGCTAGTGTCCATATATATCAAAGCACTCCTTTACCAACTATTTCTGAGCAAATACTGACTACTCTCAA
>NC_051412.1:31506685-31507720 GCF_015228065.2 Penaeus monodon
TCCCTTCACTCCCAGCTCCGATTCCACCTGAGTTCTCCACCATCGCCAGGAGGCATTTTAAGCTGCCCACCTGGTTCAGCTGTCTTCAGTGTATATCTTACAGCATGCACCCACACACTACTTTCTATGGGCACTCTTGCCACTTCTGCCAACCTCTGTAGCAGGTCTTCCTCCCAGCGTGCCATCACTACCAGAGCATGTGCAAAAATGCATTCCTTGATTCCTTCCTAATATTACTTAATATAAAAACGTCGCACTCTTTCTTCTGCCTTACATGAACTAGAACTAAGCGCTATCCTTCTCGAGTTTTCGACCACAATTCTTCCCATCATTTTCAATAGAAGTTCTGAGATTTTCGGACCGCTGTAGTTCACACCCTAAATTTTGCCCTTAACCTCACACGCGGTACAAATCCTTCTCCTTCTCTAGCCAGCTGATATGTCTTCAAAAGCTCTACCATCCACATCTTGCTTTTATCTCCCATTGCTCTACTGCCACTCCTGATGGACCGGGGTTTTTCTGCTCTTCAGCCTCTTCATGGCCCTCTTCACTTCATTCCTGCTGATCACACTGATCGTTCCCTCTGTGTGCGTAGTCCCTTGCAGCTGTTCCTCACCATTTCCCATTGGAATGCCCTTATGTTGTGTGTGTGACCACAGGGATTACCCATCTTTCTTTTTTCAGTGTTTTCATGATTATTATAGAAGTCGGCCTCCGCCTTTCAGCAAACAAATCGTGCCCGGCTCCTGCGACCGTTTCTGTGTGCGAGTCTGATTATCTTCTTTTCGCCTTCTGTTGTGTTCAGTGATTCAAACCAATACCTTCTGTCATCCCATTTGCCTCTATCACTACTATTTTCACCTCTGATTATTCTTCTGTATATTTTTGTCACTCTTGTTCTACTTCGACTCTCTAAAAGCCATTTTTTCTATGCATCGCCTCTTCAGTCTCCTCATTCTACCACCAGTCGTTCTCCCTTCTATGTCCATTTCCTTTAGTTTGCAAGTCACCTTCGTTGTCATTTTTTATCGCAAG
>NC_051412.1:31520847-31522191 GCF_015228065.2 Penaeus monodon
CTTGCGATAAAAAATGACAACGAAGGTGACTTGCAAACTAAAGGAAATGGACATAGAAGGGAGAACGACTGGTGGTAGAATGAGGAGACTGAAGAGGCGATGCATAGAAAAAATGGCTTTTAGAGAGTCGAAGTAGAACAAGAGTGACAAAAATATACAGAAGAATAATCAGAGGTGAAAAAAAATTGAAAAAGGAAAAGAAGATAATCAGACTCGCACACAGAAACGGTCGCAGGAGCCGGGCACGATTTGTTTGCTGAAAGGCGGAGGCCGACTTCTATAATAATCATGAAAACACTGAAAAAAGAAAGATGGGTAATCCCTGTGGTCACACACACAACATAAGGGCATTCCAATGGGAAATGGTGAGGAACAGCTGCAAGGGACTACGCACACAGAGGGAACGATCAGTGTGATCAGCAGGAATGAAGTGAAGAGGGCCATGAAGAGGCTGAAGAGCAGAAAAACCCCGGTCCATCAGGAGTGGCAGTAGAGCAATGGGAGATAAAAGCAAGATGTGGATGGTAGAGCTTTTGAAGACATATCAGCTGGCTAGAGAAGGAGAAGGATTTGTACCGCGTGTGAGGTTAAAGGGCAAAATTTAGGGTGTGAACTACAGCGGTCCGAAAATCTCAGAACTTCTATTGAAAATGATGGGAAGAATTGTGGTCGAAAACTCGAGAAGGATAGCGCTTAGTTCTAGTTCATGTAAGGCAGAAGAAAGAGTGCGACGTTTTTATATTAAGTAATATTAGGAAGGAATCAAGGAATGCATTTTGCACATGCTCTGGTAGTGATGGCACGCTGGGAGGAAGACCTGCTACAGAGGTTGGCAGAGTGGCAAGAGTGCCCATAGAAAGTAGTGTGTGGGTGCATGCTGTAAGATATACACTGAAGACAGCTGAACCAGGTGGGCAGCTTAAAATGCCTCCTGGCGATGGTGGAGAACTCAGGTGGAACGGAGCTGGGAGTGAAGGGAGTATCTGTGCAAGAGGGAGTAAGGACGTAGGGGGAGGTTGGGGTGGCGTCGAATGTGAAAGAGGGGAAAGAGGCACGCCTGAGGTGGTACGGTCACATTCGCAGGATGAAGGAAGATCACCCGGTGAAGGATGCACTCAGTAAACGGGTGGAGAGGAGATCGAAAAGGAGACAGGGATTTAGTGATGGAGAGATGGAATGGAGAGACGCGAGGCAGCTGAACCTGAGGGCAGGAGAGACAAAGGATAGACGGACTGGTAACAATAAATAAGCCGACCTTATTTGGAACCAAAGGCAAGAAGAAAGGTCCCATCTTAGATACTAGGGTGGGACCTGGAAAGACCAATCACACTCCAGAGATAGCAC
>NC_051412.1:31522340-31522698 GCF_015228065.2 Penaeus monodon
TTACCCTAGGCCATCCCTCTGACATGCATCGGCATGAGTAAAGGATGGGTTCTTCAAGACTTTGAGGTTGTACGTACGTATGGACTTCCCACAGAAACAGATATTAACTGAAAGAAGTAATTCTTATATGTAGTACTTGCACATGAGTTATGCATCAATGCAACATTAGTCCATGAGGGATTCCCTTAATATTCAAATCACCTTAACGCAAATAGTAAAATATCGGAACAAATGCTGAATAAATTTTGAGACAACAAAACAAAAAATAGGTATTCTAGACTTAACTAAACTATTATATTTTGTGAAATAATATACCCTCATGCATAAAAAGTTATGCTATTTATTAAATTTCGAGATA
>NC_051412.1:31524098-31524194 GCF_015228065.2 Penaeus monodon
CATTTCACGCTTTTTTGTCATGTGTGATGTACTCTATGCAAATACTATACACATAAGAATACAGTTTACATTACTAGGGACGTGGCCTGAGTCCTG
>NC_051412.1:31524267-31525466 GCF_015228065.2 Penaeus monodon
CCTGCATTGTGGATGTTCTGAACCTTGCAAGCAGGTTCGTTTTGTAAAATTCCACATTTATTATCAATGCTTCCTCTCCCTCGAATTTCTCCCTTTTTCATGAATGACAATACCATTTTGAGAGAGAGAAATGTGGAGGACCACGACCCCCCTTCCCTTCCCTGCGGCCAAGCTTCAGGTTGAATGCGACCCTTTGGAAACGAGAGAAAACAGAAACCAGCCTATAATCAGATCTAAGTGGTCGTTGACATTATATCGCGAATAATGTTTCCTTATCCCGCTGATTTTTTTGTTTAGAATTTCATTCCTCGCGGACTCGTATTTTGTGACTCTTAAATTAACATTTCTTTCGTTTCGCAGAGTTTATCCATTTTGCGGTCTTCTCTTTGTCTGATATCTCTTGAATCCTCGATGATTTAAGTAGTTTTGCTCAGAAATGTCAGTCTATCCCCTATATTTCTTGAATGTTGCATGTAGTCTCAGGGTCATTGATTGGATCTCCAATACAAAATTAGCAGCAGGATGTATAGTTCACTCTACACTGCAGTTCCTACCGCAGAAAACGTTGCATTCTTTGTTGTTCTTTTTCTGAAACTGCACAATGACCTCATTAGATTGTTTAGGAAGATCCCTTACTGCCGAGAGATGATTTTTGTTATCAGAGGTAGCACTGCAATCCAACTCGATGCTAATCTTTCCTTCTTCCTTTGGATGATTGAGTCTGAGAATCTGTGACAGATTTAACAACTGGTGTGAGCTAATGCTGCATGCCTTTTCATATTGAAAATGTAACAGGGATGTGAAGATATTTCCTTTTATGTTTTAATATTTTTTATATAAAAAAGAAAATGGAACGTGGCTGTGAAGATACTTTTTTATATATTGTCTCGGCCGGGACGTATCAGTTACGAGTGTGTAACAACAGATTGGACATTATGTTTTATATTGAAAGTGGGAAAAGAGACACAGTAACTTCTTACTGTCGTCGTGAAAAAAATAACCTGGACAGGACTGACTGTTGGAGAGAAAGGGGATTTTGTACTGCATTAACCGAATTATTCATATGTGAACTATGTAATTAGTAACAGCCTCTAACTGTAATTTCTCTCTCTCAATGTCTGACCACATCAGACTAGTTAGTCTCTGTTCTCTCATAGAAACCACGCACGCGTCTATTATAATCAGCATATCTGTTCGTC
>NC_051412.1:31525497-31526814 GCF_015228065.2 Penaeus monodon
AAAGTTAGTCGATTATTTTTGTGCCGTTTGATTTTAATCGAGTGATTCTGGAATTTGGAACATGGGTTCAAAGTCTCTCTTGTGTGTTCCGATGTTCAAACCTTCTGATAAGGTAACTTTGATCTCAGAAATATAAGATAAATTTAAGAAGTTTAAGCAGTTTGAACATGTTAACAGTTATGGACTAAATAATTCTGGTTTAGGTTCGCCAGTGTATCCTCAGGTTTGCACTAAAATAAAAAAAATTACCCTGCAACTGTTATGTTTTGATTTTTGACTAATATTAAATCCAGTTTTAAGATTCAGTGTTTCATCGTTTTTTAGCCTTTTTTGTCAGTTTGTCATTCCTCGTCTTTTCCGTATTTTCAAAGTTTTAAGCGTTATGTCTAAATTCGTTCCTGTCACCAGGTAGTATAAACCGAAGCAGTAAGTAGGCTACAGTCTGGGCAGGCCTTTAAACATATTTTCCTATTACAGTATCTTACTGAGCCGAATTAAGCCATAGTTATTGATAGGCTTTTATTTTTTCCATTCTTGCAGGTATTGAATCGATATAAGGTATCTTCACCATGAGGAAAACATTTGTCCAAAATTTTGTTGCTGACTGACCTGTATCAGAGAAGTGAAAATCTATATATTGACTTGGTGTATTTATATATTTCTCTGCGACTTAGTCAACAGAATATAATGTTTTGCCATTCAACTTATATAAATTTCATCATGTAGGGCTAATCACAAACTTATCTTGTAGCTGATCACTGTTTTTGGGCTCACACTTCCTAAATTATCTTGCCTTTTTATGTGTTCAGAGGACTATATCCACGATGCATATGCTTTTCCAATGCCATGTGGGATCATTTGATTAATAGACAGTAGAGTATTACATTCACCTTCCAAAGAGGGATGATCAAATATTGCTAGTTAGGGAAACAGTCGCTCTGCTCCGAACTGCAAACTGGTGTTGGACGGTTGAAATTGCTTTTAAATAATAATAAAAAATATCCATTTCACTGCAACTGTAAGCAACGGGGAGGCTTAGAGCAGAGAAAAGCAGTTTTGGGGCTGGTTTGCTATTCCATCCTTGATAGAAATACACTGATAGAAAACAAAGAAAGAAAGAAATCTTGAAGAAGCATCAACGGTTACCGAGTTTATCATTTAAGCTATAAATCATAAAGTAGCAGCAAGGGTTTCAACTCGGATTAGAATCAAAATCGAAAATCACGTAAGAGGCTCATCAGCTTAGACCGTAGCAATTTCCTTCCTGTACCTAATCCAGGCCTAATCCGAGGAGTAAATATCCAACAACTGAATGTT
>NC_051412.1:31526848-31527305 GCF_015228065.2 Penaeus monodon
TCTCGATGAGCTGAGTGCGTTCGGCAGCTTTTGTTGACAGATTCCCCAGCCAATTACCCAGAACAGATGCCCCGCCTAATCGCAGACCCACCTATTATCGAGGTCTGTGCTCCGGTATAGTGTGGGAAGGGAGTTAGAACTATGGAGAGATTTTGGAAGAGCTATTTTAAGAATAGGTAAATATATACCATCTGCATACTAGTATGTCTGATATATACTTAACTATATTACTTGTATTTTGCCTGTAGTTTTTCATTTAGCATTTCTTACTTAATACAAGGGCGTGTCTGAATATTCACACAATGTGTAGTGTACACAACTGTCTTGCATCGTGACTGCAAGACTGAATTCTTTTATTACGTGGAAATTGCAAATTATTACATGAACTGACATGAATTTGATGAAATTTGCGAATTACTTACAATTTTCCAAATGAAGTCGCATGCACAAGCTTTTT
>NC_051412.1:31527798-31528083 GCF_015228065.2 Penaeus monodon
CACAAGATTATGAAGATAAAGAAAACAACAGACTAACCCACACTCTTCTAAATAACTGTAATGACTATAAGTATATATAGTATTTTGAGTGATGCAGTATTTAATGAAGCATAGTAAGGATTTACAGATAACGTTAGTTAGACATTTTCAACGTTAATTCATCTTCTATAACTTGCTATGTTGCAAAATACTATGATGAAAAAGGTAATATTGGTTATATTCATATTCTTATTGATAGTTTAGGGAATGAAAAATGGAGGGAAAAATAGAGGTTATGGTGATAAT
>NC_051412.1:31528796-31528946 GCF_015228065.2 Penaeus monodon
AACAAAGGAACGACTTTATTTACCGGATCATTAACTTAAACATATTTCTCGAAGGCAGAACCAGCGACCCTAAAAATGATAACTGTATTTCTATAATAGTTTATGGGTACGCGTGCAGGTTCGTGAATGCGTTTGCTTGCTTGTTTGATT
>NC_051412.1:31529486-31529727 GCF_015228065.2 Penaeus monodon
GGTGAGAGTATACAAGAAATCGTGCTTGCTTTCTCTCGACATACGTGATTGAAGGGCAAAACACACAAAACACAGATATCACTGACATGCACTCACTGTACATCCGGGACAATGGAGACAAATTCGTGAGAGATCGGCCTCGCATTGCAACTGCAATTTGTTTTCCTTTTTTCCTGCCCGCGCTCTCTCCCTCAATTCGCGTGCTCGTGTTTTTTTTTAGGTTCATTTACCCACGTCCATT
>NC_051412.1:31530169-31530237 GCF_015228065.2 Penaeus monodon
TCACAGGTACGCGGTGATGCTCGTCTGTGAAGTTTACATTGATTTTAATGGAAATGTTTCTATCTGCT
>NC_051412.1:31530911-31531143 GCF_015228065.2 Penaeus monodon
TTATAAGTCAGGATTACTTTCCAGGTTTTATGGCAGTTTAACAATGACTCAGCTTTTTCCTCCTGCAAACACTGCCCTCCTGCCATTCTCCTCAAAGTGCGGCGAAACCCATACTCGGTTGCCATGGCCGCTTATTCTCTGTTTGTGTGATATTCTTACGTCCATTTTCTTCCTTTTGCACTATGCTTTCCAGCCTTTTACGATCATCCAAACGTCCGGCCATATGCATAGC
>NC_051412.1:31531458-31531605 GCF_015228065.2 Penaeus monodon
TAAATTAGTGTGCTTACGAATGGGTGTGGGAATCAGATAGGGATGATTCATAAAGTTTTTGTTGATAAGCCAGTACCTTTTGTTTTCAGTAGTTTTTGTCAGCCTCACTATTTTTTTGTCATGTGATCAAAAGTACTGGTTACGTAT
>NC_051412.1:31533096-31533335 GCF_015228065.2 Penaeus monodon
CGATAAGTGAAGAACTGCACGGAAACGGACGAGGGCAATAGCCTTTAAAAAATCCCCGATCAGCAAGTGAATTCCCGCCGACCTCCACCGCCGACCACGCTGCTCCCATCCCGATGTAGGCCAAGGCACTTAATCCGTACTGACAGGCAGCCGCAGGCAACCCACGTAGACCTACTTGGGGCGTGTTCTCTCTCGCCCGCGACCCGCCGCGTCGGCTCGGCGTCACGGCGTTCCATGGC
>NC_051412.1:31533843-31534113 GCF_015228065.2 Penaeus monodon
CTCTCCACGACCAAAATATCCAGACCATCAGTGGCAAAAGAAACTCCCAAGTTGAGCTCAGACAAGCGCAACAAAGAAAGCGAAATTGCAATGCTTTCCCTGCAATGCTTGTTGCATAATAATATAGAAATTTGACACAGCTTACCGTACAGTGACTCTCAATCGCGAGAAATCACTGCTTACGTGTGGCAGTGATTGATACCGTACGTTTCTCGCAATTTATGGTATTCAAATATCGAGGATTTTAAACTTGATATGTGTATCTAATGA
>NC_051412.1:31534495-31535127 GCF_015228065.2 Penaeus monodon
AATAGGTGGCAGTATCCCTCCCACACCTGTATCGTAGGCCAACCTACCTTCCTCCATTCATTTTAAAGAGAAAAAAATCTAGCAGACTGAAAAATGTTAATGGTCGTGTGCCATTGCGATAAACAAGATGCCATCGTTAACTTTCACCAGGATGAGAGATTAACCCCCAGGCGTTTTATAGTTATATGGGTCTATTTCCTCCGCCATTATCTACCTATCGGCCTGGAATATAATCTTGGCGTTCGACTGCTAGATAATATTACCTGGACGATGGTAAGATGTCGCGGTAGTCTGTATGATAATATGGCATGCAAGGAACAGTGAGTATCTGTGTCGAACGCATGGGATTATTGCCTACATTCCCGCCAATTTGTGACGTCACATATCTGGGTCATGAGCCTATGACTGGAGAGAAGGTCCTTGAGAAAAAAAAAAAAAGATATCCTTTACTTACTAACAAACTCAAGAAATATACACTTCGGAACATAAATGAGAAAACATAATCCATGTTATAGAAATCGTAAACAAAGCAAAAGAAACACAAAACGCGTACAGATTAATGCCCCCCCCCCCCCCCTGAATCCCCCCAGCGGTGACTTTCCCGGGGGTATAAGAAAAGAACGGGTTTGGGT
>NC_051412.1:31535351-31535603 GCF_015228065.2 Penaeus monodon
CTGCATTATTTCATGGCAGTAAACGTATTCACAGAATAGCAAATTCATTCAAAACCCTTTCCGCGTTTCCGCGTTCGTAAGTCACGTGTCGACAATATCACAGTCAGTCATCGCGCACCTGTCACGAGGTATACGCCTCTCGAGCACAGTCAGTAGGTAGTCGGGTCAAGAACAGGAAGTGAGCATGACTAGAAGAAGTGCATTTGTTTTCATGACTGACTGTCATACTAACCCAGTGCTAACCTCAGTGTT
>NC_051412.1:31535641-31536105 GCF_015228065.2 Penaeus monodon
CCCTGATAGACGAAGTGACACGAAATGCATTGTTGCAGTGCTATATTCGTATCACCGTCGCTGTCTTCACTCTATGTATTTGTTCTCAATACTTTTTTAACGTACGTTTCTTATAGGGGCAAATTGTAGTAACTAGAATCGCAAACATATCCTCTCAGCCAATATATTTTTCATAAAACTAAAACACTAATAACCAAAATGATATGCACATTTTAACACACGCTTCCTTGAAGGCTAAACTACACCGCCAAACCGTCACCTTGCACGCTTTTCAACTCGCGCTTCTTTTAAGGCTTACACACTAGTAGTACCACCTTTGCAAGAGGAAATGCCCCTCTTTAAAAAACCGGAAGACACATTCTAATGCTCATCTTCCTTCACCTCTCCTTTACCCTCGCCTTTTGTCATCTGTCTGATCAAAATGTTTATGGCAAGCTAAACACCCTGCACTATTCATCAAGGTT
>NC_051412.1:31536215-31536369 GCF_015228065.2 Penaeus monodon
TTCTTTAACTGTTAAACTAGCAGATAAGATTATGTTTTTCTTCGATTAGTTTTTATAGTCTGGAAGATTTAGTTCAATTCATTGCTCGACTCACCATCCTCAACATTCTCTATAGAGCAGTAATTGCCATCTTCCTTCAAAGAAAGAGAAGGGA
>NC_051412.1:31536500-31536889 GCF_015228065.2 Penaeus monodon
TCTACCAGAGAAGATGAATTAGGTGTGCGTGAAGGGAGGTGTAGAGGGCATTGAGATGATGGGGGAGGGGGGAGCAAATTGCTTAGAGGCAGAGGAATAAAGGAAGGGGGCTGGGGGGAGGGGTGTGCAGACGAGGGGTGTCTTTAGGAGCGCGTGGATGACCTACATCAAGCCGGTCGATGATCCCAAGGGCCACTAAGATGCCGGCAGGGGGGTAGGGGGCAGTGTTATAGAGGGAAGGGGAGGGAGAACGATATAGGGGGGGGAGAGCTAGAGGGTGGGGGAGTTCGTAGGATATTATCTCTGTCATTAAGGGAAGCGATGGCCACCTGTGTACAGGTTAAAATACGATTATCTCGTGTTATTTAGGTGAGGGCAAATCACCTTTA
>NC_051412.1:31537856-31538273 GCF_015228065.2 Penaeus monodon
ATTAATGGAGGGCTGGATGGTTTCTCGTGTTATGGGGGGGGGGAGGAATCTCCCTTGGGTGTTCTCTGTGAATTGAGGGAAAGTGTCGCCTCTGTGTTATTAGGGGAAAAGGAAAGGTCAGTTCCATATAGCAAAGGAAAGGATTATTCGCCGTGACAGAAGGGAAAAGATCTAAACAGTCGTCTGTCTACTGAATAATAGGAAATTGCTCTCTTTGTGCCCAAGGGGGTATTACAGAGAAAGAGAAAACTGCAATGACAGGGACTGCAATGTCGATTACGCATGCAGTCCCTGTCATGAGGAAGAAGTGAGAAAGTTGTTATATAGGTCGGCGAGCGTTGCATGATTTAGATATAAGGAAGGAAACACGTTGAGATTTTCGGACGTCAAGCTGTAAAAAGATAATGCAAATATTAT
>NC_051412.1:31539066-31539835 GCF_015228065.2 Penaeus monodon
GTACCAGCACCCCAAAGCATCAGGCACGCCCCCATCACGCAAGAGACGCGCCGCCGCCCATCTCGCGGTGACCTTGAGAGATCTCGGCCCACTTCCTGGCCTTCATTCGCGGCGAGCAGATGGCACCGCTGGGAGATGTTGTCGCGGGCCGGGTGAGGGATCTGGTTTCCGGCGGGGCTTCTGTCGGCGTGTCACGGGGTTTGGCGTCCGTCGGGAAACTTTCCCTTCGGGTTGGGTTCTGAGGGATGTGGTGTTGAGGTCTGTTTCTGTTTTTCTTTGTTGTTCTCGTTTGTGTGTGTAATTTTTAGTGTCTTTGTGTGTGTGTGCTTTGTATATTTTTTGTCATTTTGTGTGTTTGTGTATGTTATTTCTTCGCTTCCTTTTTTGTGCTTTTTGTATCTATGCGTGAGAGCATATTATCAGTACATGTTTCTGCTCCTCCTTCCCTTCCTCCCTCCTACGCCAATACTCTTTCCCTCCCATTCAACCCCACCAATACCCCCCCCCCTCCTACTTAATATCCCCACGGACTTAGCACACCAACAAAGACCATATCCGCAAGACCTAATGACCCAAAAGACCAAAACGGGTAGACTACATATCAACAAAGACCAAATCCGAAAGACCCGGAGACCGAAGCACGGAAACTGAGCTCGAGAACACGCCCCTCCCAGGCAACGAAGCGGAAAGCACGTGGCCACATGTTACACAAGGCTATGCGTCGCGAGGCTCTGCACCGACCGGACGATAAGAACTGGGGCGCCTTGAC
>NC_051412.1:31540245-31542749 GCF_015228065.2 Penaeus monodon
GTGACCCACAGCGCTGGGTGATGACCACCACTGCTGACTCATCATCTCATTTAGTCCACAGCCTGACGGGAGACGTTGTTTTTCTTTTTCTTTACCTTTTTCCACTTTATTTTGTGATCTTTTGTTCTATCTCTTCTTTACCTGCATGCTTCCTTATGTTCTTTTCTTCTCTTTCCCCTTCTCCCTTGTCTCTTACATTTTTTTTCTCCGAGTTCCTGTACATTCTATTCTCTTTCTTTTCTCTAATATCTAATCTTTTTCTCCTCTTCCCCTTATGTTTTTTCTCCTGCCTCTTTTTCTTCACATATCTCCATTTACTTGCCTTTTCTCATTCACCTTTTTCTTCTCCTTTCTCCTTTTCTAGTTCCCTTTTCGTGGTCTGATTCTCTCCACTGTCGTTTTGTGGTCATGATTCCCGGTTTTTATCATTGTTACCTCAGCTCCCTCAGGTGGGGTAATAGCCGCAGGTGTAGTGGTGAGGTGACGTCATTAGCAGCGTAATCGTGGTTCTTTTTTTCCTCTTTTTTGCTGCATTTCTTTTTTTATATAACGGTTTTACTTTCAGGATATCTAACGCTATATTCTTGGCACTGACTCCGTATTTTTTTTCTACAAATAGCATAGCTACTGATACTATTAAATACAAGAACAAGACTGAGAATAATAGCAACAGTACTACTACAACTTCTACTCCTAATTATAATGATAATAATTACACATCTCGCTTGCCGACAGATACCAAAAATGATGAAGCAGGCGTTAATAGTGGGCGTGGTTCTGCTGGGCCTCGCGAGCAGTTCGTGGGCGGAGACGGTGCACTCGACCGACAACGCCTTGTACGAGGGCGCCCTTGAACTCGCAAGAACCTCCACCGTCTACAGCTTCAACTTCAAGAACCTTGTTGTGTACATGATCATAGCGGTAAGCTTGGTGCCTCGCACCTTTTGTGCCTAAAGTTGTTTGCAAACTCTAAGGAATAGCGTTCGACCATGTTGGCAATATGATAAGAAAACACTTGGTATACAAGTAAATTTTAGATGTCTGTTGGTTACACCAGACCCATGGAGTATAAAAATGATGTAATGCAAGAAACCCAAACTCACGAAAAGCCAATCATACCCTCTCCTTCCTTTCCCTTCAGTTCGTGCTCATGGTGGGTCTCACGGGCATCAGGACCGGCCTGGGCTTCATCGGGCGCAGCGCAGAAGAGTCTTTCTTCGACAAGAGCGACTTGCTCTACCTGACGACGTACTTGGTGAGCGACGGCATCGAGCGCTACGACTGCCTCAACCGCCTGGCCTGTCTGGATGACCGGAAGGCCGAGCGGTTACTTACCACTTCCAAAATGATGATCAACGGTGCCAAGTACCTCCAGCCGTGAGTGTTTTATTTTTCTGTTTTGCTGTTTTTTCCCCTTTATTGTGCTGTGGCGGAATGTAAGTGTATGTGTTTTTCTTCTTTTCCTCGCACTGTATTTCGAACGGTCCGGTTTGCACCATAACAACTATTAAAGTCCCTATGTTTTCCAAAGTGGTTTGGATCGTTTACTTATCGTTAGATATACTTACACAGATCATTTCTAACCAAATAATTAATAGAATTAGTAATCAGTGTATAATTTCTCCTCGCAGGGTATTTGGATACTCGCTGGAAAAGTACGAAACGATCTCAGACGGTGTTTTCGACGCTATCATGTTCCGCCAAGAGGGAGGTTCGTGTGACAGCCGATACACGTGCCCCGCCATGCCCAGCTTGTAAAACGAACTCTCCCTCACTCCTAGACGCCAGTTCCTCCTCATTCGAACTTGGACAGGCCTTTTCCACGTCGGCTCGAAGCTCCAGGTCGCACAGGTGGCGACGGAGATATATCCTCACGTAGCTGAGGTATACTGTAGGTTTAGGATATATCCTTCTATTTCTTTTCTACACTTGATGATCACGTAGCACTATTTCCACGTGTCACACCTTCATGCACGTTTTGGCCAGTCTTTCTCCCAGTTTTGAACATCTTTGTGTTTCAAAACTGTTATATTTAAGTTTCCTTTTTTACTGTATCTCACCACCGCAACATTTCCCCCCATATTCTCTTCGTGTGAGATTTCCCAATGCATCCATTTAGCCATTTGCTCAGATGTACAAAGTGTAATTCCCTCCCGGTGTAAAAGACCTTTACTTTATATTGAGTCTTATAATCATTTATGTTTGTATCGTTGATGTAGTCCTTGTACTAATGCATCATGGCCGCTGGTTCGTTCCTGGTGTATTGGCAAGTCCGAAGCATTATGCAATACCTCTTCTCATGCCAGTAATTCATATGTTCTGTAAGGATCGAATTCTCTTTGTTGTTGATTTTTGTCGTTTTATCAATTTATACAAGTGTACATATTTGTTATATTTATTTATCAACCTGAACAAATAAAACACACAATTCTGTATTTGTGTATGTATTTTACTTGTTGCCAAAAATATAGCTGTTAATGAGAGTTTCATTATGCAAATTATTT
>NC_051412.1:31543137-31543448 GCF_015228065.2 Penaeus monodon
CATACTTCTGAATGACCACTTACATAGTGATTTAATATTTAAACAGTGAAAGGAGTATGGTACCTCTTGCTAGGCTTATCAAAGAACACGTAACATTTAGAGAAGTACAACCCGATAATACAAAAAATCGTTTATGTTTTTTCTTTGATTCTAATTCATACAAATCACACGAATACTTTATATCATATCGAGAAATATCCACATACTCTATATATCAATTAAATATCAGCTGGGATACATTTGCATCTGTAAATTTCTAAATAATTTGGTGATTAGTTCATGTAACTGCACTAGGCAAATATACGTATCCT
>NC_051412.1:31543738-31544231 GCF_015228065.2 Penaeus monodon
ATCGAAGAAATTGTTTACGTACGAGAACTCTTAAATTGAGAAATCTCGTTTTGGAACAATGGACCGCCTCTCACTATAAAACGTAACGGTCTATTAAAGTAATTAAAGTGATTATAAAAGTAATATCAGATTAATCACTACAACATTATAAAATTTACAACTCTTAATTTGTATAACGGTGATATAAATAACCTGCCTGGGAGAGATAAAACAACGAAATTTGAATAGAAATTAGACAATGAAAAAACGGTATGGCATTAGGTAACTGAAAGCATTGCAAAGCGTACATGTTCCTAATCAAACAAAAGATACAGAAAGTTACATTTCCATCTAGATGTAAATGACAAATGCGCCAAGGTCAGTTACATATATTCACACAGTATATAAAAAGATAAGTAAATATATATACATAGATGAACAAGAATGTGATCATATAAACATGTTCGGGTATTATTTTTTTCTGATAAGAGTCCTCAATTCAGTCACTCAAAAG
>NC_051412.1:31544297-31544662 GCF_015228065.2 Penaeus monodon
ATGGTTGGTCACACGTTTAAGATATAAATAAGAATCAAACTGTACCCCACAAGATAATACCACGGAATGAAATATAGAATCCAAACAATATATAGGAAGAATAAGTAAGATTAAACAGAGACAAACAAGACACCTTTATGGTATAACTACAAAAGAACACGAGAAAAAAATGCTAGTTATCTCAGAAGGTGACGTGAAAGAAAAATTAATGATGAACCGCTATACCACAAGGTGTCGACCCGGGCACTTTGGGGTCAAAGGACAGAGGAACAGTAGTAACTTCTCGAAAGCATGAATAGTTTTACGTAAAATAGTTTTGTGCGTTTGAACCTCTGAATGATATCTGGATTCACACTTGGAAGAGA
>NC_051412.1:31544844-31545284 GCF_015228065.2 Penaeus monodon
CTTAATAAACTGATCACACACACAAAAAAACAATTATTTGAAACCACTAATCACCGAAAATAAACGCCCCTCGATCATATAAACAAAAAATCTATTATCTATTTTTATTCAAAACAGAAAGAAACACAAAAATGACAATAGAAGTTATAACTTTTTTGAAATGTTGAATTATCACGAATATATGGGAAACCCCATGTTGTTTTTATTGGCAGTCAAAATGAACATGTCATTCGTAAGTAGAGGAATTAACATAAGCTACACCACAAATCGTTGTAAAATGCTTCTGGTAGTTCCAAGGGTCGTTTTGGTTAAATTCACCGACATTCCGCAGAACATTTAAATTCATGGCTGTTTGTGAGCTGAAAATGACAACAGCAACAGGGAAGGAATTTGGGTCAGTGTGGGACGTGACGATGACGATCAGGGTAAAGCAACTTTTT
>NC_051412.1:31545640-31545956 GCF_015228065.2 Penaeus monodon
GAAAACAACAGAAAATATCCCCCTCAACAAAATTATCACTATTCCCATGACCCACATAGTACGACTTCAATCCCAGCTTCTACCATTCTTACTACGACTGATAGTACCACTGCCAAGTACAGTATTAACGTTTAGTAGACAAAATAGGAAAAGGAAACGAGAGGAGATCCCGTCGTAGAAAGTGGAACGAAATTCAAGTGAAAAGAAACTACGAACTCCCACGAGGAACTTTGTGCAGGAGATAAGGTCGACAGGAAAGACACAAAGGAGGATGGCTGCGCATAATAATACTAACACTGCAACACCTGGATTTAAG
>NC_051412.1:31546072-31546592 GCF_015228065.2 Penaeus monodon
AAAAGTCAAGACATTATATGAAGTAATAACAACCAGTTTAAAACCCTTAAAACCGTAAACAACTGTTAAATATGAAAAGGAAAATTCAGAAAGTGGACCCAGGAAGAGGAAGGGCGAGACGCCATACAGATGAACGCCTGAGTGACTTCCAAGGAGAAAGTGTGAGGAATTCTTTCTATAAATACGCGTCTCTGGGTATGCAGACTGACCTTTTTTTCACAAGCTTATGTGGTTTCGCTTCAGGACTTACCGAGTGCAAACAGGTTTTCTTGAAAGACTATTACATAACTTCGGTGATTTTAGCGCATTCCCTTTCATTTAGCGATTTCGTTTTTCCTTTTGTGTTCAGCCATACACGGAGTAATATTTGAGTAATACTATATTCTGAATAAGAGTGCTCACTGATTAGTTATCATTCCAGCAGCCCAGTTCTCAGAATAAAGTTACGAATCTATGGCAGAAAAGGGAATACTACTGAAAGTCGACAGCTGTGAGAATTAGATTAGTGTCCCAAGAACAT
>NC_051412.1:31546643-31547173 GCF_015228065.2 Penaeus monodon
GCAGACTAACCCGAAGTATACTTTCGTAGAAAATATATGTTTGATGATTATGCTGTATATGACGCATATTCTATCTGATCGTGGGCACGTGATAGGTGTGTATATGAATCTTAATGCCAATGTACTTGGTTCGCATATAGGGTCGATATACTAGGACAGAGACTGAAATATAGCTACTGGTCCTAATTAATTTGCTATGAAAAAGATATTTGATTGGTTTTGTCATCGACTTATACTATATGTTAATGTTGCCCTAAACTGTACACTTTTTACGAGCATTATTCCTTCCAGCTTATTCCCGAATATCACAACAACACGGACACGAATCCCATGGGCTTTCCGTATCAGAATACCTCCCCCCCCCCCGAAAAAAACCCAGCAATCCCACCTTCATCTGCACGGCCGCCACAGGTACCCTCGATACTAAGTACGTAACCCTTGACCTTGTAAGTTCAAGGCAGGGCGTAAGACAGCGGGCCTTTCTTGGGTAATATAATTTGATACGCTGGGATATGATTTACGGGTGTTCC
>NC_051412.1:31547283-31547641 GCF_015228065.2 Penaeus monodon
TGGGTATATGCGTAGGATTTTTAGACAGGCACTAATCTAAGTACTAAGTAATATTCTTTCGTAAAGCAGCCTAATGATTTTCATACCAAAAGTACGGTTACAGTTACCAAAGAAAGCATGCAAATTAGATACACGTTGATATACAATGTACTGTTTTACGTCTCCCCAATGTTTTTTTCCCCAAACTCTAGTGCGGCTTAAACCACCCTTATGCCCCCGAGTGCCAGCCCGCGAATGCACATCACAAGGGACGCTAAGCCACATACTTGGCCCTAACTGTAAGCCTAATTGAGGTCGTTTCACCTCGCCCGTCGCTGGTAGTTTTGTTAACTGGATAACATTGATTTCTCAGTAAACA
>NC_051412.1:31547766-31548355 GCF_015228065.2 Penaeus monodon
GCTTCGTTATGTGTGACTCGCGCCGAATGAATGGAAGTGAACAAAGGACATGCAGACGCACAACAATGTAATAATTCTGCATGAATATCGTATGACTTGCAAATCATCAGTGCAGACCAAAACCTTCATTAGTACTATGGGTGACGAAAGAGAAGATGACTTGGCAATACTTTACGTGCGATTGTTCCTTTGTCTAGTATATACACACTCCGCATATTCTATTCATAAAAGACACGTCATAGGTGTGATTTGTTCAAAAATAGATAGAGAGTAATCAAGGATGATAGATTTTATAAAGCGTTGTCTCTTTAACAACTCTGGATCGTAACTCTGCATCCCTTAGCATTTTTCATTCCTAATATTTTTCATATAATCGGTTAATGAATTAATCATTATTCTGTCTATAATATTTTCTCCCTTTCCCCCTTCCTTTGTGGTTCTTCAGGAGAAACTGAGTAGTTTTTTTCCCCGATATATGTCTGCTTTGATGAAGTATCTCTTGATAAGCCTCCTCTCCTCCGAAAAAAAGTCTTTCTTACTTAAATCACTTAAAAAAAATGGAACTGAATTCTTGTATGATCGATGAGGT
>NC_051412.1:31549952-31550291 GCF_015228065.2 Penaeus monodon
AAAAAATCACGCCAAACTCGCGCAGAGACAACGCAGAGATCACAGCAGCCGAGACAATGCACACGAGCCAGAAACAGACGAACTTATCTGACCGGGACGATGACCTCAAACGACACACTTTTTGAAGAGAAAACGTCAAACCGCGCTAAGCCTACCACCTTAAATGTGCAAAGGTCCTTAGGCTAAAAACCAACGCTATTACCCGTTCCATTGTGTAGCACCTTCGCGGTCACTATTCATGATGTATGGCAGTGGCTCAGAAAAAAGGCGTGTAATTTTTTCCAGGAATTTAAATCGTTTTACCCAATTAAGCGGAGACATTTTCGCTAATTAGGTCTC
>NC_051412.1:31551071-31551285 GCF_015228065.2 Penaeus monodon
CTCCTTATTGTATTCTTTCGATTTCAAGAAATGAAAAATGCGTTACGTTAATGAAAGTTTTTCTCTGTTCCGGAAATGAAGACCAAATATGAAGGACACTTTGCAATTTCACGCTATGCAAATTGCAACATGGAGCCAAAAAAATACATCTAACCTTAATCTGTTTGAAAGTCACGTTGCACGGCATATGATATGTCTCTCTCTCCCCCCCCCC
>NC_051412.1:31551912-31552615 GCF_015228065.2 Penaeus monodon
TGGACCAAAAGGATAAAACATTTTCTAAGTCTCGCTATATCTGCTAGAAAAAATATGAAATAAGTTATCCGATAGCTATAAATATCACAACCCTTCTATACAATACGCTACGCATGTTCCTCTCGCAAAAAGTATGTTCAACTTGAAAATTTTTCACATAACACTAAATACACAATTAATACTCTCTATATTTTCTTTCGTAAAAATGTCTAATTCTGAATTATTTCAGGGAAAATAAGCATCAGCTTATAGTTTTCCCCTTTAAATAACGCCAGAACTGACCTTTCAATTAAAAATGTATTGGTAATCTATTTTCCCCTAAAATATCATAAAATTTATATATTTATTTCGTCCACTCGGGTTAAGTGTCATACAGATCGGAATATAAAATTTCTCCTGTTTTATCTATTCACCTTTTTATTTATTAATTCAATAATCTGGGAATTGCAAACGAGTAGACTTATTTAAAAAACTTTCCTAAAGAAAATAGACCCTTGAAATAAATTGGCCTGTTAAAAAGCGATTGTGTTAATTTCATACAGACTGCGATATGGTTATGAAAAGACAAGACAAGCCGTCAACCAGAAATACATAACAGATTTTTTTGTTTTGTTTTGTTACATTAAAAACAATTAGCGTGGTGACCCAGCTGTTGAAGCGGATGTTGCCACAAAACCGCTGCGGCTGTTAACTGTAAGCTTAA
>NC_051412.1:31553000-31553410 GCF_015228065.2 Penaeus monodon
AAACTCAGGGCTGCAAGTGTGTCATGTCACTGAAATTCTTCTTATCTTAACCATTGCCACTAAAGTGTCCCGTATAACAGACTCCACTATTACAGACATGATGAGTCGTTAGTTATTCACGTCAAAATGGGAAAGAAGAAGACGCATGACCGAAAAATAAAAGGTGAAAATAAGTGTAAAGTTTTTTATGTAATCGTCAGAATTACATGTGATATAACATCGAAACGCGTGACTTACTCCTCGTTGTGGAATGATTCGTTCTCACTGCACGAAGAACGCATGTATCTAAGCCAGAGTTATGGTTGCCGTCGTGCACATTCGTCATCGTGAACTGCAGAGAGGGGGAGGAAGGCAGTGCACTTGGGTGAGAATCTTTGGGAGAGCAAAAGAAGCTATCGACTTCTATTTCC
>NC_051412.1:31553457-31553638 GCF_015228065.2 Penaeus monodon
ACTGGTTTACTGTACCTGCAGGTGAGTCAGTAAACAACGCTTAAATGCTTAAATGGGTGTGTAACACAACTCCTCTCCCCTTCCTAAAAAGGGTCTTTAATTCAGTATCATTCTTAATGAATATTCTCTTCGTATTGCTCGTGAACAATGGCTAGGCTCGCGTGACAGTGCATAAAAGAGG
>NC_051412.1:31553737-31553905 GCF_015228065.2 Penaeus monodon
AAAAAAAGGTAACTGTAATGGCAGCGTCACTCCGGCTACCTGCGCTGATTCGGAAGACAAGACCCCCCCCCCCACCGCCTTCTAACCTCCTTCCAGACACCTCAACCCCCTCTGGAGATCCCCCTACCCCTCTTCGCCAATTTCCTTCACTCTCCTTACAGTCCTTCT
>NC_051412.1:31553939-31554468 GCF_015228065.2 Penaeus monodon
GTTCCTCTCACGCCGCTTCTCCCCTATCGCCCTCTCCCTCCCCATTCCTCCTTCCTCATCCCCTCCACCCCCTACTGCTACTCTCCCCCTCCTTCCTCATCCCCTCCACCCCCTACTGCTATTCTCCCCCTCCTTCCAGGCATCCCGATGTCAGCAGCTTAAAGGAACCCGAGCTGACGGCGCTTTGCGTGACGCGCTGGAGGCAACGTCAGGCGCAGAGTGAAGCAACAGGCCTTGTTCATTTCCCGCTGACGGCATCGCTGACACCAACTACGGATACTTTTAGATGAATGGATAGAGATAAGAAAAATAACGAAATGCAAGATAACAAAAACTATAGCAACAATAACGAAATATAAAGATATAGTAAGGGACAGACAGAAGACCCTATAACAACAATAACAACGACAAAATAAATCAACCCAGCGGCCATTTCCACGAGTGCTTCGTCTCCAACCCGGATATCTTGCCTCCGAAGACGCGACGCACACTGCCTGAGGGAGGAAGGGGGGTCCCGTCTCTCGTAACC
>NC_051412.1:31554617-31554746 GCF_015228065.2 Penaeus monodon
CTTCCCTACCATCCTAATGGACTACCTTAAAGGGGAAGAGGGGTCATTAATAGAAAGGTTTAAGACGTGCATTACTGGGCGGTAATATTGTGTGTGAGTTTCTACTATAAATGTGTGTTTGTGTCTGCG
>NC_051412.1:31555444-31555546 GCF_015228065.2 Penaeus monodon
TGTGTAATGTGTATAAGTACATCATGGTAGTGTGTATGTACTACGTAATTATTCTACGAATGCGCATTCATTCATACACACGTATCCAAAAGAATCGACCTT
>NC_051412.1:31555574-31556176 GCF_015228065.2 Penaeus monodon
GGCGCGCATTTCGATGTCTCCGCCAGCCCGCGCCCGAAACGTAGGTCCCGCTGGGCTAAAATACTTCCGTAGCCGTTGCTGTGCGTTTCCTGCCACTGTTTGTTTCTTGAGATGTTTCTTACGATGATTCTCGAATGTTTAACCCGGAAAACAGGCCTTCCGAATGGTGAAGGAATAAAAGAAGAATGGTCTTTCAAATACAAATTTGATGTTGGTGCTTAAGGAATTTCGTTTCTTCGGTTCCTGTCCTGTCCTATCTTTTATAATTTCTCTAGACAGATATCTGTCTTTTTGTCTATTTTAAAATCATTAAGATTTTTTAACAAGTACACTTATATGACACCTACAGCAAGGCTACATTCCCTCGCACATTTCGTCTCCATATATGTCAACTTAAGCGCTAACGTTTTATATTACGCTCACGTAATTTTTCTCTAATAACACGTTTTAAAGTTACCGTAACAGGGCCGTAAATAACAAAGCGTTCTGTGTTGTCACTGTCGCCCTCGGCGCCTGATGTCCACTCTCTCTCTCTCCGCGTTTCTGCTGTTATTCTTTTGTTTTTGTGTTCTTTTTTTGGCTTTTTCCGCTTAGCGACTGCG
>NC_051412.1:31556287-31556466 GCF_015228065.2 Penaeus monodon
GACATAATCACGGCCAGTAGATGGTATCAGTTCACAATACAATCATACATATTACAACGCTTCCTATGCAAACAAATGAGACAAGGGCACTGCTCTCGGCAAGACGAAAATCGCAACAAGAACCTACGGCAGACTGACAGACTGACATATGCGGCATATCATCCCCAGACACGACGCGG
>NC_051412.1:31556504-31556585 GCF_015228065.2 Penaeus monodon
TGACGGGGAGGAGCAGGATGTACGCAGCCACACACGCGCACACAGAAAATTACGCACACATGACGGAGAGGAAAGGGACGT
>NC_051412.1:31556668-31556886 GCF_015228065.2 Penaeus monodon
GAAAACTATGTACACATGACGGACAGGAGGAGGGCGTACGCTCAGCCACACAGCGACGCCGCGAAGGTAGCTGCGCGTGACCCATATTCCGCGATGGGGCTCAGACGCTCGTGAAGACTTCGGTTTCCGCGCAACCAAAGTGACCTCCGCGTGGGTGACTTCAAGGGAGAATAGGCGGTGGCTACGTCTGCTCCGCTGGTTAGTGGTGTGCGCGGTGG
>NC_051412.1:31557094-31557199 GCF_015228065.2 Penaeus monodon
TTCCAGCTACCCCTTGTCAATCATAGGTTCTTTACAGCCTCTTTTGTCAGCACGATTTTACATGTGAGCGTTTATGAGACGCAATAAAAATAGATTAACTTTGGC
>NC_051412.1:31557340-31557605 GCF_015228065.2 Penaeus monodon
GTGGGGGGTAAATCTAATAAGTTTCATTACCATTTAAGATTAAAATCTCGTTGCCACAACCTCTGATAAATACATAATTGACAAATTCTGATGCTAAATGTTCTAATATCTTTAATCACATCAGAGACAAACATATGGATTCTAACTATAGAGATAGCACACAAGTCAAAATACTTTCCTTTTTAGGAAATATGACTTTAAGCTAAGTTATGTAAGAAATAAAAAGGGTCACAAAGTGAATATTACAGACATGCAAGACTTTTTA
>NC_051412.1:31557798-31557914 GCF_015228065.2 Penaeus monodon
CAGTAAGAACACTTATAAGCAGAGGAATTAGTCGCACCAGCAAGAGAGCCATATAATTTGCATAAGTCCCAATTAACCGTTTTCTTTTGTAGTTGAATATATTACTACAATTCTAC
>NC_051412.1:31557947-31558082 GCF_015228065.2 Penaeus monodon
AATTACACATCTGAAGAAAAGATTATCTTAATAGGAAGAAGCCAGATCTAAGCCATACTTCGTGTAATCTCATTAAAAGAAGACTGGACTCTTTTTGGGGAAAGAAATAACAAAGTGGTGTAAAGCGAGAAATAT
>NC_051412.1:31558148-31558260 GCF_015228065.2 Penaeus monodon
ACTTAACAGTCCTGCAACAATTATTTTACTGCATTTACGTAAGTTACTTAATTGATTTCCAAATTCCTCCCATACTATATCGTTATTGTTAAAGTTATACTTCATAGAGTGG
>NC_051412.1:31558373-31558719 GCF_015228065.2 Penaeus monodon
ACATTCATACTCTGCTTACTCATCAACTACGTCGACGAATCCAGCTATAATTGCGTTGGTCGGTTTTTCTAAATAAAATCGTCTTTCCTAAGTTTCGCGACAATTTCATAAAGCAGCACAAATCCCTTGTTAAAGTTTTATCCCTATATGATGGGTAGCAATTAATGACACACAATACGGGGTGAATGAGGACCTGGGCAAAGGAAGATAAATTGGCTGACAGTCTGTTGAAATCTGCTTTGTAATGTCTACCTGTTCTCTGAGCACCGTTTTAAATCACCAAAAATATGATATATATTCGCTGTGCTTATTATGAGTCTAAATATGATAAAGGTAAAAGAAGAAT
>NC_051412.1:31558745-31558885 GCF_015228065.2 Penaeus monodon
AAAACCGTACATGTATTATAAAATCATAACGTTCCTGGTAAGCCTGGTCCTAGCAATAAAATGTCGATGCATCTTTCATTATTCAAATAGTTCTTATAGCGCATGGCTCGTCAAAGTTCTCTGTCTTAAAAAAAAAAAAA
>NC_051412.1:31559294-31559541 GCF_015228065.2 Penaeus monodon
GCTTGAACTTGAACTGAAGTTGATGTGCGTCACTGCGGTACAAAGAACAGATCCTTACTGTGATAACATTTCGAAAACGATAACTGGGTATCTATAATTTCACAAAGCAGTATATCTATTTATTTATTGTTCCATAGCATATGATACTTCTGATGATGATATAAATGATAAGTGGACATTGTAATAGCTGCAATAACTTTGAAAAAAAAAGAATGCTTCACATGACAAGCAGTGTTATAGCTTACCT
>NC_051412.1:31561645-31561851 GCF_015228065.2 Penaeus monodon
GCCCAATCACAAATAGTCTTATTTGGAAACTGAAAGTCGCTCCGTGCAGATTCGTAGGAAAAGGCCTCTCTTACATACAAATTGACGAATTTTAAGTTAGTTTCAAAATCGAGCTTACTGTTATCAAACAAGGAGTTCTTAAATAGTGATTTCTTGAAATTGCATCCAACTGTTCTATTATTTACTTTCTTTGATTTGTCGCACCG
>NC_051412.1:31563346-31564036 GCF_015228065.2 Penaeus monodon
GCTTACCTAATGCTCCTTATTCAGTTACCAATGATGCAACACTATTAGCATGGCTTTTTATATATAACACGTATGAGTCACACAAATAATCGCGCTCTAAAATACAATAGTTATTAATAAAAATTGTTTTCTATAATATATTTTCTTTATAGAAAACAGTTACAACCAAATTATTTTAAGGATAACTATAATAAACTCGGTATTCATGCAACGCCTATTGAGATTCTATATGTATTTTTTTTTTTAATACTAAACAAAAAGTTTAATGTAGTCTTGATAGTAAGTTCACTTTTTGAAGTTTAGCAATCTCTGAAATTTGAAAATATTTTATACATATTGACTGTGGGTCATTGTATGAATATTGCATAATCTACCATTATAAAATTGAGCATGCAAGTATTTAACGGATAAGAATATTGTAACTTATTGCGTGAAGTCGGCACTTTTACTGGCTGAATGCTCAATAAACATGTCCGTTAACTAAACTGAATAAACCACTGCATGTAAGTATATTTTCGACTGACCTGATTACTACAAACTATCATTTTCTGGCATGTTTGAATGTTTGACATGGGGACTGAGTGCCGCATCTGTCTTTGAAAGTCGTCAAATGAAATGTATATAATGTCATCACAAATCATAAATACAGCCACGTGTTGAAATGCGAGTAAGATAAGAAACACAAAGCCG
>NC_051412.1:31564114-31564285 GCF_015228065.2 Penaeus monodon
ATGGAACATTCATATTTTTCGTAGCAGGAACACCAAAAAGGTCCACTCTACTAATCTGTACTTCCTTTTCTCCCCCATTTCATAGTGGAACAAGGGAAAGAGGAGAGGAGGAGGGTGAATTCTTATTCGCTCTCCTCCTCTCCTCTGTTAGATTGTCTTCAACGCGCAACT
>NC_051412.1:31564332-31564589 GCF_015228065.2 Penaeus monodon
CGTATATTCCTCCTCTAAATCACTCTTTTTTCTGTATTTTGCATGAATGTCTAAAGAAAACCAAAATCATGGCGGGAAAGAAAGACATTAATTGTTCAAGGTATCGAAACTAATAACAGATGTTTCAAAAAAGGAATATCCTCAACACTTCACTTTACTGAAATGAGTAATAATTTTTACACCAGTCCAGGGGTGTTACGTGATACTCCGGGAAAAAAATGTGGCTTGAAATGAGACTAATAATAATGAACTCTTGT
>NC_051412.1:31564680-31564860 GCF_015228065.2 Penaeus monodon
AGCCAAGTTTAATCTCGTTTCTTTCTTGTTACTCCACTTTTTATATTTATTCAGTGAAGTTATTTTCGTTTTCTTAACTCACTCTTACCTTTTTTCTCTTTCTTTTCACTCACTTTCCTTTTTTCTCAATGTCATTTGTCCCTGTCTCTCTTTCAGTGATATATCCGTGCTCATGTATGT
>NC_051412.1:31566063-31566455 GCF_015228065.2 Penaeus monodon
CATCTGATGAGAGAGAGATCACTTTTAATTGTTAATTCTCGCACATAAAGGTATCATCAAGATCAACATTTTCATTTGCTTTGCTTCTCTTCAGCTTATTTCCCACAATACTAAATCTTAGTCAAGGAAACGCCAATTACTTTCTCAGATTTAAACCTCTAATCATATATGATAAATTAAATAGACCAACCATCCATTTTTTTCTTCATTATTTCACAGTTTTTATATGTTTATTTTTGAACATATTTTCCACTCGGGTCATGAACGTTACTTCCGGTCTCGCAGATAGCCTTGAACTTTGACCTTTTCTTAATCTTACATCTGGAGTGTTGCTACCCCCCCCCCCTCTCTCGAATTCTCCCGCTCCTTCCCCCCTCTCAAATTCTTGCTCC
>NC_051412.1:31566560-31566651 GCF_015228065.2 Penaeus monodon
CTTTTCTGGTTTGTCTAAATTCAACATTACATTTTTAAAATTATTTAATTACGCTTGTTCAAATAAAAGGTAATACTAACACATAAAAAGA
>NC_051412.1:31566717-31567204 GCF_015228065.2 Penaeus monodon
TAATATGTAGACTCTCAGTAAGAAAAATAAACATCAAGAACTATTTCATATTTTTGGAACGTATATGGCACAAAACCTGACACCCATGCGCCCACACACATTCACTCACATTAGTCACATTCAGACACTAAAGACAAAAATCAAATCTTTAATCACTATAAAAAGAATACAAACCACTACTAAACACTACACAAAGATTAAATTACGAACGAGGAACCAAAGGTGTAATTTCAGTTCTCTTGAGGAACCTCGAGCAGAAGTCACAGCTTGGAGCGTGGGAAGAGAACCAAGAGGATTTCGAAGAGCAAAGAACTGAAGCTCCTATGAGTCGAGAAACAAAACGACAACAACATGGCAACTCAGTAACGTGTTTCGAACATAAATGAGTCGAATCGAAACATTTATAAGAATCAAAAGAGAAGTACATTTCTCTTCAGGGGTTAATGCTAAAAAAGAATATTATATTCTGCCTGTCCATTTCTCTGTT
>NC_051412.1:31567310-31567511 GCF_015228065.2 Penaeus monodon
ACTAACAAACACCCTTCGATAATAAATCAGACGTTTATATATAACTCTTTGAAATCAGATGTTATTCATTTTAGATTTATCTCTCTCTTTTAATTTATGGATTGGCATGAAGCAAGAAACAAGGCACAGAAGGAAGTAAAGATGATCATAATGACGTTAAAATTGTTTCGTATGAAAGATTTGTGTGTCCTGTTTAAAGAG
>NC_051412.1:31567883-31568072 GCF_015228065.2 Penaeus monodon
TACACCTATCTAAGCGCTGGCAGTTACAATAAACCCCCCACTAACATGTATTTATTTATTCGCATCTTTCTGCACTTTAAAATCTTTTTTATCATAGTGTAAAATTGCTTCTTCCACGTACACGTGACTCGAAACTCAAAAGTTTTTATTTATTCTTCTTTTTTCTGTGTGCGAAGTTTGTAAAGTAGC
>NC_051412.1:31568577-31568937 GCF_015228065.2 Penaeus monodon
CCTGGGACCGAAAAACACGAGGTGCAAGCGAAGGAAGGTCCCGCACGCAGTAACACCGCCTTTAACAAACCTGGGAGACCTGGCAGGACGGAACTTCTCACTTACCGCGCGCTGGGAAGGGGTTTTCCACTTTGTCTTTGTGTCTGAAATCTGATACGACGCCTGTGGAATAAAATGGAAGGAGGAACAAGCCTTACGTATTGAAAATTTAACGTTCATTGGATATGCGTGCATTTTATTTTTCTTTAATAACATCAGGGTATTTCTCGAATTAGCTTAAACGAATACAAGTTTAAACAAGTAAAAGCACACGAGCACCCATTAGTAAAATACTTGCCCTGAAGGTTATTTAACTTCGTA
>NC_051412.1:31568989-31569099 GCF_015228065.2 Penaeus monodon
CCCCCTTCACAAGCAATTAACCTATCCCGTGCCTTCCGAAAAGACTAATTACGATATCAAAATTAGTCTCCCTTAGTATTATGTCCTTGTTTTCTATGGATTATTTTAAC
>NC_051412.1:31569499-31569786 GCF_015228065.2 Penaeus monodon
AGAGAGACTGAGGCAAGACCGAGCAGAGAAACGGAGACAAAAGTCGTTCATAGGGAGAGGGAGGAGGAAGGGGCGTCTAATTCCCACGACGCAAGCTTAAAAGGAATTTTTGTCAACCGCTTCATTAACTATCAGTTCCAGCGGTATTCCAGCGGGTCTCTGAGAGCCACTGAACTCAGAATGCAGTCTCGGAGGAATTTTTCTTTCCACTGTGACTTTTTTTTTGTTTGATAGAGAATTAACTGAACTGTAATATGATGATGAGATCCATCTCTCCCTATCTATAG
>NC_051412.1:31569828-31570387 GCF_015228065.2 Penaeus monodon
ACACATGTAGTGGTAGAAATCAAGCAACGCGCGCACCACATGCTTCCATGCACCACATCCTCAAGAGGCTACAATGCCACCACTGAGATGCCCGTGGGCCGTCTCCTCAGAGCCCTGTGGAGACCCTTGCGGCGAAAGGCATCATCGCCGGGCAAGGGAGTTCAGGGAGGCCTTGAGCTTAAAACGCACTTTACGAGGAGATGACACAGCGCTGGAGGATCGGGAGTGTCGTAGGTCGTCCGAAAAGCGCCGGCGGACGAGACAACTGGGGTCATGATGGCTCGTGGGCGGCCAGAAGCAAGCGTCGGGCGCCGACACTTGCCTCACACGCCGGGGCTTCGATGAAAGTCTCCGAAGTTCGACAACCTTGGCGACATTTTGTGTTTCCTGTAAGACCATGTGAGACCGAACGGCACGGGCGATGCTCTCGAAACCCAAGCTCTGTGCCTCGATCGCGGGGTTCGTGAATGCCAGGAGGAACAGGAGATGGCTTCCGATGTTTTGCTTAGCTGCTCCGGAATTGTTAGGGTCTGGCTGGTGAATTATTAAGATGAAAGGT
>NC_051412.1:31570626-31571336 GCF_015228065.2 Penaeus monodon
ATGCATGTGTCTTTTGTAGATGCACGCATGATTGCACAAGATGGCACATTGACGTAGTTAATCTACCTTCAGAGGTAGATTTTTATTGTAATAGAAATCACAACACTGCTTTGTCTAATAAAATCAGTGATAACTAAAAAGATTGTTATCCTCTTTATGAAGAAATGACTTGATTTGTAACATGCTGTAAATCATGTACGTAATACAAATTCAAACAAAGGTGGTAACACGTATTAAAAGAGACTTCAAACACAACTGTGAATTAAGCAAAACGAAAAAAGGATTGCCGGAAAACGAAATCGATTCAGCGAAATAACAGCCGGGGATGAGGAGACAAAGTCGTGGTGAAAAAAGGGTTAAACTTCCAGAGCTTTCAAGGAAAAGGGTTTGCGACGTTTTTCTCTTGGAACTCGCCAGGGAATGAGCCTTTTCTCGGTGTTGCGAAATATTAAGCTCATCACAATTCGGAAATCTGTCTCCCTTGTCCCCGACTACGCCACGGTATGCCTCCGAATGGATTGATTTTCACTGGAATATTTCGAATCAGATACGGGCATGAGGAGGGTATATTTAGAAGCTATAATTATAAAGATTATGGGAAAAATATACGGCAAAAAAAGTGGTGAATTCAAATTATGGAAGCTTACACGTCCTTCGCGCCTGGAACTAACTGGAATTGTGTGCTGTATCTATATCAAGGGTTCTTAACC
>NC_051412.1:31571605-31571754 GCF_015228065.2 Penaeus monodon
CGATCCTGATCCTTCTCGTTGAAGAGTTCATCCGGCGATCAACAATAGATGCAAATGCACTCACATGCGAGTGCTTGTACAAACACACGAGCACATGTGCAAAAACAGCCACCTATACACAGATTCACACACATCAACGGTACAAGCAT
>NC_051412.1:31572149-31572248 GCF_015228065.2 Penaeus monodon
CTCAGCCCACCGAGACGGGGCGTGGCGACCGACGTAGAGTACGTGTTACAACTTTAACCGAGAAAGCTTTTTGACCGTCAGCTTCATGGCCCAGGCTCG
>NC_051412.1:31573279-31573364 GCF_015228065.2 Penaeus monodon
TTTCTTCTTCCAAACGTACCCAGCAGTTCGGCGGCGTCTCCGCCAGGCCACAGGCGGCGCGAAGGCCAGACGATTCCGGGGGCCT
>NC_051412.1:31573601-31573868 GCF_015228065.2 Penaeus monodon
CGAGTACTGGCGATTCCCTTTAAGGAAGTTGTGCGGAGGGAGCGTCCAGTAAGGAGAACAAACTTCCCGCCCAAATGAAGTATCTCAAATCAGAGTCCCGTCGGCGATGTCCGTGGTTTTCTGCCGCCATTCTCCTCGTGGATGTCAGTGGGAATGATCCTTGTACCGTAGTTTTGGAGGCTTTTATTTTCTCTTTCTTTTCAGTCGTTGGTAACATGGGTATTATCTTAGTGCCGTAGTTACGGAGGATCTGGTCAGTGTATACGT
>NC_051412.1:31574188-31574459 GCF_015228065.2 Penaeus monodon
AGCTACAGGGTTAGCCCAGCCCGTATCGACGGGATCATTGCATCAAGCTTTAAACTCTCCACAAAACGAGGAACAAACGCGGCACAAAAAAGAAGTTTCTAATTATATCTCATTAAAGCTGGTGCGCGTCCCAGGCCTGTCCTACGCTGCATCTTCAGTTATCACTGAACTGTGAATTGTTCGTGTTTTGTATTTTTTTTGACATTACGAGAAGACATTTAATGTAAAATCTATATCTGTTGAGAACTTATAAACAATACCAAAAATAAAT
>NC_051412.1:31575012-31575921 GCF_015228065.2 Penaeus monodon
ACACGCTCAATGGCAGCGCGCTGGCTTTGCAATTGCAAGGTCCCAGGTCCGCACCCAGTCACCTGCTCTCAGTCGACCCAGCTGTGGGTATATGTGCGAACGTTTGTGATTATGTGTGCTTTACACATATCCTCCTGCACAGGTGTATCGAAGTAAATCGACAAAATTGAAAACAGACAAATATTTAATTGACTGTACAACAAACGCCATACCAAACTTCACGCCATTTGACAGGACCTTCGTTTCTCGCTATCGAATAGTTTGAGCTTTGTTCGAAGATAAATTTACATTCTCTCTTTTATGAACATATTTTCTATATATATGCAAATCTTTAATGCTCTGTTCTTTATTATATGAATTTTTGTCTCAAATTATTAATCGACAGTAACTGCCAAACGAGCGAAAATCTTGCGTTGTTGCTGTGTCCCATGTAATTACGTTTTACTTGCAATACAATATAACAACCATCTACATTATATCAATATGAGTTTAAGTAAACGGTGTGTGTGCGACTGTGTGTGTTGTATTGATCAAAATATCTACGTATGAGCACACGGAAGAACAAATATACATCATATGTATGTCCGTGTATCTGCTAGTATCATTTCTTTAACATAGATATTAATTCACATAAACCTCTCCCCACCTCAAAAAGGACGTATAAAAAATTCCACAACCTATCGCTCACTTGCACATAACTTCACTCACTGTAAACTGATACGGGAAGTGAATGTTTATAGTTGTTTACACTGGCGGCAGGGAAGGTTGTGCCCCAATGCAGCCCCTGATAAACAAAAGCTATTGCATTTTACGGCTGAATCTAAACTTTTCGAGTTCGTCCATTCTCCTCAGTCTTGGTGTCATTATTGTAGAAACTGTTACCATTGTTGTTGATATCATTGCTGAATT
>NC_051412.1:31577302-31577823 GCF_015228065.2 Penaeus monodon
GTTGTATCATCCCCGTTACCCTTATCACCTTATCTATAATTTTCTATTACGGATATGACGAGTTATCTGTACACGGTAGTAGCAGCATCACTATTGTTGGCGATGGAAAATACTATATCTACCAATTTCACCAATTTTAGCAATAACAGCCTCAGGTTTACGGTTTCCACGTGTTGAAATTCGGTCTTAAGGTCGCAATAAAATAAGCCAAAATACAACAATGATACTGGTTTAAGTTCTTACTAACAAACGTATATATTTCTGTCGCATTTAGCCTTAGATGGATTCAACACTCTCAAAGAAGGCCTTTTGATATAAAAAAGATATTAGAAAGATATATTTGCTTTCTTTTTGAACCCGATGATTTGACGCCTCTCCGCTGGCCTCATCTGATGGTCTCCCGTGCGACTTCACAACAATACACAGTGCCATAAATATGTCTTTTGACTTTGCTGAATAAGAGAGATTAAAGGCAAGAATCACATCCCTTTAAAGTCTCCGTTTCACTTTCCCGCTTCCCT
>NC_051412.1:31577999-31578630 GCF_015228065.2 Penaeus monodon
CGGTCTGAAACACAGGAATCTCTCGGAGGAGCGGGGCACGGAGCAATGCACAGGACAAGAGCTGGCCAGGAGGTAAACGATAGCAATCAGCAAGTGCAGCTAGAGTCGACGAGAGTGACTCCCTAGCACTGCATTATCGACCTTGGCGAACACGTCGCTCGTTCCCGTCACCTCCTCGGGATCAAAACAGCGCGAGTACAACCGGTCAGGCGCCTGCCAGTTGCCACTATCATTATTTTCCCGCCGAATAATATTTACAGACGGTGCCATCCTCCCTCAGCTGATGGCGTGGGCCTGCTGGAAATGAATGGCTGTCAAGACGAAGAATCCCGCCTCACCTTGAGCTCCGACAGAAGGAAGTTGATTTCGGTATTGCGGCGATTCTCGAGGGAAATTCCTTAATGGGCCGCAACAGAGTTCGTTTGCATAAATGCAGTCTGCTTCTTATCAAACGTGCTTCGCGCTGTGTCTCCGCCTTCGTCTACAGGAGGGAAGACAGAGTTCCTTCATGCGGTTTCTTTCCCGAATGCACAGCCGGCCTTAAGTAAACCAATTTATCCGTGTCCAAAAATAGCAATCACAACTACCAGCTTTAAAACACAGTCATACGACATCCACAACACCAAAGCCG
>NC_051412.1:31578666-31579872 GCF_015228065.2 Penaeus monodon
TACATACGTAACACACGGCATCACGCACACACGACAAAGACCGAACGAACACCAAGAAAGAGAAAAGAGCCTTCAAAGAAAGCCTAGAGACAATAATATTAAGATGCAGCGGGATAGTATGCAACATGAAAAATATATCACGTGGCAACCTCAGGGTAAGAGGTCGGGGCGCTGCTTACCTTCACAGCATCAGTCAGGCTTGGTTCTCGTGGCGCGCCGGAGGTGGCGCTCACTCGCGGACGCTGCAACCTGTTTGTTGCTAACCTGTTACTTGCAATTGCTAAGGCACAAAGTGGTGATTTGTTAGTTTCTTTTTTGTCTGCGAGTTTCTTAGCGACGAACTAAAAGAGTGTATAACTGAAAATCCCCGTTTTGTCTCATTTGTGTTTTTATCTTCGAAAACTCCCTGAAAAGTTTTTTTTCTTCTTATTTGAAGTCGTTCTTCAGTTCGGTTGAGACCCGAGTCGATCCGTCGAGGAGGCACGAGCGTTTCGAAAAATTGATTCGAAGCCGCAGCACACGACTCGCTCACAAGGAAAAGAGGCGGCTTCACACACCAGGCGTCGCTGGGTCCTCACCTGTGCCAAGCGCTAGCGGGAAGCACCGTGGCGCCAGGTGTACTCAGCAGTGAGTTTATTGGAAAAAAAACAAAAATAAAAAGTGGGGAACTCTACCTGGAATCTGATTTGCGAGTGTGATGAGTCTGGAGCATCGATCTGACCCGTGGAAATGTGTCGTCGAAAGGAAATGAAGTTTACATTTCGTGAATATTCGGTGTTGATATTAACGCTGGAATATTCGAAGCCTTTTGATCTCGGGGTTTGCACCAAGAAAGAGGTCTCGCTTGTCTCTTTCTACGCTTAACATTGGCGAAGTAAATTTGCTTTTGATATATTCAAGCTATTTTAACGTTTCGTAATCAAATACAGATTCGTATTGGTGTTTCAGACTTTATGTGATGTATGCGTGCAGCAGAACAGGAAAAAAAAAGTTTGCTTGCAATATGGGATTTTTTAAAAGTAAATTGGAAACCTTGTAATTTAATTCTGAAATATGAAGTGTTTCCCGTTGATCTGAGACTGCAGTGCTTTGGCATTGTTTTTATTTTTTTTCTCGAAATATAGAGGAGAATTCTGTCTGTCAGACTCTGTTTCTGAATGACTATGTCCCTCGGACTGTCAGTTTGTTACTTATCCTGTACTTTAA
>NC_051412.1:31579997-31580084 GCF_015228065.2 Penaeus monodon
GTCTTTGTCTTTATATTCTTATCGTCTTTCTTCAGCTTTTCTTTTAATATTTTCATAAAGTCCTTTCTGTTTTCTCGTCTCCACTGT
>NC_051412.1:31581672-31581868 GCF_015228065.2 Penaeus monodon
TCTGCAAGGAAAAGAGGCCGATTATGTCTTGATAGAAAATGTTAATCCGTTCCGGTCAGCGGATCGGAAGTGCCGTCGTGAAGCCCAATATTCGGTCGTATCAAGCGGAATGCTCGCTTAACCGAATCGGTGACGGTGGACAGTGAGGCTGATGGGTTGTATTTCTTTGAGGAAAAAGAAACGAAGAAAAGATATT
>NC_051412.1:31582063-31582652 GCF_015228065.2 Penaeus monodon
CAATTATTATTGCTGGGCTATGAGAATCGAAGGTGTAGGTCGTATTAGCGTGCTGGTGGAGGGATCGTGATTGAAATGGTTGTTGTTTTGTGTGATTGTTCATTGCAGAATTACAGAAGGAGGATTCAGTACAGGTAAGACAGAAATTGATGAAGATCAAATAGAAAAAAACAATGGAAGTATAAAATGGTGGCGTGAGAGCATTATACAAAAGAGAGAGGAACCAGTGAAGGACTTATAATGTCAGTAGATATAAGAATTATAACAAAACAGAAACAATAACATCAGTGATAAAAGTATAATAACAACAATATTAAAAATGACTTCACCAATATCATAGCTAACGACAGCAACACTATTAAGAATAAAAAAAAATTAAAGAGAAAATTATAATACTAAAGGTGATGATTTTAAAGACCCTCCAGACCCGAGAGGGAACCCCGGAAAAACCCTCAAGCCCCAACCTCGGGGTTCAGCCTCGACCTCGCTCCGGCCTCGTGGGGGGGGGGGGGGGGATCTCGCTCTCCTCTGACCTCAGCGAAGAGTTTTGTCAGTGGATTGCAAGGCTGAGAGGAAGCGGCAGGTTATG
>NC_051412.1:31583132-31583357 GCF_015228065.2 Penaeus monodon
GGAAATTCCACCATCATATATACCGTATGGTCTTTCTTCAATATTTGTTTTTATTCTTAATCATAAAATTCTTATATACGTTTGCTTTTAAATCTTTCTACCTCCTTTTTTACACCTTTGTTGTTATTTGTGTTACATATTTTTTCTTCATATATTCTCACCGTCTTTCTTCAGCTTTTCTTTAATATTTTCAAAAAGTCCTTTCTGTTTTCTCGTCTCCACTGT
>NC_051412.1:31583449-31583910 GCF_015228065.2 Penaeus monodon
GTGTTTTCACGTGCGTGTTTGAGAGCGTGGGCACGTGCATACACGCGTGCATGTGCATCTAAATGCAATATTAATTTCTCATCATCATCCGTTCTCTTCGTCTTTATATTCCTGCAATCAAGCCCAAGGGAAACCGAGCCAGACTAAAGGGTCGAATAAAAAACACACGACGCTTTTCCTCCCTCGGTTTCCGCTGTCCGCTCCTGGTCGGTTAATAAGGGCTGGCGATTAACCGAACCGCGTTGGTGTTTCTTCTTCTCTTGCCTCCTCGTTTATTCCCTCTCTTCCTCTCTTCCTTCTTGATTTTCCTTCTTGCTCTCTCTTTCCTTCTTTCGTGATTTTTTTTGTCTTACCCTGAGGTTGCCACGTGATATATTTTTCATGTTGCATACTATCCCGCTGCATCTTAATATTATTGTCTCTAGGCTTTCTTTGAAGGCTCTTTTCTCTTTCTTCCCCCA
>NC_051412.1:31584066-31584413 GCF_015228065.2 Penaeus monodon
CTCATGGAACTCGTCCGGAGATCGAACCGGAAGTAGGAAGAACGCTGTTCATTCGCCTCGTAGTTACATGTTCAGCGTTAAAAGTTACCGTTCTGTCAATGTTCAGCCAATTTCCAGTTGATATTCATTCTCTGCTTGATCACAGGGTCAGTTCATTTCCAGTACACTGCTCAATCACTCTACATGCAGCGTCAGTCAAGTGGCCCAGTCAGCGCCCAGTCACTATTCAGTCTAGCAAATGCCGATCGGGGTTTAGTCGCCGTTCAGTCAGTGTTCACAGCTGTTCATCGCCCCCTGTCTCCCGCCCCTCCCTAAGAGAGAACTCTCGTGAAGTTGTGTCTACCTTT
>NC_051412.1:31585419-31586019 GCF_015228065.2 Penaeus monodon
ATATTTCTCTTAACATTTATGCCTCAATCAGCTTAAAAAATTATTTGTTTTTGCAAAAGCCACAGGTACAATAAGCAAGGAAATGACAGGTAGACTAACATAAATGACAATATAATAAAGTACATCAATAACAACAAATATTCAGATATGTATAAACAGTTCATACAAAATGCAACACGGGCGATAAGCCAATACGAGATAAGCTACAGGTAGGTACATAGACGTGGGTACTCAGGCGGCCTAATTGCAAGGGGAAATAAGGGGGCGTGGTCTCAACCTGCTGAAGGGGAGGGAGACGGGAGGGGCGAGGGGGAGAGGGGAGGGGCGAGGGGGAGAGGGGAGGGGCGAGGGGGAGAGGGGAGGGGCGAAGGGGAGAGGGGAGGGGCGAGGGGGAGAGGGGAGGGGCGAAGGGGAGAGGGGAGGAGCGAGAGAGAGAGGAAGGAGAGGCTAAAGGGTAGGTATCGAAAGAGGACGAAAGGGTGGATGAAGGGAAAAAGGAAAGCGAAGGAGAGAAAGAGAGAGGAAAGGAAAGGAAAGGAAAGGAGAGAGAAAGAGAGAGAGAGAGAAATTAGGTGAAACGAACGGAAGTTTGAATATACA
>NC_051412.1:31586090-31586166 GCF_015228065.2 Penaeus monodon
CGAATGAAAAGCGAAGGGGAGTGAAGAGGTATGAAGAGAGATTGAAAGAAAGAAAATAATAAAGGTGGACGAAAGA
>NC_051412.1:31586210-31586353 GCF_015228065.2 Penaeus monodon
TAAGAGAAGGATGAAAGACTGAAAAGTAAAACGACGAAAGGAAGTAGCAGGGAATAAAGAAAGCATGAGAGAAAGACAAATAGTGAAAAATGTAAAGGGGGATGAACGATTTCTGGAGGAATAGCAACTGCATATGTGTATAA
>NC_051412.1:31586641-31586820 GCF_015228065.2 Penaeus monodon
TTAGCGTAAGCTCGGGAGGGAGATGGGAAGAAAGAGGCTGTAATATCCTGCTTATTTTTTCCTCTTCCTTTTTTTGTGCGGTCTCTTCGCCTCAGTATCGTGTCTCAGTGTAGCTTGGCGTTGGTCCTTGTTCGTCATTTTCCTGGAGAATATCTAAATAAGTGCTTGGGGTTGGAATA
>NC_051412.1:31587142-31587518 GCF_015228065.2 Penaeus monodon
CGTATGCAAATGAACCTCCAAAAAGCTTAAGTCTCAGGTACTAAAGTCACGTGTTCAGATCAGTCGCAGAATATTAAACTCCAAGAAACCCAGAGATCTTGTGACGGATTTTGACGTTAAGATAGTGAGGGGAATGAAGCGAGATGGAGGAGCGAGAGCAGGGGTGTGAGAGAATAGGGATCTGTGTGTAGGAATGAGGGGAATGATTTATGCATGTGTGAGTGACTGAGTGATACCTATGTATGAGTGGATGAGGTATGAGTGAATATTATATCGATATACATGGGTGAGTGAAAGCGAATGAGGGATATCTATCCGTAAATGAGTGTATGAGGTATTATTTATTCAGATACGAGTGACTCTGGGATGGATATCC
>NC_051412.1:31587578-31588279 GCF_015228065.2 Penaeus monodon
GTTGTATATCAGTATACGAGTGAATGAGAAAGAAACGCGAGTGATAACTTACAACTCATGTATGTGTGAATGAGGGACAAAAGTACAAAAGTAAAGGATTGAATAATTATCAATGCAGGAAAGTAAGAGTAAAAAATTTCAGTGCACAAGAGAGAGAGAGAGTAAAAACTACTCCAATACGAGTAAAAATGGATGAACGAGCATGCGAGAGGGAATAAAAAAAATCAGATGAATACGAATGAGAGAATAAGGTAAACATGAGAGAGGAAGGGGAGATGAGAGGGAAAAGAGGGTGGGAAAGACCGGCTGTTTGGTAGTAGCTGTTATCGGAAAGGATCCGGGAGAGATAAGGAACGAGGGGTAGACAGGTGATTAAGAGGGCCTTTGCACGTACTTCTGAACACGCGATGCAACCCTCTCTCTTGCAGCTTCGGTATCAATAACTGAGCAATAACTAATCAGACGCAAGGCCAATAATCACTCGAGGATTTAAAGAAAGGTTCGTTGGCTTTTACAGTATAACCTCGCGTTCATGAACCGCCTTGCATCGTGCTATCCCGCGACCATTCATGCATGATGGAGACCCTAATGACAACAGACACTAGACTGAACACTTTGCAATATTCTCTCAGAGGCGAGGGAGATGAAAGACCTTGGACTGAGGCAAAATCCTCTTTAAGGCTTGGCTGGGATGCTCTTCT
>NC_051412.1:31589190-31589374 GCF_015228065.2 Penaeus monodon
AAGTATTACTAGAATTATAAATAGATGTGAAGGGATAGACAAAGCCAGAGATAGAAATGAATGAATATGCATATTTAGGTCAATTTTCATTTACATCTGAACTATTTATAGCCCGAAAATGAACGTTTTTATTTAATAGGAAATTAATATCAACAGGAAATTCCTTCTCGCCTACGCCCCTCTC
>NC_051412.1:31589408-31589665 GCF_015228065.2 Penaeus monodon
TTGAACTGCGAGAAATATATATATATATTTACCTGGCACGAATTTCAGTCAAGCTGGCTTTGCAACAATAAACAAACAAACCGCATCATGCATAATGCTGCATCCTCTGTGAAAATTCGAGCCTTGTTGACAACTCTGCAAATTGGAAATATATTCTCATGTATCCGGAGAAAGTTTTGATACATTTTATTTTGATTTATTATGATTTTTTTGTGGGGGGAAATGTATTTTTTGTTTAAAGGAAAAATCGTAAAGTG
>NC_051412.1:31590612-31590773 GCF_015228065.2 Penaeus monodon
CGCAATGCTCCCAGTCCGTTTCGTCCCGAAGCCGACACAAGCAGCGTACATGAACTCGCTCACTCGTGCAATCCTGCTGCATATGCAAAACGCCTTTTTTTGTATATATATTTTTTGCAACACGGAAGCTCACCGTGCAAGGGGGAACACGACATATAACT
>NC_051412.1:31590811-31591297 GCF_015228065.2 Penaeus monodon
ACGCGTGACATCGACCTGATATCAGTGGATCGCCTTCCTGTCGCTTTAGAGGGTCATGAAGTTACGTGAGAGACAAGAGAAGGTTTCAGGATGTCATAGAAGGTGCACCATGCAGTCACACAGAGGGAATCATGCAGTCACAGAGAGGGAATCATGCAGTCACAGAGTGGGAATCATGCAGTCACAGAGAGGGAATCATGCAGTCACAGAGTGGGAATCATGCAGTCACAGAGAGGGAATCATGCAGTCACAGAGAGGGAATCATGCAGTCACAGAGAGGGAATCATGCAGTCACATGGGTGTCTCACGAGGAGGGCCTCTCCTGTTCGTCATTCTTTCGCCTCCCTGTGTCCGTCGTCTGCCTCATGGCTGTCTCTCCTGATGGGCGTCGCTGCGTGCTCGTCTGATGGGCGTGCGGGCGTGCGGGCGTTTCGTTAGGTTGTCTCGTGGGGGAAGGTTCTTGAGATTTGTTTTTTTTGCGTGTGC
>NC_051412.1:31591702-31591963 GCF_015228065.2 Penaeus monodon
TCTTTCTTTCGACCTCTATCTTTCTACCTTTCCCTTTATCCGTTATTAACGCCATTTTTAGTTCCTTTATTTGAGTCCATCTTCCGCCTCATAACAGCTCTTCCGAAAACCCATAACCATATCATGACCGTGACCCTAACCACTGAGGGCGCTCGACTTAGAGAGATTATCTGTGTGAAACAACGTTCTTACCATATAAAGCTTGTATTAATACTTTTCCCACCCCTTTACTCTCTTACTGTGTATATATATGCACACATA
>NC_051412.1:31592170-31592330 GCF_015228065.2 Penaeus monodon
GCCTTTGAAAGGGAGTTGGATGTAACGTTACTGTTATTTTAAAGGTCTTCATAAAACTTTTTCTTTTTTGTTTCTACTTAGTAGCTTAAAGTTTTCATCCCATTTTTTCCCTCTTTTCCTTTTCTCTTTTATTAATGGAAAATCTCCTCCAAGGAACTAT
>NC_051412.1:31592614-31593046 GCF_015228065.2 Penaeus monodon
AAATATGTCCCATCATGGAATTTCTTTTAAAAGCTGGAGTCAGTTCCTTCCTCTGCATGTTTACATCCGATTTTTTTTTTTGTCTGTCGTTTTTATATCGAAATATTGAATAAAGTGTCTGCTTATCATGAGCAGGAAGGTAGCAATATATTCTGCTCGAGGGCTTCTAAACTTTAATATTCATACTGAGGTTACGCGAAAGGGAGATGATAGGATATTGCAAAGGAAGGGATCGTTATATATGAATTTCATTGCAACGTCTTCTCTGTTGAAATTGGTCATCACTTTCCCATTCTGTTCCTAATGAGGTAGAAACATATTTAGTATCACACCAATTACACCTTTGTAACACCTGATTTACATAACAATATTCGCCAATATTAGACAATTAAGGAAATAGATGATAAGAGGATTAGACAAATGAATAGCCAG
>NC_051412.1:31593341-31594167 GCF_015228065.2 Penaeus monodon
CACGTAAGGAGTAAAAGAATAAGAATTAATATCGAGAAAAAGCTAAAAAGATATTTCCGATTTGTCTTGTGTTGATATTGCGGTAAAGGGACGAGCGTAAGTGTAGCGGTAATTGCTATCTGCTAGGTGTATGTAGCGGTATCGGGTTCCTCGCCGCTCGCCGTCTGACTGTTCTTGAAAAGTGATCCTGGATGCCGCTGCTAGCCAGATGACACGGCGAGAGGGCGAAACAAAGGGGTATATTCCACAGGGTATATTCTTTTGTGCTTGATCGACCTCCTTAATGCCTGTGTGTTCTATTCCTACTCCAAAATCTACGCGGGTATGTTCGTACGCACGAATGTACTTAGTTGTACTGTACTCCAACATTTATGCTATGTTCGCACGACGTAAGCTCCATAGTATAACCATACTCCGAAATATACGTAGCATATTCTTACTCATGGCATGTACTCTTACTCCAGTGCCGTGCATCAGTGCTTTAAAAGTTCCTTGGCGCTCCTCCAACGTACCCCTTTCTGCTAACAATGCTTGCAACAGTGACCTCGCTTTGACATCTGTAATATTTATGTTTCAGAACTCGTAAAGCGTGGCCTCTCGTTAATACTTGCAACGATATTGTCTTTTTAAAACCTGTAACGTGACCATATATTTTAGTACCTTTCCAGGAGCAGCCTATTAGCACCTGTATTGCAACACCTGTTTAACACCTGTTCTTTTTCGCCATCGCTAACACGTACATTGTTCACTCCACCTCCGCCCCGTGACTCACCTCACGTATCATGGACCTTCCTGGCCTGCTCTCCTGGGCTCAACTTTCCCTCTC
>NC_051412.1:31594316-31594422 GCF_015228065.2 Penaeus monodon
GATATACCTAGCGTCTACTTGTTTATTTGCCCTGTGCCTTTCTGAATCTCTTTGCTTTTGCTTTGATCGACAAAGGCATGTTAGTCTGGCTGCCACGCCCTCTGTG
>NC_051412.1:31595083-31595155 GCF_015228065.2 Penaeus monodon
TCCTGAATAATACTCTTCTTTTCAGAAATAACATACCTGTCTAAACTAGAAATACTCACACTCACACTAACA
>NC_051412.1:31596259-31596706 GCF_015228065.2 Penaeus monodon
TTTAATATGCATGGAAGTAAGTCTGTACGTATGGATAAAATGTTATCGTTCCCGGTATCCTCCAAAATCCCAATTTTCATCACAAAAATGTTTTCTTTTCGAATCGTCTTGCTCTGTACCTTAGAGCAGAATCCACTCAATCGGATGTGCTTTTTTTTATTGTCTCTTTTCTAGGAAGGAAACCCACTCTTGGATCGGGACTGAATGGTGAACTGGAATCGTCGTAGCTTTCAAAAAAACATTTTCTTTTAAATTGTTTCGTGAAAATTCCTCTCGTAAAAGACCATTCAAGTACAAATGCAAAATACCGTGAGCAAAATTATATATTCGTACACTCGTATACAAACGGACTTGCCTCTATCCGTTTCCTTGCACAAATGTTTGCATACATGTAGAGAGACATACGAACAAACGCGTACAAACATTGTAAGCATAATCGAAACGCAG
>NC_051412.1:31596989-31597780 GCF_015228065.2 Penaeus monodon
GCTTTTCCTCACGTCCATGCCGACATGATCTCACTCATGTACCTGCATGCCAGCCTAGAATTTCATTATTAGCAACAAGCCGGAAGGAATTTTAAAATCTATTTACGACATAACTTATAGATAAAAAAAGCAAAAAAACAAAATGTAACGTATATTTTCCGCCCCTTTGTCATCTCATTAGATTTAATCTGATACAAAATCCCGATTTTGTGGTTTAATGTATCCTATTGCTTATTTTGGTTTTTGGCGTGTAAATTGATAGCCATATTATGATTGAATGTTATACAAGTATGCCTTTAGCTACTGTGTCAGATGTCTGGTTATGTTTTTTTATGTGTAATGTTTAATGCTTTCCCTTTATACTTTTATTTATTAGGTATTATTAGATTTTATTCTAAGCATATCATATCAGTACGAGCATTTACCGCCGGCAAACAGAAACCTGATTTCTATATGAGCTTCCCCTGGAATCCAACAGCTGATTCCACTGAACAGAAAATGGAAACGAAACACAAGTGGGGAATATAAGCCTAATTTTCAATTCCTGTTTTTACATTCCAAGCTCTGAAATTAATCAATAGTTTGAGGCTTTTTCTCGTATATAGTCAAGGCTGATTCGAAATGTTAATCAGCCTTTTCATAGATGAAAATGTGTGTGTGACGCCCGTATACTAATGAAAGTTCAGTATTACATCTCATATTAAAGCATGGTTGAATTTTCTTTCAATTAGTGATGTGGGTGAGATTAAAAAGCTGTAATTCTAATCTCCCTTCCTGCCTCCCCCCCCCCC
>NC_051412.1:31597979-31598571 GCF_015228065.2 Penaeus monodon
GACCTATGAAGTTGGTTGACATCCCACAACAGTGCCTATTGTGAGCTGTCAATTTTGATCCCTCGACTTGGTACCAAATATGACACTGAAGTCTACTCAAAAATTGGAAATTGGATTGGAGATGAACGCAGTCGATCCTCTGCTGCCACCATTTAGTAACTTGTAGCGACCACCGACCTCCACCTGACGGGGCTGGAGGAGAGGATCGTTGAGGTTAGGATCCTGGGATTCTCATGCCACCTTCCCTTGCTGAGCCTGAGCCTTTTATCAGCGTGGGGTGAGGACTCGAGGGCTGCCTGTGCGTGGTTAGTGCATAGGTAAGATCAAGGTGTAAAATACTCTCGCAGACAAAAGCAATGAGATACAGTAAGAGATAGTAGCAGGTATATGGGCACATTGTCTAGTAAGAACACAGGTAGCAACAACTACTAGTATTCTTAGAAAGGTTATACATAAAGTAAAGCTATACAGGGCCCACTTCTGGTTCTCTGTATTTACAAAGGAGAAACAGGTGTTTAGTGTACATCCCAACATGAAGATCACACCATATTAATAATAAGATATGAACACTGAAAATATTGACGGTCAGTTG
>NC_051412.1:31599484-31599753 GCF_015228065.2 Penaeus monodon
CGTCCTTTCGCCCCCACCCCCTCCTCTCTGTCTCTATCTGCCTTTAACATAATTGGTCAAGTAGACAGATCGGTATTCAGAAAGATCTATAAAAAGCTGCATCGACCAGTATACACGTCCCCACACAAACAAAACATCCCCTTTAGGACACGCTTTACGAGGGCTTTGATTTATTCATTGAAGACGGGACACTTACATTTTTCACAAAGCAAACTGATATAGTCGTAGAGGAAAGTTTGCTGAAGGAAAAGGTTATTGCTTGGATGCCT
>NC_051412.1:31600687-31602026 GCF_015228065.2 Penaeus monodon
ATAAATAACGAAAGAAGTAGTAGACGAAGAAGAAACCGTTAGTGATTCGTTCTCTCAAGGCTAACGTGTTCAGATCAAAAGCTCGAAACAAGACCATTGTTAACAAGTGGTCCTTCCATGGGTGGGTATCCCTCTCGACCCCCTCTGATAGCACCAACTCAAGTATCCCTGAAGCCGAGGGTCCACTGCCCACCTCTGACTATGGAACCAGGGAGTATTGTCTGTCTGTGGCTGGGAGACGAGTCGAGACAGAGATATTCTTTATCCGTGCTTTGTATGCTTTACTGTAGCCTCATTATAGATGTCTTGAAGCCAGCATAAACGTAGGAATATCGGTGGTATGTAACTACAGTGAAAAACCAATACGGACAAATTTATCAATTGTTTGTTTATTTTCTTATAATTCCTATAATTATAATTTGTATATTTTATTTATACGCTAATAACTGATATACTTTATATGATGTGAGTGATGCGTTGGCAATATCCTTTCTGCCTGTGTGAGGTTATAAGGTCATATCATACTTGTGACATAATTGGTGGGAGGCTGGTTGGCGAGAGATGCGTAGTCGACCAGGGATAAGGCTGGCTTTGGAACCTGAACTTGGACGACACCCCTTTCCTCTTAATCTATGTGGATGCAGTGCTCTGGAAGTGTGTTAAAAATTCGCTTCCCTCACCTCTGATATGATTATTAAAAGGACTGATTTGTGGATTTCTTTCTTCTGTTTATTCCTAGGATTGAAACTGTTTTTAGAAGATAGATGTAGGAATTAAATACCATAACTAATAAGATTGATCAAGATAAGATAAAGGCTTTAAAAGCTCCTATTTGAAGCATGTACTATAATACCAACATCCTCCCTGTTAACTTTGTTACTATATTGGTTTTCATATTACAATTTTCTCCTTCATAACGCACTCATTCCCTAAGTGACCATGATTCGTCGCATACATGAATAAACTTTTAATGAAAATATAAAGATAATTGATACTGACCCTTTTATCTCGACAGGGCATTGGCATGATATGATACTATGATTCAAATAAGAGGTGATGAAAACTAAATACCTAGTCAATGTGATCTTAAAAGGTGATTAATGTCATCTATTATTTAATACTGTAAGATGAGATAGCAATTGGCCTCCGTTTAAGGTTATTGTGTGTCATTAGTGAAGGCATACTGCAGAGTCTGTAACCGAGAAAATAAAGTTGTATTTTAGGCACTTTTATGGTTTATGAACCTGTTGTAATGCCTCACGTTGTCATGTCCGGTCGTACGCCGTAAATGATGTTAATAATTTGTTTGAGATTTATATTTAAGCATGGATTATATCGG
>NC_051412.1:31604079-31605048 GCF_015228065.2 Penaeus monodon
CACAAAAACCTCTTTGTCAAAATTGATCAACAAATCATAATAGCGTTCAGTGCCTACTACGTAGAATGAGTTTGTAAGGCTTTTACTGAGTGAAATCACAACGGAAAAATCTGAAACTTGTCGTAAACACTAATTTGAAACTCGTCTCGGAACGGAAAAAGAATATCTTTTTGGAATTTGTAATGATAGGGTGATGATTTAGAAATAGATAGAACTGTGTTTTAGAGATGGTAGGGATGGCGTAGACTGAAATTGATATAATAGTCTAGATTAATAGATTTAGGCTTTTAAAATGGATTGAATGGCCAGGATCTTAAAAAGAAATTGGGTAAGGATCCCAGATTTTTCAATGACCGTCTGTGAAGCTTCTCTTGTGTATGAAGCATGGATCCTTAGTCTACCTGGGTTTTTGACCAATAACTCTTATCAATCGCTGGTAAACTAAATTAGACGCAAAGTTGATGGCCATTATATCTTTAGAGGCGGAATGTAACCTTATATATACCCCGGGTATGTTAATGGGTTGAATACAGTGATGTTGAATGAATAAAGTATAGTATTGGTATCACGTTTAAAAGTAGATTGTGTGGCTGTAAGATGGATGCTGTGGATGAGTGGATAACTGTGGTGGTGTGCCAATGTGGATTGTTGTGGAGTTGTATATGAGAGTGAAAGTAAAAAGAGAGGGATAGAAGAGAAGAGAAGACAAGGGGGAGGAGAAGGGTGAAAGATGATACGGAGAAAAATGGAAAAAAAGGAAGGATATGAAAAAATCAGAAGGGAAGAAGGAGTAAGATAAAGATAATGGAAGCTAAGAAGGGGAAAGAAAGAAAACAGGATAATAACGAAGAGAAAAGGAGGAGTAGTACAAGAAAGATACACTAGAAAATAAGAACAAGAAACAAAGTAAAACAAGACAAAAAGCGGTAAATAAAATGAAGACAGAATGATGAACAAGGAGAGAGAGAG
>NC_051412.1:31605106-31605302 GCF_015228065.2 Penaeus monodon
AGATATCAGAAAAGGGCGCCAGACAGGTGTTTCAGAAATGAGACTTAATGATAAACAAGATGACGTCACTAAAGGTGTGGGCGCGAGGGCGTGGGCGTTCATGATTCAAAGGTGAGTGGGGGGAGGGGGAGGGGTGTGTGTGGTTGATTCAGCGAGGGGGAGGGAGGGGGCGGTGATGTAATTTTGAAGGCGGGAA
>NC_051412.1:31605412-31605597 GCF_015228065.2 Penaeus monodon
TCACTCGGACAAGAAATAAATCAGCGCGACAAGAATCTTTACAATTTTCCAACAACTTCGGTCGTCAGGCTCTCTGTAAGAGACGTTTCATTAACTTGTCTTATTTTCTCCCAAGTCAAAACGTATTTCCCACGGCTTAGTTCACTTTACTATTAACCAAGGAAAGCTCGCTATATTACCCACTT
>NC_051412.1:31605688-31605998 GCF_015228065.2 Penaeus monodon
AAAGTTTTTTAATTTGGTGAGAGAAGGAGAACTGTGAAAGGGAGCGACAAGGGTGACTCACTCACCCTCCACACTCCTTCCTTCCCTCTTTTCCCAGCTGTCCAGAAGGGTGAGAGGGTGAGAAGAGGCTGGGGGGGAGGGTGAGAGGGTGAGAGGGTGAGAAGAGGCTGGGGGGGAGGGTGGGGTGAGGGTGAGAAGAGGCTGGGGGGGAGGGTGAGAGGGTGAGAGGGTGAGAGGGTGAGAAGAGGGAGGGGGGAGGGGGGGAGGAGGGTGAGAGATTGAGACGAGGGTGGGGGTGGGGGGTAGGGGT
>NC_051412.1:31606270-31606701 GCF_015228065.2 Penaeus monodon
CTCCTTCCCCCCCCTCAAAAAAAGAAAAGAAAACGATCAACACATAAACACACAAATAAATAAAAAGAAAAACATATAAAACTGAGAGAAAAGATGGCAAATATAAAGAAAAATAGCAAGCCACACTCTTAACCAAGAAACCAAGTGCGAAAGAAACGCGACGCTTCCTTCAGACACATTGCTCCCAGAAGCTCTAAGCCTTTTCCTGCGCCGCAAGGAGAGAGAACGGGAGGATGTGTGTGTCTTTATATATATATTTCTGCATGTTTCTCTCACTATTTTCTTTCGTTTTCTTTTCGTCTGGACCTTTTTTCTTCTTCTTGAATAACTTAGGGGGAATGAGTCATCTTTTCTGCAGTATTCTTGGGGTTCCTCAAGATATGAGTAGTGCGTCGAGGGAGACAACTGGCTTCAAACCTCGCTTTAACACT
>NC_051412.1:31606730-31606947 GCF_015228065.2 Penaeus monodon
TCTTTCGGTCAGTGTATCTCACTTTACCTCGGTAATAGGGGGGTTGGGGGGTTGGGGGGAGGGATAGTATGAAAGGAGGGGAGTCAAGTTCCTCTTTACACTTTCTGAGACACAGAAAAACACATGGTATGGAATGATAAATGATACATAAAACAGATGTTCATAATCACAATGTTACACCTAATATATAAACATATACTCTCACATCTATCCTTTC
>NC_051412.1:31607053-31607821 GCF_015228065.2 Penaeus monodon
ATATTCACTTCTTATCCCAGCAATCCATGAGAAACGGGCGGTCATGCATGAGAGCCATGCACGGGAAAGTGGGTTAAGGTTTTCGCTAAGTGATGAGTTCAGCGAGGAACATGATCGCTTCGAAATGTCAGTCGTAACAAGGTAGAAGTCAACAACATGACATCTCATTATCAGTTAGAAATTGGTCCAGTTTAGAGACTGGACATCAAACAATTTCGTAACCGCCTGTCTGTTGTTGTTAAAGCCAATAAGAATGAAATGAAGATTGAAAAGAAAGTTCATTTTTAAAAATTTTATTTTACCCTTTCATCCAACAAGGGGAAGCCGACAGCTGCGTGGGCGTCCGTGAGGGCTTTTCACTGGCGGAGGGAACACGAGCACGAAGGTCAGGACGCTGACTTAATTGATTTTTTAAGGAAGAGTATCAGAGATGAATCTGTCTTCTGATGTTCTTTTTTTCCTTTTTGCTTTGATTTTTTTCAGAAAGGTTCTTCCCAGCAGCAGAATATTGATTAGGAATTCGTGCATCGCGATATGAGGCGCGTGCAATGGGAGGCAAGTACGTGAGTTGGTGACGGCGACCCGGTCGACGCGCGGCTGGATCCGAGAGCCCGTCGCGCCGCGTCGCCGCCCGTCGCCATGCGGGGACATTACGTTCACGACACGGAATACAGATAATTGCGTGCGACGACAGCGCCATGTCGGACTCCGACAGCGAGGACAGCCAGGGCTCGTGCGCGTGCAGCTGCGACGCGCGCTGCGTGCGGT
>NC_051412.1:31607855-31608693 GCF_015228065.2 Penaeus monodon
GTCCACGTCGGGCTGCCCGTCGTCCGACTTCCTGCCCTCCGACCCCATCTCGGGCCAGGCCTCGCCCTCGGCCGACTTCCGCGTCGCCGACTCGGGCGTGGTGGTCGGGCGGCCGTGGCGACGCCCCCCGCCGCCCGCGACGCCGGACATGAAGGCGTCGCGGGATATCTCCGTGAAGCAGAAGCGCTCGCGGATGCCCCCCGGCGCCGTCGAGCTGGGCGCCAGGAGCCCCCGCGCCGCGCGGCCGCCGCGCTTCCCGGCGGCGACGTCCTCCGGCTGCCCGTCGCCGTCGCGCTCGGAGCGGAGCGGCTGGTGGGACCAGCAGCAGCTGTCCCCCGTCAGCTGCGCCTCCGGCTACTGGGACGACGAGCAGCCGCTGCGGGACTGGGACGACGAGGAGCCCCGCCGCGACGACGCTCACAGGATCTCGCCCGAGTCGGAGGGCTCGGGCGAGAGCGAGCGGCTGCGGGCGCTGTTCACGGCCTGCGACACCGACGGCGACGGTTACATCACCAGGTGAGTCTCGGCCCGTCGGGAGCAGCCCTAACGTCAGCCGAGCCGTGCGTTCAGCGCGGGGGATTTGTGTGCTCAGGGTCACGCTTTTTTCTCCTCCTCCTGCATACTTTTGATCTCATTGTTCTTCTTGGGACAGACTTTTATTTTGTAAAATTAATGCACTGAGTTTTCAGCATCATCATTAAGTTGTGTTAAGCAGGAACGTCACTTGACAGGGATATTTAAACTGGCTGCAGCAGATCGTAAGTTATGAAAATTTTAGAGATGATATCATTACCAATTCTCTTTTTCTTTTGTCATCATCAATATTTTTCTTACTCTC
>NC_051412.1:31608774-31609095 GCF_015228065.2 Penaeus monodon
AAATCATTACTTTTGCAATTATTAATATTATCACCGTGGTCTCCATAACGGCCTATGCAAGAATGCCCAACCGGAAAATTCCTTGACGATCCCCAGGTATTCAGAGACGTCGGAGGTTCTTGTCAGTGAGCGATATATTTATCCCTTCCCTCAGGAGACATTCAACTGAAATGCGGCTGTCAATAGAGGGCCTTCCTTTTATGCATGTTTCAGCTAAGCGAGATGAAGGTCGGTGCCTCCACGTGTCGCATGATTAAAAATCCATTTTGTGATAAATATTATCGCCCGCGCCATTAATCTTAGGCCACGAACACAAGGAGT
>NC_051412.1:31609188-31609727 GCF_015228065.2 Penaeus monodon
CGTGATGCCTTCCAAAGTTTTAATTTAGCAAAGTGTTAATACCACCGCGATACATCCCTGTGATCCGCCTGCGCTTCATCCTCGTTCGAAAGGCTCGTTTTTTTGTCGCATTGTGTTCGAAGCCGATGCCACCAAACTCGTAAAAAAAAAAAAAAATAGTTCTCGCCCTGTTTGACAATCTGTTCTCCTGCCTTCCTCAGATATTTACATATTGTATTTTTTAAAGGGTTCTCGCTGCTCCTCTAGAAAGCTTCAAATCACATGCTCTTGCAGATAAGTAATTAAAATCTCCTGCACTAGGAGGCGTTTGACAAGATCTTGGCAATGATCTCTAAATAAAACTGTTTTACGACAGCTTGCTTGTACTTTATGTGATATATACGATATCCCAATATAGTGCGTATTGCTGTGATATGTTTGTCAATAGTGGTAATGGTAAAAGTAATGTTTATGGCAGTGGTACTAAGAGAAAGATATGCTAATGACAGGACTGCTGTTGGCGTTAAATTCAAAACGAAGCTAGTATTGAAAAAGATGCT
>NC_051412.1:31610240-31611678 GCF_015228065.2 Penaeus monodon
AACTTTCTTCCTCTGTAATTGTTGCAGTTTTGCACATCGCCACTTTTCCTCCATTCTTCTGGCATTCCCTCATCTCCCAGAATCATGTTGAACAGATAGGCTAGGCACGTCACTGCCATCTCTCCTAAGCACCTCCTTGCTTCTGTCGGGATGTTACCTGGACATACAGCTTTACCTTTCATCTTTCTCTTGGCCTTCCTTACCTCCTCTCTGCTGATTTCCTGCATATCTTGATTACCAACTTCTGTGTCGTCCAGTCTTCTTTCTCTCGTATTTTCAACGTTCAAAATACTCTTTCTATCTTTTCAAGATATCCCCCTCGCCTGTCAAAATGTTTCCATTTGCATCCTTCATCACTTTTACATGCTGCACATCTCTCTCATTTCTGTCTCTTTGTCTGGCCATTCTATACCGATCTTCTATCCCATTTCTTTTTCGCGTCTTTCTTCTTCTTTATGCTATCCTGCACTGCTTCATTTCACCACCAAGTCTCTTTGTCTTCTTTCCTTTGCCCAGATGTCATGCCAATTACATTCTCTGACTCCCCTCTTACTGTATCTGAGATCTCTTCTCAACCGACTTCTCTTTCTGCTAAAGCCTGCCTAACTTCTTACTTGAATGCTATGTATAACTGATCTTCTTTTAAATTCCACCATTTGGTCTTTGGTTCCGTCCTAAATTTCCTCCTGGACCTCACTTCAAACCCTGTTTTGCTAATCACCACCCTGTACTGTTTTGCTTCACTCTCTCCAAGCACAACTTTATAATCTTTTAACTCTTTCAGATCGCTTCTCCTACACAAAATATAATCTGTCTGTGTATTCTTACCCCACCTCATGTAGGTTAACCTGTGTCCTTCTCTCTCCTTAAAATAGGTGTTCACTACTGCCATTTCCATCCGTTTAGCGAAGTCGACAACCATCTTTCCTTCCAAGTTTCTTTCTCCCACTCGATATCTGCCCATTACATGCTCATCACCATCATTTCCTTCTCCTACATGACCATTGCAGTCCGCTCCCATAACTATCCTCTCTGCTGCCGGCAAACTCTGAACAACTTCCTCTACTTCACTCTAGAACTCTTCCTTCTCCTCCAACTCGCATCCTGCTTATGGGGCATACGCAACTGATCACATTTAGTATTACCCCTTCAGTACTCAACTTTATTCATTATTATTCTGTCAGTAACGTCCTCTATACTGTTAATGTACTTTTCTTACACCTTAATGTACTTTTCTTTCACCCTTTCACCCACGCCATTTCTCCTTCCGTCCCTGCCATGATAGAAGCCTCCTCCTAAGAGTCTCACTTTACATCCTTGCCATTTAGTCTCTTGCGAACACAGTACACCTATCTTCCTCCTCTCCATCACGTCAGCTGTTTCAATTACAGTCAGAGCACCAACATTCAAGGATCAACCTTCCTAACTTTCTTTGCCT
>NC_051412.1:31611733-31611835 GCF_015228065.2 Penaeus monodon
CCAACAGACACATACTGTCCATCGGCACCCCGTTAGGGAACACTGCCGTAGGCGGTCGTTGTTAACTCGGGCCGCGACCAATCTGGTATGGTATTTCCATTC
>NC_051412.1:31613041-31613239 GCF_015228065.2 Penaeus monodon
CGCGCGCTACTCCTTCTCAAAAGTCATTCTTGAACTAGACTCTGAACTTTGATCTTTTATTTAACCAGCGTGGGGAAGGCGACTTCAAAGAGTCCTCTCGACTGCTGCTTACCATTTTGCTCGGTCGCCCGGAAGCAGCGGGAGCGAGTTGCGTTTTTCGATCTCTCGCGCTGTTTCCCTTTTTTTTTATTTATTTTT
>NC_051412.1:31614202-31614304 GCF_015228065.2 Penaeus monodon
GTATCAAGACTTATAATTGCCCATTATGAGTTGCTAATGATCTTGGTGATGTTTACGTTAAATACGCATTTATATACAATATATCCATCTGTCTATCTTAGT
>NC_051412.1:31614352-31614601 GCF_015228065.2 Penaeus monodon
TTATACGATAATTTGATCCAAAAACAAGTATAAGCAATATTAAGGATAATTTCTACATGAATTCAAAGTGAATTAATTTTATTTTCTTTCCATTCTGGCTTATCCTAGAACAATATGTATTTTTCAAACACTTAACTTAGTCTTGGAGAATAACCATAATACCTGTACTAGCGGTAAAAAATGTACATGGCAACATTCAAAACTCAAAACGATATCTGTTCTGTTCTGTAGATATGTATATATACAACA
>NC_051412.1:31615863-31616185 GCF_015228065.2 Penaeus monodon
TTTACATAGCACATTCATACATTACTCAATTTTTCTCTCTTCCCTTCTTATCCGCGACTTTTATCTAGTTTCATTATGTATTTTGTGTTCTTAAATCTTTGGGCTAAATATAACCTTATTTTTGTTAAGAGTTTGACAAACATGATTAGGCCAGCTCTCTCTGGCCTTGCAAGGACATCGTAAGTTTCTATTGGATTCTGTGAGAAACTTCTTCTGCTTAATATATTAAGTCGTTTAAATCTTGCTTACTAAGAACTGGTTTCCTTGAGAACGAAGGAATACGCGTCTTGTTTGCCTCCTTGAGAAGAGAAGGTCTGTGCCC
>NC_051412.1:31617021-31617212 GCF_015228065.2 Penaeus monodon
GGCACCCATTTCCCTTCTGAAACCCTACCATCCCCCCTTCTCTTGCTTCCCATCGAAATGTGAGATCAAGTGATGCTGGAAAGCAGAGATGAAGGACCTTAAGATGTTTGGGCCCAAAGCTTACCCTTTTCTGCCTTCTCTTCTTCTCTGCATTTCTTCCCTCTTTCTCCTCGCTTTCTTATCTCCCTTGA
>NC_051412.1:31617553-31617803 GCF_015228065.2 Penaeus monodon
TGGTCCTATTTCAAAGATTTATTCTCCGTTTTATTTCAGTCCCAGCCCTCTCTTATTTCTCCGCACAGACTTCATGTCCGCGGGACTGAAGGCTTGAGTAAGTCAACAAGTTAATTGCACAGTCAATAGTCGTTGCAACTTGATATATATGAGTTTCCAGCGCGTCTTAAAAACAGGATTGCAAGAACGGTTGGCTTGTTTTCGATCTCGGGCCATCGATTGCAAACGGGGCATGGAGATAGCAATTAGG
>NC_051412.1:31620096-31620207 GCF_015228065.2 Penaeus monodon
AAAAAGCGCGACGGGGTCCCTGGGCGAGAGCCATTAAATCGAGTGGATGGAATAAGAGCAGAATGGACACATTTTTTCGTCATTAATTACACGCCGCTGAACAAAAGTAAG
>NC_051412.1:31620386-31620798 GCF_015228065.2 Penaeus monodon
AAAAACACAAAATAAAAATTATCCAATGTATACAAATCCAAGTCTTTACGCGTATGTATTCATCTCTATTTGTGTACGTCTATGTGAGTGTAGGTACGTGCCATCTCGACCATATTCTGATGAAAAGTGCAATTAAGACTATACAATAAGAGAGGCTCCTGAGTGTTGAGTAAAGACTCCCCTGACTTGGCCAGAGTGCGGGGGGGGGGGCAAATAGGCTCGACGACGTTTCATGATTACACAGGCTGGGGACGAGATCTTGACGGACCCCTTTTAGTGCTGCAGCGGGATTGGGCGAAAAGTGATAGTGATGAATTTTGTGGGTGAGGTGGCCATGGCTTCAGGAGCATTTTCTTTGATGATGTCAGAGATTTGTCAGTAGTGCAACTTTTGAAAATGTAAAATTAAGAGA
>NC_051412.1:31621470-31621646 GCF_015228065.2 Penaeus monodon
GTGTTACTGAATTTAAATGTTTTCTCTCTAGTGCAAACTGATCGCTTTGTCTCCAGTTTGCAATTTCAGTGATAAGAAGCTCCTAATATCCTCTTAAATTTCGTGTATGAACATTAAGCAAAAAGTTTATGCGACCTGGCATTCTGACTCGGGTGAAGTGATGTTGAGTTTAGCAA
>NC_051412.1:31621743-31622780 GCF_015228065.2 Penaeus monodon
TAATCATTTGAATTTCCTCTCGGCGAATTTTATCCGCGTTCCCCATTCAGGTCGTTCGTTCAAGCAGGCAACGTGACCCCATCTGATGCCATGTGACAGATGGAATTTCCCTATAAAGCCACTAGCATTGTCTGACGTTGTCTTTGTAATTGTGACTGGATATATTATGGATAAAACTCAACTATTCGAATCTCGATTTTTGATATAGGAATTCATTGATTGCTAGCTAATCCTTTGCCTTATAAGATATGTCGCAATCAGAAATGGCGTACATTTAACATGTGCTCCTACCAAATACCTCAGGAGGTGCGGATATTGCAGTGAATGCAGCCTGCGAAAGTGACTCTAAAAAAAATAGACAAAATGAAAATAAACGTAAGGCAACAGGGTTTTAGCATGGCTACGTCTTGACAAAGAAGTCATCGTTCTTATCCTCGGTACTACCCTGCTTTCGTTCACAGCCTCTGTTAAAAAGCATACTGGAGTTCCGTCATCCAGCTTACGTCCGCATTCTCCCCTTGCCTTCCTTTACGTGGTGTATTGAGCGAAATCTATCCGCCGTTTGTGTTTTGAAATATTCGTCCACTTGATAGAACATTCCCTCAAAAGATGTCCGAGGAGAATTTTCACGTATTTACGACACATGACTTTGACAGCCTCCTTTGTCCTATTAGGAATGTTTAAATCGTGTGCTTGGTATTTGGAGAGGATCGTGCTGGTATTCATGCTTAAGTTTTGTATTGCTGTCAGTGCCCATTCTGAGATAGCAACTATTTACAAGGCTTTTTATATAACTGGAATATCTTACCCTGAAAACCCTTTATTTTTCTCGCCATTTCACTTTTGTTTCTCTTCATGGCCTCTCGGCTCAGTGAGTTGCTGTATAGTAGTATGCCACACAGTGAATTACATAAGCGGTGCCGCTCATTAAGAAGAGCTTAGACGAATTCTCTGATATAGGGGCAGCCTCTTATTCCTCGTGGCCGACAGCTGTATGAATGTGATACTTAAACTGCCTGATGGCTTCAAAGGGCTCC
>NC_051412.1:31622926-31624083 GCF_015228065.2 Penaeus monodon
CAACCTTTTCGCAGATTCCCCAGCCCAACCCCAGCAGCCTCCGGCCCTCACTCCCCCAGCTGAAGACAGAGAGGCTGGGAGTTTCTCTTCGCCCAAGAACAGAAGGTTGTTTTTACCTTCCCTCCCTTGACTGGCGAGCGTTTTCTTCTTCCAAGCTACTTAACCTGTCAAGCCCATTCGTAAGTCCGTCGGCCACGAATCCCAGGCTGATTGGATTCATGCCTCATTCCATCGATTAGCCAATCTGCCGTCACGACCATCATCAGCCCTAACTATGATCCTCGTCAGCAACTTTATGCATCACTATGAGTCAGCTTAATTAATCCAAAACATCCATTATAAGGCAGTCTCGAACTTTCCTACAGAAGGGTATTCTTGTGTGACACCTGCCGTAGGTCAGTGTCGCTTTTCTACCCAGAGATTCACCTCCGTCGTTTTCCCGGTTTTCCTCTATATCTTTTACATCTCCCCCCCCCCCCGCTTCTTATCCGTTCCCTATCCGTCCTCTTCTTCCTATCTCCTCCCCCACTTCCATTATCTATTTCTCCTTCCAACCTCTTTCTTTTCCGTTTTTCTTTTCTCTCCCGGTCTTCCTACCTATCCTTCCTCTTCATACCTCTTTTTCCTTCTCTTATCTCCCTTCTTCCCTCTCTGCAGTCCCCTTCGTTCTGTCCCCTCTCTCCTTTCCTCTCTCTCTTCCTTTCCTCACCCACCTTTTCCCTCCGCCCCCTCCATTCTTCCTCTCTTATCAATCTTTCCCTTCTTCTCTTCCTCATCTCTTCTCCTTCTTCTTCTTCATCAACTCTTCTCCCCCTCTCCAATCCTCTCCTTATTCCTCCGTTATTATCCCCCTTCTCCCTCCGTCTCGTAATCCCTCATCCCATATCTACCTTCTTCTCTCCCCCTCCTTCCCCTTTTTCCTCCTCCCTCTTCCTTTCTCTCCCCTCCCTCTCTCCTCCCTCATCCTCCCCCCCACCCCCTCATCAACCCTCTCCTCCCTCCCTCCTCTCTTCCCCTCTCCTTCCTCCTCTCCCTCATCACCCTCTCCCTCTCTTCCTCCCTCCTTTCTCCCAGAACAAATAATCGATAACTTGGACACATAAAGAAATCCGGATAACACGCTAACTATTATTGTTCCTCGCATCGCTACTTTAACG
>NC_051412.1:31625187-31625302 GCF_015228065.2 Penaeus monodon
ATAGTCTTAATTTTAAATAGCAAATAGCAAATAGCCAAAATTTCCCAGTTCATAACGGAGTGTTTGAGTTTAAACAAAAGAAACGAACACACTCTTTGTTATTTTTATTTACCGT
>NC_051412.1:31626053-31626534 GCF_015228065.2 Penaeus monodon
GACCTACACGAAGCTGCAGGTAAAAGTACTGTTGTTATAATGAGCTAAGCTGACTTCAATAGATTTGCATATAATAAGGTTTATTAGTTAAATGATAAATGTAGTGAGGAGAGTGGTGTTAATGACGAATATATCTAGAGCTAAAACATGTGTATATTATTTTAGACTATTTATATTTTGAATAGATTGATTAAGATATATATTAATGATATTTGTAACTGAAGGAATGAATGAATTTGTGAGACGGAGTATGAATAATGAGTTAATAGATGACTTATTGTTGATATGTGTGGTAACTAATATGTTAATGAATCGAAACGTTGTAGGAATAAATTAGATGAGTATATTGTGAAAGAAAGCGTGAGGCAAGTAATAAATGAATGTATTGGGTTATAATGAATAACGTTGATTAGAGAAATATCAAATGAAAAATTCAGAAATGAACGAGGACGGAAAATGAAAGTACACATATACATATATG
>NC_051412.1:31626637-31626781 GCF_015228065.2 Penaeus monodon
TTCTTTATTCCCCTCTGTTTTCTCCACTTCCTTATTTGTATAATCTATTCTTGCTTTTCCTTTTTTATTGTTGTCCATCACTTTCCTTCTTCACTTTGTCCGTTCATGTCACTCGTAACTTCTGTTTACCTCCTCTTTCACTTA
>NC_051412.1:31627184-31627264 GCF_015228065.2 Penaeus monodon
ACACACGCACTTATCACCCTCTCGTGCTTTAAATTTTCCCCTTTTGTTGCTTCCATTGTTTCCATCCCCTTTGCCGGATA
>NC_051412.1:31627536-31627689 GCF_015228065.2 Penaeus monodon
AGTTGCAAATGCACGTGTCTTGCAGAAATGCCCACGGAAGAGGAGTGAGTTTCGCGGCGCAACGCTCAAGGGCGTCGACTCTCGGCGGCCACGAAGCTCGCTCAGATAGTTGGTGTAAAATATAAATCTAGATATTCTGTCTGTCTGACTGCT
>NC_051412.1:31628551-31628760 GCF_015228065.2 Penaeus monodon
TCTCAAAACTCGTTGACACTCAATAGCACTACAAGTCGTCTCTCACATTGAAATTTTAGAATACATTTTCTTAAAAACAAATTCTCTCTCTTACGTGACGAACCATGATTTTCGCCAAAACACTTTGTGGAATCATGTCAATGCAATGTTGCATCGTGAAGTGTTGGCAAGTATTCTTGGCTGCTTGATGGCACAATGGATTCACTCTC
>NC_051412.1:31629021-31629369 GCF_015228065.2 Penaeus monodon
TCCCCCCCCCCCTCTCTCTGCCTCCTGTACACAAATGAAGACGATATTGTTCTATATTTTTTCATATTCAAGAAACCATTGATAATGAATTACTAGGTTAAGACTGCAGTATTCATAATTCATTCAAAATTAACATGAGATCCAAATAAACTTTTATAATACTAAGAAGCTGATTCTTTAACAAGAACATAAACAGATGATGAATGGCCGTCGAGTTCTTACCAATGGATGTAAGTAATTATAACCTAATTTATATACGTTTCTTAGTAAGATTAATAGAGGTGGCATAGCTCAGTGGTAGAGCGCTGGCTTTGCAATCGCAAGGTCCTGGTTTCGCGTCCGGCATCT
>NC_051412.1:31629421-31629545 GCF_015228065.2 Penaeus monodon
TTTAGAAGTGGGCATCTTATCGCTTCATCCCGCGGCTTCGAGAGCATGTTTCTCTAAATAACATGTTCCCTGCGTCCACTTGGGTAAGGGAATAACTTTGATTTGAATAAGAATGACATCTTTG
>NC_051412.1:31630366-31630642 GCF_015228065.2 Penaeus monodon
CACGAAAAACAGAACCGCAAAGTCAAATAAAGAAAGCAAAATATGTCGAGTGGAAAGCCAACACAAATCAAAACAAAGCGTAAAAATCACATCCCTCCTTCGCCTCCGTCGCTGTATGTGAACTTCCTGCATATGAGGAGGAGACGAGGCTGGATCTCGAGCAATTGCAACACCAACATGGATCGTTGCAAGTACAAGCACCGCTCACTGGCCATACCTGAGAGGGAACAAAGTTGAATGAGAGTTGTTATTCAACTTTTCATGTTGTTTATTCAG
>NC_051412.1:31630891-31631124 GCF_015228065.2 Penaeus monodon
TTTTAAAATCTAGTACATCTAAGTATAACGCATATATTCAGTTTGTGTCCGGAATTACGCCAAATATCTTATAAAATCTACAAATATCCAGACTACAGAGAAAGAGATAATGCAAAGAATATTATGACAGAGACCCAATGGGGTATTTAATTTTACACAGAGATATTCAGTCTTGCAAAAATGAGTTAATAAACTGATAAATTCTGAAAGGTAAAAGAACAGAGAGGCAGTAC
>NC_051412.1:31631480-31632036 GCF_015228065.2 Penaeus monodon
GCTAGGGGGGGAGGGGGTAGGAAGGGAAAGGGGGAAAGAGGAGAGACAGGGAGAGGGGGGGGGGCAAGGGTGGCATATCGACCTGTCTGTCTGCCGTTGCTGAATCCACGCGTTCGCTCGTGTATACTGTCAACAGCATATATCTGTTTTAAAGGGGATTTTCACGCCTTTGAGGTATGCTTTTATCTGGGGAGTAATTGATATTGTGTGGTTTTAATTTCCTTCTTCTTATCGTAATAGATAATGAAAAATGCGCTTACAAAATATAATATAGAAAAAAAAGAGATGTGCGCTTTTATTCATAATATTTTTCCTCACCATGTTTGAATTTTTAAGATTTTTTGCGTGTAAAATCTATTCACTGGATAATATAAATGTATATATGCATTTTTTTCAAAACATTTTTTTTTCTTATTACTCTATTTAATGGTAAAATTCATTAACAGGGTGAATATTCACGGGCAGGTCTCGCTTTTTTTAGTTCTGTCCAAAAATTAGGATGAGAAAATATTTCATTTCATTCGTATTTTCAGTTGACTGTTAATGTGACCACCTC
>NC_051412.1:31633194-31633363 GCF_015228065.2 Penaeus monodon
TAAAAAAGGTTTCACCGAAAAACATAAAATATGTAGAAGAATCCTTACGCCTGGTTGTTTAACTTGCTAGAAAAGACCTCAGTTAATTTAAATAAGTCTTAACATTCTTCAGTTTGACACCTCCAGCCAAAGTTTGTATATCCAGATTAGACTTTTCATATACCTTTAC
>NC_051412.1:31633443-31633555 GCF_015228065.2 Penaeus monodon
TGATGTTTGGACTCCTCTGAACAATTCTCTAATGACCTGTCAAGTATTCGATTCTATGTATTTGTATATTTGTTGGCTTATATGAGCGTTTTTCTCTCTGTCCATTTGACTT
>NC_051412.1:31633677-31633847 GCF_015228065.2 Penaeus monodon
ACTCCGTCCCTCTCAACGCCGCGCAATTTTGTCATTCAGCGCAAGCATGGTTTTAACTACAACGGCGCATTTTAAGCCTGAAAGAGCAATTTTACGATCGGCGCGGATGTTTTTTTCCATCGACATCGAGGACGTACGCTGGCGTTTTTTCCTTTGCTTCTTTACTTCCG
>NC_051412.1:31635740-31635866 GCF_015228065.2 Penaeus monodon
AGGCCAAAGGGGTTGCAGGCTGCCTGGTCATGAGAAAGCTTTGGAGCAGAATTCGCACCTTGAATAGCGACTTCCGCCTTCATGCAACTCGTCTGCAAGGCTGGGAAGATATAGGATGATCTTTGG
>NC_051412.1:31636887-31637101 GCF_015228065.2 Penaeus monodon
CCTTGAAAGAATGTCATGCAACAGTAATCAATCCAAAGCTTCACTAGAGTCTGAAGAGCAACATACACACGTGGAGTATGTTCACAGGTTCTTGTTGATTAAAAGCCAGGTACAAAACAGAGAGGAGCAGAGCAACGTAGACTTGCCTTCGAGACTTGCATGCGGTGACTGACTCGGTGTTGAAGGCGATGACAGTTGCCAGTTAACTCAATAT
>NC_051412.1:31637835-31637953 GCF_015228065.2 Penaeus monodon
GAATATATTATATATAATGTAAATTGCAAACATCTTGTTAAATCCACGTCCCTGGGTTTTCAAGAACTTACAGCTTTTCTTCGTGTTGCAATCTGCGCAAATTCTTACTTGAGACCCT
>NC_051412.1:31638529-31639243 GCF_015228065.2 Penaeus monodon
ATTAAACACTCTCATAATCAACAAAAACAGTGAAAATGAAATCAACCTTTAAGAGCATATATATATTTCTCTTTTAATTTTTTCAATTCCTATTTTTAAGGAGGGGGGGAGGGGAGACTCTTGCAAGTTGAAACGTAAATGGAATATCAAACTTGAGATCCTTTTGTGCGCTCTCTCTGTCTTTTTCTTTCGCTTTTTCTCACAAGGAGGCCAGTGTTCTGAACAACTTTTTTCCCGTTTTTGTTTCTCGTCTATTTTTTTTTTTCTTTTTTGGTTCTGTACAGTTTTTATTTATCTATTTATTTTTTAGATCCCTGTGTTGTTTTTTTCCTTTCTTGTTTTCTTTTTTGTGTCTTTTATTATTCTCTTTCCCCTTTTCAGTTTTCATTTCCTTTTTCTTTTTCACACCTGTTTTGTATTTCAATCTCTTACTCTCTTTCTCTCTTTCTCTCCTTCCCTTCCACCTTTCCTCTTTTTTCCTCCACTTTCTCTCCCTTTATCTTCTCTTCTTTCCCTTCGTGTTTCTTATTCCCTCTCTTCTCTCCTGTCTTTCCCTCCTTTTTCTTTTATTTCCTTTTAAGTCTCGGCAAAATGGAGCAGGTGAGCGTGTGCGTCTGGGAACCCGACCCCGTTTTCTTTCATTTCATCCATTTTCTTTATCCTGCGTCGCGGAGAGGGAAGAAGGAGAGGTAAAGATTAACACTAAGGATGTTG
>NC_051412.1:31639564-31639902 GCF_015228065.2 Penaeus monodon
CTGTTCATGGCTCGGAATAAATGGATGGTTGGTGTTCACTGTTTTGAGGAAGAGGGAGAGAGAAAGGGAGGGTGGGAAGGGAGGGATGGGGGAGAGGGAAGGATGGAGGGGGAGGAGAGAAGAGAAGGAGGGAGAGAGTTAGGGAGGGAAGGAGAAAAAGAAAAGATGAGGAGGCCTGAGAGAGAGAAAAAAATAAACAAGAAAGAGAGAAGGAAGAGGGTAAGAAAAACTGAATAATAAAAAAGAATATATAAACACGCACAAATACATACACACGCACAGAGTAAACGAAACAACTTGACGCAAAGAGAATGCGTTACACTGTACATTCGTGTGTG
>NC_051412.1:31639945-31640330 GCF_015228065.2 Penaeus monodon
CTACAAATCCGTTGGCGAAACAAATTTAAACATAGAAATTGCACTCCCCCCCCCCCACACACACACAGAGGCATACAGTCCAGAAACGGCACCGACGGCAGTGCCACGCAACCCCAAAGTGCCGCACACGTTAGTATGGAAACTGACACTCTCTCACTCGTCTCTGTGTTTGGAAAACGTAAATCTTTGACGCTTCTCTTTCTATTTTTCCTAAAGGCTTTCTTTTCTTGGTCAAAGAAGACTTTACCCCTCCCCCCTCCCTCCTTTCATGGAAACTGCTATTGTTGGCGGTAATGTGCTGAGAGCCCCTGCCATGAGCCTCGGCGAAGCGCTGGCTGGCGGGTGTTTTCTTTACTTCATTTGTTTTGTTCATATTATATCACAT
>NC_051412.1:31642247-31642363 GCF_015228065.2 Penaeus monodon
ATATAGGTGTATGCAGTGAAAGCTTTTAATTTAAGTTTTTATTTCTGTATTTTCTTTGACTCCATCGACATCTTAATTACCCCCTTTATTTCCCTTACGTTTATAGGGTTCAGTCA
>NC_051412.1:31642404-31643399 GCF_015228065.2 Penaeus monodon
TCTCCCCTCCCCCCCTCATTCTCCCCCCTCTCTTTCCTTATTCACTCTCTCCCCTCTCCCCCTCCCCCTCTCTCCTCTCACTCACTCTCTCCCCTCTCCCCCTCTCTCCCCTCACTCACTCTCTCCCCTCTCTCCCTCATTCTCCCCTCTCACTCACTCTCTCCCCTCTCTCCCTCATTCTCCCCTCTCACTGACTCTCTCCCCTCTCCCCCGCAGCGCCAACCTGGCCGGCCTGCTGTCCATGCTCGGCCTCGAGGGGTCGGGCGAGACGCTGGCGAGGGAGCTGGGGGCGGACCGGCGCGGGCGCGTGTCGCTCCACGCCTTCCTCGCCCGCAGGAAGCAGCTCGCGCAGGAGGTCAACGCTATCAGGAGCGAAGGTGAGCTGGCGAAGAGTGGCCGGAGTAGGGGGAGGAAGGCCGGATGGAGGGTGGATGGGTGGAGGAAGGCTGGATGGAGGGTGGATGGGTGGAGGAAGGGTGGATGGAGGGTGGATGGGTGGAGGACGGCTGGATGGAGGGTGGATGGGTGGATGACGGGTGTATGGAGACTGGATGGGTGGGGAAGGGTGGGTAGGTGGAGGGTTTGGGTGGAGGAAGGCTGGATGGAGGGTGGAGTAGGTGGAGGAAGGCTGGATGGAGGGTGGATGAAAGGTGGATGGCTGGGTGGATGGAGGGTGGATGGTGGGGGTGGTGGATGGAGGGTGAATGGCTGGGGTAGATGAAAGGGGTGGATGATAAGTGGATGGCGGGGGTGGATGAAGGATGGATGAAGGTTGGATGGCCAAGGTGGATGAACGTTGGGTGGATGCGTATGTTGGGTCTGGGTAGATGAATGTGTGTATTTGATGTGTGTGGATGTGTGTGTAATCAGGAAGACGATGATGTGGATGTGAGGTGGATTTGAGGTGGATGTGGATAGGTAGATATGAAGTGGATGTGGAGTGGATGTGTCCCAGTGTGATCAAAGGCGAAGGTGATGTGAATGTGTATTAGTTC
>NC_051412.1:31643526-31643611 GCF_015228065.2 Penaeus monodon
CTTGCTTGCGTGAGTGTATGTGCGCTAATATGACTGATGAAATGGACGTTTATGAGTCAGTATTATCAAAATCGAAACTAGTGGA
>NC_051412.1:31643655-31644221 GCF_015228065.2 Penaeus monodon
AGGATGGCAATGCGGTTGTTCATTTATCTACTGTGTGGTTAGTTTGTAATTTCTCTATATGTGCTTTTGTGTTTGTTTGCTTGTTTGCGAGTTTATATGTCTTTTAAATTTATTGATGTTTTTTGCTTGATGTTTTTTTTGTATTTGATGTGTGTGTTTAATTTTTATGTCTACCTGCCGCGTATGTACACAAAGATATGTAATATCTTTGTGTGTTTTATGTGTTTTTAATTTTATGTCGGTTTATGTATACATATTAAATGTATTAAATGTATTTTCCTCCTAGTTTCTTTCGCCATTTCATATTTTCCCCGTTTCATATATTTCTTACGCCTTTGTCTTATTCCCTTCTCCGCTTTTGTTCATTTTCTTTCACTGTCCCTCCTCCCCTCTTCCTGTCCCAGCGGCGAGAGGCGGAGCTAAAGAATACACGATAAGTATCAAGCTGCCTTACACCCTCTAAACTACCTCTTGCTTCACCAACTTTTCATCAAGACTCGATCTTTTTTCTCCTTATCGCCCTCTGTTTCTTCCTGTGTCGACGTTCCTTGGGGGGGGGGGGAGGG
>NC_051412.1:31644245-31644444 GCF_015228065.2 Penaeus monodon
AGATAAATTTTGTACGGATAAATTTTTTACAACATCCAGTAGTCTTCAGTATATTTCGAGATCCAAACAATTTCCACATTCAATCTGTCCGCTGTACTTTGATTAATTATGGAGTGGAGAACATACAAAACATACTGCAATGTTTATGCGCCGTGAACTTCGCTTTGACTGATTTACGAGAGAGGTTGTGAAGAAGGAG
>NC_051412.1:31644819-31645706 GCF_015228065.2 Penaeus monodon
TCCAAAAAAGCATGAGTAAACTTTTCCCCGCTTGAAAGCCCCCCCACGACCCCCACGGACCCCAGAGACCCCAGAGAGACCCCAGAGGGACTCCAGAGAGAGCCCAGAGAGCGCACCGCCGGCGTCGACAAGCACTCAGAACTGACGCTGCCTGGAGAAAAGCCTCCCTCTCACCGTTTCCTCCCCGCAGGTGGCGAGAACTGGGTGCCGGAGCTATGGTCAGGGGGCTCTGAAGGGGGGGACTGCGACCCCCTCTCCCCTCAGCTCCCCTCGCCCCCCTTCTCCCGCCAGCAGCAGGGAGGGAGGGGCAGGCGCCAGGACCATCATCACCCTGCTGCTGGCCGTCGGCAGCAGTTACCCTACACCAGCAGACAGGTCCTCGAGGCGACGAACAAGGTAGGTGGGGAAAAACGTGCACCTTTAAGGATCAGTTGATCTGCTCTCGTCATTTATCGATTTATTATTGTAATCACTTCCGTTGATTTCAGCATTGTAGTTTTTCATGTTCTCGTACGTGAGACTAACAAGAAACAAACACTGGAGTTTGTTGTTATTGTTTCCTCTATAGACGGCGTGCTTTTGTTTTTTGAATGGGTGTCACGCATTTTGGAATGTTTATATTTTCTCTCGTTATTCCCCTTAACACATTTGAAAATCTTCCTCTTTGTCTATCGTTTATATTGCGATCTTTGCATACTTACATCCCATCGAACAACAAAGCTACGAGAAAAAATACAAAGAGGGCCAAAGATAAAACGTCAGCTGTACCCCAGCAAGGCAAAAGAGGACGCATCTTTACTTATTCATTTTCCGTTTTATTTGCTGTAGAACTACCAGTCTCTCGCTTCTACACATCAGTTAACAACAAACTTCGAAAACAACGAGGA
>NC_051412.1:31645730-31645855 GCF_015228065.2 Penaeus monodon
CTTACAATGGAATAAACCAGCGAGAAAAGAAGGAAACATTTTCGTCTATTTATTTTTCATTCTTGTCCCAATAATATGGATCTTACATGAGATACGAAGCAGGGACTGCCCCTTCGAAGCTCCTG
>NC_051412.1:31645936-31646109 GCF_015228065.2 Penaeus monodon
GTTGAAGCTGTCTGTAAACACAATATAGAATATGTTTGATTGTGTGACCTTGTACACCTTATTTACTCTACTTTCCGCTGAGAAGGTTTTAATTCAGTACCAGGAAAGTTTGACTCCGTTTTCTTTACAGGAAATGCTAGAGGATTCCTGGATCAGAGTACGTGAAAGAATAA
>NC_051412.1:31646281-31646440 GCF_015228065.2 Penaeus monodon
GGGTCGTGTATCAAGCAACAATGCCACTCGTTCTCGTACAGTTAAACTGACAAACTTTTTTCATAACGAAATATATCAAAAGGAGTAGTTCGGTAAACTTACTAAGGACTCTGAGAAGAAATGTATAATGATAATACTAAAATTAAGCAGAAAGAAGAG
>NC_051412.1:31647350-31647579 GCF_015228065.2 Penaeus monodon
AGGGCGACATAATCCCTGAAACGAGCGAAGAAGAACGTGAACACAAGAAAAAAAATAATAAATAAAATAACGAAAGGTTGTTAAAAAATACGAGACAATAAGATCCGCGTTATAATTACTCAGCCTTCCATTTCCTCCGAGAGATTTCCAAGAAACATTCAAAACAACGAAAGGAATTGCAGCTCGCATTTTACGCTTCTCATTCGTATAACATATAACCCTTTCTCCC
>NC_051412.1:31647636-31647883 GCF_015228065.2 Penaeus monodon
CGACGGAAAACATTACGAAGAATATCGTACTTTCGAAATGTTTTTTTTTTTGTGAAAAAGACTTCTGAATTACTTTTTGAAAGCAAAGTACCGCGCCGTTTTTCCCTCGTCTGTAAAGCTACTCTGATACGCTCATGTGTACACTCTCAATGTTTTATAACCAAATATTGGCCAATAAAACTATTACAAACCAAGGTAATGGCGCCGAGCAAGTTCCCCAAGATGTTAGGATGTACTTGGGACGTAT
>NC_051412.1:31648642-31649266 GCF_015228065.2 Penaeus monodon
CCAAACGACTGATGTTCCTCGCAAGCCACAGGCGCTGCATCGCTTCAATTATCAAACTGATGAAATTGATGAGTGATCCTTCAACGAAAAGACATCTTCAAGCTCTGCATCCCTCCGTCGAGATGGGCTTTACATAGTTTGCGAGTAGTTACCGCTGAAAAAAACACGAGGAAAAGAAAGTGGGTAGTTCCCATTTTCTGTCAGCGAGGATCTGGGTGTGTGCGTGTGTGTAGAAAGCCTGTGTTCCTTGGAATGTTGGCAAGGATTCAAACACAGTCACCCTTACCATTAAGGGAACATGTTCGGGATTATTTCATTGTCTGAAAGTATTCCACTTACTCTTATTTTTGTTGTTGTTTCGTTTCATACTCAGAGGAAAAGGTGAAACGTTAGCACAAGAAAAACATCTCGATGTTTGGGCATACTGTGAGGGTAAAGCAGGCACGCCAAAGTGGATTAAAACTAGTTTATCATTTTAAATTGTGTCATATTTGGATTGTCGGTATCGTGCTCATTGCTGTGTTCACGTGCGGGCTGCCAGTGTTAGGGTGTGTCCCCTTCTTTCCTCACTAGACACAAACCATGTGTTCTCACCACAGAGAATGTACATTCACCCACAGCCAT
>NC_051412.1:31649649-31650148 GCF_015228065.2 Penaeus monodon
CTCTGAATCCATACACAGATACACACTCATGGCTGTGGCATTCCGAAACGTTAACAACCAAGAATGATTTGCTAAATAACCAAATAATCATAAATATCAGTTTAGCATTACGTGAAGCTGCATAATTAATGACTGATGCGGTAAACTAATCATACAAATAAGTGATGGGATACCATTAATAAAATATTAGGCTTGTAGAAAGGAATATATTGTATAACAGAGAACCCGTAGCTACATCAAAATTGGAAATAATACAGTAATGGTTATTATGATACCAGGAATAATGACATCAACAAAGCGATAAGGATAACATTAGCATTAACAGTGTTTCGATAACGACAACAGTGGTCCTTCGTCCGACAGTTTGTTGACGAATTGCACAATGCAAAGGATAACAAGCTAGTTGGTTGTTTGCACTCCAGGTTTGAGAGGTTGTATTTGGTTTTATGCTTTTAGATTCACTTTGAAAACTGTGCAGTTATTTGAACAATACCAGTAC
>NC_051412.1:31650313-31650963 GCF_015228065.2 Penaeus monodon
GAAGACACTCATGCATATTCATTCACAGCATGGGTCATACAAACCAGGTCTGCTGAATAAAGAAAAAATAACCCGCATTTAATACCAATGCCGATAAAAAATAACTCATTTCCGAGTCACCAACGGCTGAAGAAGCTGCTAGAATTCTGAATGAGGTTCTTGAAGACTTTTGGCCGCGTGGACGGGAGTGCTTGCGTTTGTGCTCGCAGATTCAAGGTTTTTCTCTCGTTCTCTTTGTATTTTTCTTTCCCCCTCTTCTTTTCCTCTTCATGAAGAAAAGCAGTTCAAAGATTTTTCTCTCTCTTTTCATAAGTCATGAATGTTACCTAAGGCTATCACTTTTTTTTCCTTTTTCGTGATTTGTATTTCTTCAGTTTTCGAGGAATACCTGCTGGGTTAGAAGCTAAAAATAACAAAAACAAAAGAAGACAAAGCATTAAAAGAACACCAACAAACACGTAAATAAAAGAGGAGAGTTAGCGAAAGCCGAGATTCTGCCGAGATTCGAACCCGAAGCGACTCGTTTCGGGTTTCGAGACGACAAGGAGGAGGGGGCGAGGCAAACGAAGCCCCTGACTTTTCCCATCACGAAGCGACCGATATGTGCTGAGGCGAGCGTTTGCGGTCAGGGGAAGGCTGTGCTTGTCCCT
>NC_051412.1:31651192-31651306 GCF_015228065.2 Penaeus monodon
GAAATTCCCTCTCGCTTCGCCCGTGATGGAGGAATCGCTCTCGTCTCTCGAGTGTTATGAAGAGCTGCAGCTGGACCATCACGCTGCTCACCTCACTCTGACGGATTGCACTCT
>NC_051412.1:31651567-31652595 GCF_015228065.2 Penaeus monodon
GAATGATCAGAAAAAACATGTAATCACTGAAAACCTTAAAGCCCGGTCCTTCAGGCAAGTAGCATGTCTGACCGCTAGCTTAATCAGATTGGGCATTCTTTCCCTGGCCTTTTCACGGCTTGTAGGGTTGTTCTTCCAATAAACACACAAATATTCTTCACCTTTAACTAAGAACTCACACTCATGTACTTCACCCTTGACTGAGTTCACACCCTTATTCAACAAGCGTCTCCCTCGAAGAGACCCCGCCAATAACCCTTCTCTGATGGGGAATGCATCCTTATCTTCGCCACACTCGGATGAAGCCAGCCTCTCCTCCCGTCTCCTCTTCTCTTTCCTGCACCATCTCGTTCTCCTTCCTTCTCCCCACCCTTTTCGTCCTCCCTGCCTCTCTTCGATTTTCATTTCCCCCTCTCATTTCCCTGCTTCTTCAACCTAACGCGTTCCTCATCCCTCCTTTCCTCGTCCCTCTCTCACCTCTCTCCTCTTCCCTCCCCCATCTCCTCTTTCCATTCCCTCTTCCCCCCCTTTTCCTCACCCTCTCCTCTCTCCATTTCCTCCCTCCTTCCTTCTTCCAACCTCCATTACCTCCCCCATTCTCTGTTTTCCACGAAACTCCCTTTCTCTTCCCCATTTCCTCGTTATCTCCTATCTTCTTTCCGCCTTCCCCTTCCCTCCTCTCTCCTCTTCCCTCCACTCTCTCCTACTCTTCTATACCCTCCATCATTCACCTCTTCTCCTTTGTCTTTCTCTCCCTTCCCTCTTCCCTCTCCTTCCACCCCCTCTTCCTCCTCTCCACTATCCTCTCCCTCTCCGTCCTTCCTCTCTCCCTTTCCCACATCAAAAGTATCCCTCCTCTGCCTCCTTCCTTCTCTCTCCATACCCTAAACGCCTCCTCACGCTTCTCCTCTCTTCTCTTCCTTCCTTCCTTCTTTCCTTCCACTCTCCACTTCCCCTCCTCCTGATGGGGATCTCGCTCCCGCCCTCTCTCCCTCTCCCTCCGAGGAAGCGCGGCTGGTGATGCCTCG
>NC_051412.1:31652766-31652958 GCF_015228065.2 Penaeus monodon
AACCATTTTGGAAAGCTGATGGAAACGACCTCAACATTTTTTTTCGTTTTTATTTGTGTGTTTGTGGATGGGGGGGGGGGGGATTTTTTACAGACAGAAATGACAGAGAAGAGTGTGGAGGGGAACCGCCCGGGAGGATATTGTGCGTTATTTCAGGTGTCTGGTGCCAACCTTAGTTTAAATAGCGCAGTG
>NC_051412.1:31654131-31654578 GCF_015228065.2 Penaeus monodon
GTGTCTATGTCTGAATGTGTGCACGCAAATACATTTAGTAGACGCCCACAAAGCACATCCATAATACACTCGTCCACTGAAAAATACAATGGAGCCGTAAAAAATGTAGAATAATAACTCGAAAGGAAAGTTTGAGATCAAAGACTTACGCAGAAAAGAGAGAGAACTGGCCACGAACTAAAATGAAGGGAGAACTCATGTAAAATACCAAGAACTACTGCTACTGTTACAGGCATGGCTTTACAAAACATCAAAAGCCATTAGATAAACAGAGTCCTCCATGATTAAAAAAAGCCGACTTGTCTATCTGTCTGTCATTAGATATGGATAAAAAGAAGACTGTGACAGTACCTCGAAAAAAAAGACATACCTTATGTAAAGACCTCCATCTTTCGGTCTTCTGCCTTTCATTAGTAGCAAGTAAATTCATTACAGGGCAGTTATGTG
>NC_051412.1:31654644-31654883 GCF_015228065.2 Penaeus monodon
TCTATGAATATGTAATGGAGACAGTGAGCGCGCCAGGTACTAGGGAAAAACAATAGTAGGGATCCCTGTTATAAAGCCTCGGCGCGGGGCCCCTTGTCTGTCAGTAATTAGCTGACATTAACACGACATACAGCGTGCGGGGTAAAGCTGATGGTGCAGGCCGAGCCACGTCACGCGGAGGGAGACTTATGGCCGGCAAACTTTGGTGGGAAAGGTCGCTCCGTTTGGCTGTGGCGATG
>NC_051412.1:31658070-31658321 GCF_015228065.2 Penaeus monodon
ATAGTCACGCGATAGCAAAGTCATGATGTTTATTTACCACGTGTGAGGGAGATGTTTGTTTATGTTTACACGCGTGCAGGTTTACACGCACCGATTTCATATCTGTTAGTTTAGGCCGTTAACTTCAATGGAAGTCGCTATGCTTTAAAAATGTAGAATGCGTATGTTTATACACAAATGTGTGGATATAATTGTATGTGTTATGATCAGAACCGTTTCTCTCTTTTTTTCTACGCTTCCTTTCAGAGATC
>NC_051412.1:31658517-31658634 GCF_015228065.2 Penaeus monodon
AGGGCGCACGCGAGTGAGCGCATGTAAGCATCCACCAACCCCTACGGAAGTCACCTGCGGAAAAGGGCGGCCTCGATTCCCCTCAGCGCCCAAGAATGCTAAAAATGACACTCGCCC
>NC_051412.1:31659073-31659465 GCF_015228065.2 Penaeus monodon
CTTATTCCCTCCCTCCCCCTCACTTCTCCCCCTCTCTCTCTTCGCCCACCCTTTCGCTTTCAAAGCAAGGAGGAAAGGGACGGAACAGAATCCACGCAGGGGTCAGTGAGTAACCCTCACTCCCTTATGAGCTCTCCGTCGCCCTCTCGCTCACTCCCCTCTTCGCCCTCTCGCTCACTCCCCTCTTCGCCCTCTCGCTCACTCCCCTCTTCGCCCTCTCGCTCACTCCCCTCTTCGCCCTCTCGCTCACTCCCCTCTTCGCCCTCTCGCTCACTCCCCTCTTCGCCCTCTCGCTCACTCCCCCTTCCCTTCCTCGCCCCCCTCGCCCCTCCCCCCTTCCACCCTCCGCTCATTTTGTCGCCGTGAAATCTCATCGTTTTTGGGTGATTGCT
>NC_051412.1:31659895-31660440 GCF_015228065.2 Penaeus monodon
GTAGGGGCAATGGGGGGGGAGTCAGAGGAGGACTGAGGGCAAGAAGGGAAAAGGAAAGCAGCTTCGAGAAGAAAATACGACAGAATGACGGCAATAAAAAAAATGAGAATGAGAGAAGTGTGAAAACGGGAAGAAGTAAGAGCAAAGGAATAAACAACACGGGAAGGAGAGAAGAAAGAGTAGGACGTCTGATCAGTGACAGAATCGGTGATTGTCGTCCATCTGGCAGCACCGTGATGAGGGGAGTCGGAGGGAGTGATGGCTCGACCGCGCTGCCAGACGTACGGGTAATCAACTCAGTCTTTTACGGGGAATGTGAATAATTATCTTAATCTCTTCTTTTTCCTCCGAGCAGAATGAAAGGATATGAATTCCATAAAAGATTCACCGTCTAAAGGAGCTTAATAATCCCCTTAGTATATGTAAGTTTTATCACGCTTTACTTGAGAGGCAGTAATGCATCTGCCATTAAGTGTTTGTTCATATGTTCCAAACGATAACTCTAATGAGTCACCACTTTAGTCATTAATAATTTGGAACAGTAA
>NC_051412.1:31661178-31661351 GCF_015228065.2 Penaeus monodon
ATACACAATTCGCATTTCTGAATTCATTTCAACTGAAATAAATCAAATGACACAGATCCGATATTGCCCTCGCAAGTATTCCGTAGATATATTGTCAAAGAATAGTCCACTTTAGAAGCAAATTCATCTCACTTCTGTGGCGTGAAAAATTACTTCAGCTTTGGAATGCGGGC
>NC_051412.1:31661490-31661570 GCF_015228065.2 Penaeus monodon
TTAGTTAGAAAAGGAAGAGATTAGAAAATTAAGTAATATGAAATGCATGAAAAGGGGAAGATTATAAAATGAAATGACGT
>NC_051412.1:31661685-31661980 GCF_015228065.2 Penaeus monodon
GAAAGGCGCGGGCCGCGGGGGTGCCGGCAGCGTCAGCAGCAGTATGGGTGTCCGTCAGTTTGGTAGAGTTTCCCCTCCCAACGCATCCTCAGTCAACCCTTGGTGCTGTGAGGGGAACGTGCGTCTCCGCGCGGCCTCGTAGTGGTACTGTTCACCAACTCGCTCCCGGGATTAACGCGGGATTATTCGGGATTGTGTGATTAGCGGACTTCAAAGTCAGGACCTTAAGCATGGCCAGCAAATCAGTGAAATATCGTGAGATCATATAACACGAGGGGGAATCTTTGCGAGTGTA
>NC_051412.1:31662052-31662633 GCF_015228065.2 Penaeus monodon
GTTTGTGCTGGTGCCGAGGGTGGGTCCCAAGGCCCTTGCTAGCCACTCCAAAGGGAGGGAGGAGGAGAGGGGGCGAAGGGAGCAAGACAAGGAAGGAGGGGAAGTAGGGAGCAAGACGAGACAAGGCGAGGGGAGAAACGCCCCCGCAATGTGCCAAGACGACAGCGAAGGAGAACAGAATCCTCGCTCTTCCTCGACCATGCCTTAAGGATCTCGACGTGAGGGAGAAAGGAGGTTATCCAGGACGAGGAGACGTTGCACCGGCTGTTGCAGTGTTGCAGAGCCCGGCCGTTGCACGTGTCGTTGCTGATGGAGGTTTGTGCATCTGTGTCTAGTTGAGCTGCCGGTTGACGATCCCGGATGAGGCAGCGAGGTCACCCGTGGATGAATGGGTGGATGAATGGCTGACGTCAGAAGCATGGTGGCATCATCAGCAGCTCGGAGGACTCGCAGCCGCGGCCGGGGTGTTTGGCGTCATTTGTCAGCGAAATGTGCAGCATCATGTCAAAGCCGTAAAGGGAGAATTAGACATGCATTTCTTACGAGCTTACGTTTGCACTTCGCGTAGCTGGGGTTGGTTG
>NC_051412.1:31664201-31664519 GCF_015228065.2 Penaeus monodon
GGCGAATGGTATTAGGCCGTCTTAACTCCCTACCTCTGACCCTCACACCCCCGCCCCGCAGCTTCTTGGCGACAAGAGACAACTTTTCCCACAATCCGAGCGAGATTCATAAAGCACACATACATGTAAATATTTAGCGAAGCCAAGTGGTCGAGCTCGCGAGAGTGTTCTATTGTTCTGCCTCGAGTGTTCATGGTGCTCTGCTCTGTTTCTTTGTGTTCACTCAGAATGGTCTCTCGTTGACCATTTTAGTCGTATTCATTACCAGCTGTTTGCTCTCGCTGCATTCAGGAAACCTCGTAACGCCACCTGTCGGCC
>NC_051412.1:31664855-31665416 GCF_015228065.2 Penaeus monodon
TTCGAAGAAGGAATGAATAATTTAGCATAAAAATTGTAACGGAATCATTCTCAAAAGACGCTTCATTTTTTCGATAAATTCGTAAATCTTTTCTCTCGTTTTCATATTTTGCAAAAGAAAATGAAGGTTAGACTTTCCGTCATATCTGAGAATATTGAATATATGTTTCGTTCGTTCGTAGTTTCGCTAAGTTTACTGTTCAATTGAGGAATCATTGTTGGTATACTAATATTATGGATACCATTTTAAATAATTGTCGACTCACTAAGCTCACTAGGTGTTCGAATAAAACTCACTTTCTTTTGTTTTTATTCTATCCGAAAGAAAGTTTAATAACGTATCCATTTTCTATTACGAAAGTAAATTGCAGCGGCACTCCCACCCAGGCAGTCATGCTAAGACAAAATAAACTATAATTGTGTTTGCTGACACTCCCACACGGACATTAGCATTCGGAAGTGTAATCAGTGAATCACACGCACCCAAACTCGCGGCCAAACACATGCATACGAATAAGAAGACACGCTTGTTCACTAACACACATACGTGAATGAATACTTG
>NC_051412.1:31665533-31665821 GCF_015228065.2 Penaeus monodon
GCACGCACGCACGCCTCCTGCAGCCAGCCACGACCTTTCCTCATTCTGACACGAACACCCACGTCGTGACTCACGCTTCCAAGGTGAGTTATAAAGACACTCACTGAGTTAGCGTGTTTGTTATCCTTGTTATCGCGAGACAAACACAACCTCTGCACGTGTTAAACAATTTTCTGGTCGTTATTTATAGTCCAGAGTCAACAGTTTGAGGTAATTATATGGGATTCGTGTATTTTATTTCCTTCAACATTGATTTGGTAAATGGAAAATCGAAAATGTTAAAAACTC
>NC_051412.1:31665976-31666104 GCF_015228065.2 Penaeus monodon
ATCAGACAATAAGCACAAATGTTTATGCCTTAGGATGTACCCATAAACAAATCAATATACATATAAACGTGATTGAAGTAAAGTAAATATCGATCAGTGTCAAACAAATAATCAAATTAGGTATTACT
>NC_051412.1:31666216-31666413 GCF_015228065.2 Penaeus monodon
GTTAGGAAAAAAATAGGAGAAATAATAGGTAAAAAATCATGGTATTAATGTACAGAATCTGCGCAGACATCCCACTTTTATGGTTGTACCACGGCATTCAAACACACTAAAATCACATATTCTGACACAGTAAACATAACCTATATACGTAAACAACAGTGTTCCTAAATCCCTCCCACCCTTCCTCCTCCCCCCTT
>NC_051412.1:31666440-31666624 GCF_015228065.2 Penaeus monodon
TACATCAGTAGGAAAGTACACAAAAGACAGCGTCCGATTCCGAGAAAGAGGAAATGTAAACAAAAGCCGAACGAACACCAGAGAGAAACCCGGATCTAACATTTTGTGATTGGTTAACGCTACCCATTATGCGTCGGTCACGTGATAAAGTGTGAAGTGTGCGCATATAAAGGTTTATCTCGAT
>NC_051412.1:31666668-31666882 GCF_015228065.2 Penaeus monodon
CGACAGCTTTACCAGCCTCAGCAGACCTTCTCAAGGTTACTGTTGGGTTCCTTGATATTCGTGCCAGTAAAAGATAATAATAAAAAGAAAAAAAATGCATTTATTTTTACGTGTCTGTCATGAAAAGTGAAAATTAATTTATTTTCTATATATCATTGATTGATTTGGCAATGTGAATACTTCTGTCATGCGCGTGTTATGATAGCCTGGTGCA
>NC_051412.1:31666928-31667136 GCF_015228065.2 Penaeus monodon
GCTGATGTCGTGCATTCTTTGATATATTGTCGTACATCAGAACTCATACATCAGGCGCCAGACTTCAATTTTCATAACGTGGGCTTTAATTCGTCTTGTTTTCCGATGCTCTATAGATTTTGGATGAATAATCGGTTGCGAGGTAGCGTGTGTGTGGACAAGAAAGGAAAAAAATATCGAATTTGGAAAGCGAATTTCGAGACTTTCA
>NC_051412.1:31667440-31667872 GCF_015228065.2 Penaeus monodon
GCAGTGATTCACTCACTCTTTTTTGCCTCTGTCTTTAAGTCATTTTTTTTTTTATCACGTTCTCCATTTCTTATCATACATTTATGTAATCAATTTCTTATCATTTATTTAATTAATCGCTAAGATAGGGACGGGCTTACTTTTCCCCCCTCGTAGGAGACGCGCTGAAATAGGTACTTGGTATCAAGCGTTAGGCAGACGCATAGTGATGTTAAGAGAATGTCCAATGCGAGGACAACTTTGTGACTGTGCCATGTTAAAGACTGGTGAAAGTGCCACGGGATTGAACTTGGCATATATGACTCCCGGCGAGACATAAATCTGATATTAGAGAAAGTGCCGTGGCAAAGACGTGGCAAAAAGCTGGCAAATGTGCAACGGAGACGGAGAGGCAGTTAGGCTGGGCCAGACTTGATCCTTCTTCGTGATAAC
>NC_051412.1:31668474-31668758 GCF_015228065.2 Penaeus monodon
TAACAGTGCCGCCAGGACGTGTGAGTCAGCATCACATAACACACTGGCAAGGAGAAAGTTGGCTGTGAGTTCCCCTCTTGCGCGATGGTCTAGAAATACACACTTTTGAAACCGAGGGGAAGAACAAGAACAACTCTTGTTATAACAACATCGCCAGCAGTGATAACAATACCAGCAGGAACAGCTTTTTGCAACAGCAGTCACCACCAGGTCATTATCCTCACTGGTAACATCTCCACCAATAAACGTCATCACCAACAACAGCTACATGAGAAAGACAATAT
>NC_051412.1:31669091-31669214 GCF_015228065.2 Penaeus monodon
CGTTACACGAGGTAGTGGGCAACGATGATCTAAAATAAGGACAGTGTTAACGGGCTTACCAAAGTGTCATTAGGTTTAACTATCACGAAACGGATTATGGCGTAGTTACAAGGGTGTGTGCGA
>NC_051412.1:31669243-31669500 GCF_015228065.2 Penaeus monodon
ATTACGGGGATTGAAGGGGAGTGGAGGGAAAGGGGGGAGGGAAGGGTGGAGAAGGGGTATGAGGAGGGGAGTGGAGAAGGGAAAGGGTTTGGGGAGGAGAGAGATGGGGGAGAGAGGTTAATAGGGGAAGGTAATGATTAAAAGTATCGTAATGATGAGACTAGGAAAGAGTGTGTAATTAGTTGAGTCGAGATTTAAGGGGGAAAGACTAACGGGTAAAATGGGATATGGTCCATCCATCCGTCAATTTGTCTATT
>NC_051412.1:31669723-31669931 GCF_015228065.2 Penaeus monodon
TAAGGTAAGGCGAGGAGATTTCAGGGTTATGGGGTATAAGGGGCGTGGCCTAAGGAACAAAGTGGGCGTGGCGTGATGGGCGGAGTGTATGGGCGTTATTGAGCGTGTGTTTCCATCAATGAGGGATCATGCTTGAGCTCCTAATCTGCTCGGTTGTCACGCTAAGGTTTCCCGGACCGTGGCGGTGACTTGGCAAGATAGTTGGCCT
>NC_051412.1:31670243-31670422 GCF_015228065.2 Penaeus monodon
AACTCTCCCTCTTTCGACTCTTCCGCAATTTAGTAAATGGATTGGCACTGTTCTAACAAGTTTTACATTATGAACACAGCATGAGCGACAGATCATTGTTCAAGAGGACATATAACACAAGAGGCTTAGGTCAGTAAATTGAAACGATCCATCCGTGTTCTGTGTTAAAAATACCTTTT
>NC_051412.1:31670604-31671110 GCF_015228065.2 Penaeus monodon
CTCTGTACTATAAGATTTGCTAGCGAGCGTGATTTTTGGTTTGTATTCACACGCATTTGCATATGTGACCTCGTTCGTCTTCATTTTCATCTCGGCGTGTGTTGTGTCTCGAATGCATTCTTTCTCGCCGATTCTCTCGCCTTTAATCCCTCTCTCCCACACCTTCCCTTCCCCTTGAAGCCGCTGCGTTCCCTTTCCCTTCCGTTCCCTTAAAGCTGTCTCTCCCGGGCGTCGCGCTCCCCTCGTCCCTCGCAAGGGCTCAGCCTGGGTCCTCCTCCTCCTCCGGCTCGACCCTCTGCCCTCGGAAGCAATTTTATGCACTCAGTTCTGTCTTCTCGCTGCGCTTTCTTCTGTTCTTCTGCCCTCTTCCGCTTCTTTATGTCACCCTCTCCCTGTCCTTTCCTTTCCTTTCGGTTTTCATTGTTCTTGTTTTCTCATCCCCCTCACTTCTAGTCTTGCTTTCTCAAACTTCTGTGCATACACGCAAGAACGCATATACATGTGGG
>NC_051412.1:31671228-31671751 GCF_015228065.2 Penaeus monodon
AACAGACAAACAAACAACCTCACTCAACATCCTCCCCCCCCTCCTTCCCTTATTCCTCAGCCCTGTCCGATTCGCCGAGAACATTCTCTCTAATGTTTTCCCCTCGTCTTTCTTGTCGCATTCTCCCCTCTCTTAGTCCCTTCTCCCCTCACTCCCTCCCCTGCCCCTACGCCCGTACGCCCCTACAGCCCATCCGTTAATGAAAAAGTATTTATTGTGCCATAAAGTCTCCAGCTGGTGCCGCGGAGCCGCTTTCCGTCGAGGCGTTCGGAGGAGGACAGGCTTTCTGGTCGTGTTCCTTTCCCTTGTCTCGGCTTGATTGGGCTGCCGTGAGGGCTTGATCGGCTGCGCTGGCTTGCCTGGTTTATTGTGCGTTGTTTGGTGCTTTAGGGTTAGGAAATATGACGTGGGAATACTATGTGTGTGTGTGTGTATAGAGATGTTCTTGTGTTATTTATTTCCCCCCCATTTTCCGCTCTATTAGGTGGCGTTATCGGTGCTTCCTTTGTTTGCATTTGATTGA
>NC_051412.1:31671913-31672865 GCF_015228065.2 Penaeus monodon
TCCCATACATTCCGGAGCCAATGACGTTTGTGTCATCTCCCCGCTTTCTCTCCATCTTTCCCATCTCCCTAATAAGCTTGGGTCTTTATGGGGACTCGGCTGTTACAGACATAATGACTTAATTACCGGAGAGATAGAGGCAGACGTCATAACTACTGCATAGAAAAGCTGTTACAGGCTTGGTGGCTGCTACCTCGAAAAGTCGTTATATACAATGGTGGTTACATGGAAAAGCTATTAGAAAAGTAATAGCCGTTACTTAAATGTGGTTATAACTTAACAGAAATGGGGGTAGAGAGAACTATCACACAACTAGTTATAGAACCAAACTATTTCAAGCATAATAACTACTCTAAGGAAAACCTATTACCAGCACAATAGCTGCTACGTAATTGGCACGATAGCTTAACTGCTGCAAAGTTAGGCATAAAAATTAATATATATATTTTTTTCTATAGATATAATAGTCATTGCATGAATGTTACTGAAATTAAAGATTAATTACCGGAGAGGGATATGGATAATACCTGTCAAGTAAAACAACCACATTCGGATATCATGGTAAAAATAGCTGGACCATATTATCACAGACAAACTCTTGTTGCAGACTTAATAAGCTGCCTGTTACAAACTCAGCCTTTACAGATATAATTGCAAGACCCAACTATTAGAAACAAACTCGGCCGTTCCAGACGGACACTTTGCTGTTGGAGGCAAATTAGACCAATTAGTGCTGGCCAAAGAGAGAGAGAAAGAGGGTCTGGCTTCAGCGTGCGAGATAATCCAGTTATGGCTGAAGAGAGATCGCGCAAATCGGCCTGATACACTAATGACATTGGACGAGTTTTGCGCTTGTCACTTTTATTTTATTGTTTGATTGTATGTGTCCTCTCTAATTTTTACGTATTCAAGTGGATATGATTATAGTGTGGCATATTTAGCTGCTGCTGAC
>NC_051412.1:31672995-31673267 GCF_015228065.2 Penaeus monodon
TGCTTATATTCTTTTATCAGCTTACCCATTCATATATTTGCCTATTTACTTCCATTTAAATAAAAGGACTAGCAGAAGGCCAAGATGATGATGTTACTGACGCCCTGTGCTCCCGTGTCTCGATCATCCTGGACTTACAATGGCGTTCTGTTTGTTTCAGCATTTATGGCTGGGAACGATCCATCTGGGCAAGGCTTTTTTTAAGGAAGGGGGGGGGGGAGGGATCCTCTGTGGAGTTACTTGTTATCTCCCCTTCTGTTTGCCTTTGTCTT
>NC_051412.1:31673351-31674507 GCF_015228065.2 Penaeus monodon
ATTATTTACATGGATTGACCATGAACTTCATTATTTCTAATTGAGAGAAGTAGAACACATCAGACAAATGATTAAAATGGAAATTAAATCCATAAAAATATCAAAATAAAATAATTTAGAAATGATTTGAAATAATGTAAACAAGAAATAAAAGAAAATAAGTAAGAAAATCAAATAAATACAAGTTGAAACTTATTTAAAGAGAGATAAACGACAAAGGGGGAAAATAATCCAGGAGCTGCGGTCAAAGATGGAAATTTCGGCCGAATACTTGAAATGCCTTTGGTAATCGGCTTGCGGGCGACGTGGGCGGGTGAGCTGTTTCCTGCTGAAAATGTATCGCTTTTGATCAAAATCCCTTCCTAGGTTTAAATATGCATCAGACGTAGGGACGGTGCATGAATAAAGCAGGTAAATTTATAAGCTTTTGTTTTATTTATTTGTTAGTGCATTTAAGCGTGTTTTAAACTTAATTATCAACTAGTGAACTGATCGTCAAGTTCAACCTGATAGTGAAACTTCAACAGTTTAACGAAACTTGAATTTCGCTCAGACTGGAATGTGAATATGTATATTATACACAGAAGCCGTGATACTCTCGGCCGCCCACGGTCATTTGGTTCTCCCCGAGTCTGTGCGTGAGTAATCAAATCTCTCCGCCAACGATAAGTACTAGAATCTATCCTTAGTGAAACAACACAAGCCAGAATGGGATTAGATCCCTTTCAAAAGGATTCGACGCTACAGCTCAATGGCGTTCGATCCCCTTATAGGCCAAACCACCGCAACATCAATCACCTCCCGATTCCGCGTCTATTCCTGTCAGTCGTGTTGTCTCGTCTCGATCGTGAAGTATTACATCTAGAGTTCGCATTTTTTACGTCATAATCTGTCATCCTCGATCCTGTGACGTAATCCTGAGAACATCTCTTTTCCTTCTCGTTGACGTATTTATAAGTGTTCGTCATCACGATTTCGTGGTCTTGGTTGAGGTCGCTTGTCTGTCCAGTGGGCTGCGAGGGAGGGTGCATGTGTGCATGCCTTTTATGCCTTTCGAATGTCAAGGTCTTTTGTCCAATTCATGTTGATTAGTATGCTAATTTTAGTATACTAATTGTTCCGTAATTACTTCAGATTGTGTGGTATATATATATAT
>NC_051412.1:31675207-31675362 GCF_015228065.2 Penaeus monodon
AATATGGCAGAAAGGATGATTAGTGACGGAGAAAATGATAATGATAAAAGTCCAAACGCTTTTTTAAACATTATAGATTACGTTACATTTATACGGTTCAAGACTCAGACCCCCAGCTGAGCTCACGGGGTAAGAATTAGTGATGACGAGGAATA
>NC_051412.1:31675912-31676143 GCF_015228065.2 Penaeus monodon
GATAAGAGAGAGGATTCTCCTTTTGAATTCCCGACATAAATCACTGCTTCACCCAACCACACACACACAAAAAAAAACAATTCATTGTACGTGTTACGCTATTTTTTAGACTTTTTTTTTATTGATCAACGTAAGGGTGTTTGTCTCTCTACGAGCTCTGGAGTCTGTTACTTGAGAGAGCGAGAGGGAAAGGCTTACTTGTGTGTTTATTTAATCCTGATTTTAGAAACG
>NC_051412.1:31676721-31676836 GCF_015228065.2 Penaeus monodon
GTGAGATTTCTAAAATTTCTAGAAACACGTAGGTAATTAATATTCATTAGTAAGGAAAGGAGCGTGATTCCGACATGACGTGAAATCGGTGGAGTAGCTTTGAGTCGGAGTCGTT
>NC_051412.1:31677036-31677396 GCF_015228065.2 Penaeus monodon
CAAGATAAAACATAAAACAAATATCACAAAGGAACCCGAGGAAAACTAAGACGTTATAGAGAAGTAATGAAGAAGTGAAAACAATTTTATCTTAACATTATTATTTCATTCCAAAACTGTTTTTTCTTTTCTTACGCTGTTGCGGTCATTTTCAACAAAAAAAATCTCTTTCTTTTCCCCATTTTTAAGGAGATACAACAATAAATTCCACGTGAGAGGAATGACTTAAAAGGGATTAAATCCTACGTGGAGGAGGCAGTACAGAAGGGATTACAAAAGGATGCTGTATCATGTATCATAAGAGGATACGTTACGCATTGCAGGAAATGTTTGCTTAGGAATTTATGTAAATCTTGGAGA
>NC_051412.1:31677421-31677678 GCF_015228065.2 Penaeus monodon
CCTCGTTATATGTATGTATTGGTTTTATGAAACCCGAAGTTGATACTGTGATAATTCTTATTATTGTGGTTGTTATCCTTGTCATTCTTATTGAACTGTTGCTTCTGTCATTGTTGTTTTTGTTATGGTTGTTGCTTTTATTATGGTTGAGATTTTTATTATATTCATCGTCAGCATTCCTATTATTGGTGTTGTTTTTGTTGATACTTTTATTGTCATCGTCATCTGGTGGCAGAAGTACCACTAATAATAACGCT
>NC_051412.1:31677912-31678025 GCF_015228065.2 Penaeus monodon
AAAATGTTTCATTAGAGAGCATGATTCAGCAACTATGCCTGAAGCACGCGAGACAAATGGCGCAAGAAGGCCTGAAGGAATCGCCTCAACCTTTGCAGGATTTTTTTCTTCAA
>NC_051412.1:31678300-31678544 GCF_015228065.2 Penaeus monodon
CCTCCCCACATCCTTATCTGTCGTCTCACCTCATACCGTCTCAGTCTCTCCTCACTCCCATCTCCATAGATACTACCTCATTGTCGCCTCATTCATTCTCACCCAATTTCACCTCACACTCCACCCCCTCCCTCTGTAGCTACATATAGAAGTTATATGTATTAATACTGTAGGTTTGAGACATAATGTTGAAAAAAGGTATATTATTTTCCACCTGACTTCTTACGTCAGGTGGAAAATACAC
>NC_051412.1:31678621-31678904 GCF_015228065.2 Penaeus monodon
CGTTTACTTTCATATGTTTATATAACATAATGACCTAATATATGATTAGGAATGTGCGTTATATGTATGAATTAGGCACAAAGTGTTTGTTCTTGTAATGAGGTATTGGATGTTAAGATCTTCATTACCATCAGGACTGTTCCGAAATACGACAGCGAGGGTATTCAAGGTTAATGGACCTGCTAAATTATCTTTTTTTGTTTACATTCTCCTTCGCTCATGAGATGTAATGGAAAAGTTAATACATTTACCGGGTCTTGCTAATTAGGTTTCGATATGGACG
>NC_051412.1:31678941-31679238 GCF_015228065.2 Penaeus monodon
ATCATATTTTCGCTTTGAAATAAATAGATCTTGAATGATTGGTAAAGGTCATGTAGTGAAATAGTATGAATGTATTCCGTAGAGTTATGTAGCGACGATTAGCGAATAACTCCATTATGAAAATATATGTTCTCAGAATTAAATTACCTTTAATTTCATAATATCACCAAAGCTCTCACGGGACACGAAAATAATCATAAATTATAACGAAATTAACAAGGCTTGAAAATTCTTTCAAAAGTTTCGGAATGAATGGATAAATACAGAGTAATTCAGCGAACATCGATAACTAATAAT
>NC_051412.1:31679294-31679567 GCF_015228065.2 Penaeus monodon
ATTTTTTTTTCTCACCTTCAACGCGTTTTTTTATATCTCCTTTTATTATATTTCCTTTTCCCTCCATCCCCATTCTCCCTTTCTCTCATTGTTTCTCGTTCTCTCCCCTTTTCTCATTCCCCCCTCAGTCACTCTTCACTCTAATTCCCCGTTAATGAGGCATGCGTGTGTTTGAAGAACCGCCCACCTCACCCATTTGTCACTGACGCTCTGAAATCAGTTCGGGGAATGCGGGCGGCGGTGCGGGGGGGGGGGGGGCGAAACAAGTTATCC
>NC_051412.1:31680078-31680509 GCF_015228065.2 Penaeus monodon
GGGTAGGAAATTCAACGCGGTGAAACTTTCGAGCGAAGGACGAAGGAACGCCAAGAGAGCATCGGGAAGAAAGGTCGTATGGAAAAGGGGAAAAGGACGGAGAACCTGAACATTTCCTTAATTGAAAATGTTAAGGCTAAGCCACCAGAACCTCAGCCCGGGCAAGAGAGAAGCCCAGTGGCGTATTCTGTATAAGCCTCTCAGCTGGACTGCGCTGTTGCAGAAAGATTTGCGTCTTTATTAAACTTGAGGGAGCCTGAGAGAGGGAGTTAGAGGCTGTTGGTTGGGAAAGTTTCTCTCTCTCTTTCCACTCTTTTCAGTTCGTCTCTCCGCGTTTGGCGGGGGAAGCTAGCCAGCTGTTCTCTGGGTTTTGTGTGACTGGAATGAGTTGGTAGTGAGACATGTGTTAGGCTTCATTTCTCTACTCGCAG
>NC_051412.1:31680949-31681373 GCF_015228065.2 Penaeus monodon
ATTAGTTTTAAAGTTAAATGTAAAAAGTCCGATGACGCCCGTACTGTCTGCTATAAATACCTAAAAAAAGAAGAAAGCGCGGAGAGTTGTAGCCACAACCTGTCACAGACCGACGAAAGTATTCTCATCATACACTTAACACACTTAAGACATGACAGGAATATGACTGAATACTCGGTCATCCACGGGGCTAACATACCCACGCATCCCCGTGTCACAGCGTCCCTTGTCAAACAGTACACGGAGGGTCATTATGTGTAAATGATGTCTTCACCACAATGTGTCCACGAGTGCTGACAAGTGGCATGTTTAAGACGTCACAATCAACGAGGATCTCCCAGGTGGCACTATCACTTGCCCAGGGCACTTGGCGGCCTCTCAAAGGCACTCTGGCACTCGCTAATGCCACGTGAACTTTTTTTTT
>NC_051412.1:31681481-31681873 GCF_015228065.2 Penaeus monodon
AAGTGTTTATATCTGATATAAATTTAAGGTAAAGAGGGATAACGATGAAGGAGGATGACAGGTGACTGTTAGGCAAAGTTAACTTATTTATGCTTAAATTCATATTTCGATCAGTAAAGAATAATTTACATCTGTGATTGCTTGTAGCTTGATATCATCCTGTCTCTTTTATCGTTCATTTACATATTTCTCAGATATTTCAATAGTGTACCTATTTATTCAGACTACTGGCTGATTAATCCTTCACTCACCTTTTAATTTCCTATCTCCATAAGCAAGTACGGACGAAGATTCTAAACCATTACCGGGAACATTGAGGGACTGTATATCCGTGCGTCTAAAACAAACTAAATTTCCACGGTGTTAGTGTTATTATCAAACATTTACGGGAA
>NC_051412.1:31681967-31682353 GCF_015228065.2 Penaeus monodon
CTATTGATATTTTGGGTTGGTGTTGTGGCTACTTGCTGTCTGATATCGTGGTTTTGTGCAGGTGCCTATAGTGATGTCAGTGTTGTTTAGTGTTATGTAGATTGCTTGAAATTAGAAGGTGGAGCTAATTGGTACTTTTGAATTAGTGTTCATTGATGTTTTGACGTTGTTTCTTGTATTGTGCACACGTGTTAGTTAATACCTGGACTTAGTATGGATTGGCATTAGTCAATCAGTCTTCCCTTTTACAATGTTCGTTCAGCTATAAATGATGTCTTAATTGATTTTACTTTCCATCCATTGAAATTTTCGGTTTCTTTGAAAGTTGAGATTTTTTATCCGGAACTTCGAAGACAAACTTTAGTTTATTCGGATCTTTCTTCTCA
>NC_051412.1:31682382-31682512 GCF_015228065.2 Penaeus monodon
ACGGTCGAATTACCATAAATTATTCTCGCAGAGCCAGCATCCGCCGGTATATGATGTAAAGGATCCAATTTATGATAACCACAATGGGGCTGAGAAAGAAAATCTGTGGGCTTGTCTATCTATCTGTCTA
>NC_051412.1:31682811-31684201 GCF_015228065.2 Penaeus monodon
TCTGCGCCTTCTGCTTCTTCCCTTAAAGGAAATCTTTAGCCACATTAGATTCAGACGCTCTCCCGGTCGCGTGTCTTCTGCCCGTCTGTCTCGCCCGCTCGCACGCAACGCTTCTTTTTCTTCTTCTTTTTCTTCTCTCTCTGCTTTTTGTTTACTGTTTTAGTATATTTCTTTCTCTCTCGATCTTCCTCTCCTCTTGCTTCCCTATTTTGTCAGTCTCTTTCGTTCTCTACCTTTCTGCTAGTCTTATTTACTTCTTGATTATCGTTCTGTGTCCATTTTCTCCCTTTCACCTTGACTCTTTTGTTCCCCTTTTCCTCTCTTCTCTTTCTCTTCATCTCTCTCATTTCCTCTTCGCAAGCCTCTCTATCCTATCCTATCCCCAACCTATCCTATCCTGTCCTATCTTTCCCTCGTCCTCTCCACCACCATTATCATATCTTTCTTCCTCTTCCTCTCACCTCTTTCCTCCCTTCCCCCTCTCCTCGTCTCCTCTTTTCCTGCTTCCCCTCTTCTATCAGTCTCCCTTTCATCCTCCTTCTCCCCTCCCCCCCGCCCCTTTCCACCACCAAAGGGGCGGAGCAACAGTAGGCACACCCACCAGCCTCGGGTCAAGGAAGGTAATTTCCAGCGACGGACTACTTACGGGCTACTTACTTGGAGGAGATTGTGGGGTGATGAGCCACTAATCTTGTGGGGAAGGAGGCCTCTCGACTCACAACAGACCCCCCGGAGACCATACAGTTAATGAGGACAATGGCAAATCATTGGCTTTCGTAAATATATAGATAGAAAATGGGGTTTCCTCGAGAAAAATTAGATTTTTTTTCTTCGAGTGCATTATTATGGGGTTTAGCAAGGGAATCATCAGGGAAAAGGGTTATCTCGACTGTATTATTAGAACATGGGATCTCTCAAGTGTGTTATTAGAGAATGGGTTTTCTCGAGTGTGTTATTTAAAAAATCACCATTGGTAGATATTAGGAAATGGGTTTCACGAGTGCATGATTACAACACGTGTCTTCCTGAGGTTGTCGACTGTATTTTTAGGAAATGGGAAATTGACTATTGTTAGGAAAGAGTTTTTGAGAAAAGGTATTTTTCTATGTGACTCTGAGCTTGCGAGAGAGTTATTCTTATTATATTCATATATATATGTTACGAGAAAATGAACTTTCTGGTATTGAAAAACTAATTCCGAACACTGTTAACGATATTCACTTTAGATAACTGGGGGAGTGAGGTATCAAAAAGCTATCAGCTGTCGAGGGATGATGCCTGTCTATCCACCGACAGTTAGGGAATGGTCGGGAGAAGGAACCCGTCGCCAGCGGGAAAAAGTCTTTTTTGCTTGTTTGTGCCACGAGCCGCCGACCTCAGGGAGAAAAAT
>NC_051412.1:31684895-31685021 GCF_015228065.2 Penaeus monodon
TAACCGCCTATGCTTCCTGGCTCCCCTTTGCTGATGAAAACATTGGCTTCTCCCAAGGCTCAACCCAGAGTATCGATCAAGGAACAGATATCAGCTGGGCTTCCGAAGCGGTCATGCTGGCCCGTC
>NC_051412.1:31685407-31685847 GCF_015228065.2 Penaeus monodon
ATTTTTTTTTTAAAACTTTACATTTAAAACATTATTTTAAAAAATCCTCAAAAACCCCAATCAAAAAGCTTTTTTTTAAACCCCCGGTTTTTACTTCATTTTAAAAATTCCCTCGTATATTTAGATTTTTTTGTCATAAGCACTGGAGATTCATGATCAGTTTACTTCTCTCCTCCCTTAAACATTCTTGATGTACAATGTTGTTACAAGTGATAATATTTATGGTTAACATTAGAATAGCTGAATATATGTTGATGGTTGTCATACGCCTCAATATAGCAATATACTAGTGACGACAGCAACGATTATAGTAATATAATGTTGCTGGCAATGGCATGCAAACAGATATTTGATGTACGCTAATAGAAACTACATCGAAAAAGTAGAAGCCGGTAATAAGATTAATTGATTCTGCAATAGTCAGAGTCATCTGGAGTCTT
>NC_051412.1:31685876-31686534 GCF_015228065.2 Penaeus monodon
GGGGTTAATGTATGGATAATCGTATCCTATGAGGGATGCTCCCCCCCCCCTCTTGGATATTTTTATTTCAGGGGCTACACTTGGGTATCAACGCCAACCTGCCTCCGGTGGCACATGTAAGGAAATTCTGAAGCATCTAATAAGTGAGCCTTGAAAAGGGAAGGCCTGATATCGTATTTACGGAGCTAAGGCAACACTTTTGTCATTATAATAAAAAGCAATAAACAAATGCAATTAGAGTGCTCTGAAGATTGACGAATCCACCAAAAGCAGCGGCCCTCTTAACTGAATACATTTATTTAGTCATATCGATATTTCATATAGCAACCATAATTAGTTTTCATATAATTTTGTAGAGATTGGAATTAGATGATTTTTTGTGTTGCACCATGAAATTCATGAGCAATAAAGGATAATCAAAACGTCGCCTTAGGGTCAGTAAAATATAATACAAATAATACCATCACCCTTATCTTCACTTTCACCAATATTTTTGACAAGGAGGGCGATTATAATTGATTAAACAGTTACCCAATTTTTTTTTCTCGTAAAGCGAAATTTTCTTGTTCCCACTTTCTCTCTCTTTAATGCATTGTATCTCATTAGGTCATACTTATATGAAAGCTTATACTGCATCCTTCATGCACGCTAATCTTGT
>NC_051412.1:31686865-31687441 GCF_015228065.2 Penaeus monodon
TACACATTGGTATTTAGTAATCCAAGAAGTCATGAGTCACAAGATGAGGCATTATAAGGATACCTCGTCATTCATCTCTTTTACCAACAATGCATCATGTGTCCTCATTTTGTCGCCGAGTGAAACCCAACAGATAATATTTTATATTAAACAAATCATTGCAACAAAAACAAATATCGCCGCTTTTGCTCTACATGGTGCATTAATTATGACCGAGAAATGCAGTGTAAGTAAACTTCAAGGTTTAGTTTCAGTGAAATCAAAAGTCAGTCTCGTTCTCTAGAAGTTTTCAGCTTCGTATGATCACATCAAAAGCTTGATCCTATACAGTATTCTTAGTTTAGACAAATTGATGACATGGGTAAACTGTGCATAAGATTACTAAGGACATTAACACCCGCAGAGATTGTGATTCCAACTTATGTTCTTGCCTCTCAACCTTCCAATATCTCTCGATTCGTCCTTTAATACTACATCAATAGCTACTTACAATCCGTCAAAAATGATATGTGGGGGCCGTTATTATACAATGTTCATAATTTATTCCTTACCTTTCAGAAATATTGCTGCTAGTGT
>NC_051412.1:31687463-31688013 GCF_015228065.2 Penaeus monodon
TCATACAAAATCATAAAATAATAACTTCAGGAACTAAGGAAGCCTTCTCATGACGTCCCAAAAAGATGACGTTTCAAGGAACTGTCTGTAATGTCCCTCACCCTTGATTAATAATGAGAATGTCAGTCGTGAAATGCACCTATAAATTTCAAGCGGAAGCCAATATTTTCGTTCCAACTGATTGGTTCACAAAAAAGATGACTTTTATCAAAACGCATTGTGATTCGAACACTTTCACCTTTAATGTCAAAGTATAGTTTTACAATTTGATGTTGAGGGAGAAAATAAATATTTTTCTTATAGCTTTCAAAACAAATTATCATAATTCTGATGCTCAAATCGAATGTGATACTGACCATCCATCCTAAACTTTTTAACAGTGAGAATAACTAGAAATAAGAAATAACTGACTGACTCATAACCTATGTGCACCAATATAGACATCACTTGTTTTTTAATTTAAAAAAAAAATCTAGACGAAAAGTGTAAAAGAAAACGAAATCTTCCTTTAGTTAACTTACTAGCATAAATAGCCATGCAAGATCTGGCT
>NC_051412.1:31688063-31688652 GCF_015228065.2 Penaeus monodon
CAACAGAACTTTCCCTGCTTCGTCAATGTTGGAGATGACCTGCATGGCAATATCTCAAAACAATTTAAGCAATTAAGATGAAGATTTCGAGTTAGGAAAATTGTGTTTGTCGGGGGAGGGGGGAGGTGCAGTAAAGTGTTGGGTTTGCTCCCCTCCCCCCAGCCATTTAATGATAATCATTATTTTTACTTCGGATTTTCATTAGCATCATTGATATTATCCCATCGTCGGCATGATCAATATCATTACCGTAAGTGTTAATATGATCCATCCCAAATTTGCAGGAAATCAATTATCTTTGGAGATTTCAACGCTGAAGTAAGTAACACAAACGGCACCGTTACAGTAAGCAAAAGTTAATATCAATGTAATTCAATGAGATGTTCTTATTGAAAAGGACAGTAAAATCTTGAATACTAATACTTGAATTTAAATATTTCTAAGGGAAATTTATGTTATGGATATTACATATATCGATGTTAAAAATATGATGTTAGATATGCTGAATGTAATTAATTACAATAATTGAGAAAAAAAGAGAATTGTAAATACTATTTGTTTCTTGTTCATCTACTTATATGATATTACT
>NC_051412.1:31688809-31689825 GCF_015228065.2 Penaeus monodon
AACATGACTGTCACATACCTGATGAAAACAATGTATAAACTATAAATAATGATCATTTAAAAAATCTCTGCTTTCAGGCAGGCACTGACCTTTGGATCTGTCACGAGGGTGATTTATGATACCTAAATTAAACTTAATTAAATGTAATACCCACTGCGGTATGCTCTAAAGATAAGGTTAATCAATATGTATACGAAACCCTGGAATGGATTATAAGATAGACACGATTAAATGAAAAAAAAAACCACTGAGTATCGCCATGCACCAGGAAGAAATGTTTAAGAATTCAGAAATAAGAGTTTGTAATATCAGTACTTGTAGGTATAGTTTTACATAAATCGGAGGTTAAAACATCGTATCGAGAAGCCAATAGTATCATCATCAAAGTATCATTATTAAAGCAACTGCTTGAACGGCATCGAAATTTATTACAGAACTTTGTTCGAGATCCTAGTTCATAGCGGCAAAAGGAAAAGAGGCAGCGTATATGTGCATTACAGTGTAAATAAACTCATAGAATCTTCGGGAGCTGGTAAGCTGGTAACTGTTTTTATTTTCATTATACATGGGTTTTTTTGGTTGTTGCTGCTCTTATTAATAGTAGTGATAATTGAAGTAAAATTAATGTGCATATTATGTTCATTATTTTTGTTATGCCAGCGATTCAGTGCTGATAACATGGAATATCCTAGGTAAGGTAAAACACAATAATGAAAATTTGAATTATTATATAATTAAAAAAATTAATTTAATAATAAAATTTGGGAACAATTAATTTAAAAAAAAAGATTAAGTAAGTATAAAAAAATTACAAAAAAAAAGTTATAAAAAATTAAAAATTTTTATTTTTTTTATGAAAAAACAAAAATTGATTAAAAAATGAATTTAAATATTTTAAAAAAAGAAAAATTTAAAAAATTTAAATAAAAAATTAAAAAATATAAATTTAAAAAAAAAAAAAAATTTAAATTAATTAATTAAAATAAAAAAATTTAAAAAAAAAAAAAATTTTAAAA
>NC_051412.1:31689854-31690123 GCF_015228065.2 Penaeus monodon
AAAAAAATTACTAGATTAAAAATTTTTTGGGAAAAAATGCCAAAATTAAAATTATTTTTAAAAATCATTTTTTTTGAAAAAAATTTTTTATAATTTTTAAAGACCAAAAAAAACAAAAAAAATTTAAATTTTAAAAAAAAAATTTAAATTACGTTAAAAGTAAAACAAAAAATTGTTAAAATAGGGTTAAGAAGAATGATAAAAAAGAAAAAAAAAATAATAAAAATGAAAAATTTTTAAATAATGTTTTATTTAAAAATTTTTAAGGC
>NC_051412.1:31690175-31690531 GCF_015228065.2 Penaeus monodon
CAATGCATGTTAAAGATTTAAAAAATATAATAGACATTTTTTTGGGGGGAATGGAAGGCATTTAAATGAAAAAAAAAAACCTTTTGTTTTCCGCGACCCGAGGTTTTTAAGGGGCCCCAGAAATTTTTAAAAGTTTGGGGAAATAAGATGGTAGAAGGGGCCCCACCAAATCAATTAACCCGACGGACCCCAATAAATCCCCAAAAACCCTTATTACCCAACTCCCAACCCCCCTGACTTTATATAACCTTTTGAACCTGTCATACCCCGGCAAAAAGGAAAAGGGGCCGTATGGTGTTTTCCCTTTTTTGTTTCTCGAATCTTCCTTGTTTAATTTTTTAAAATTTTATTAATAA
>NC_051412.1:31690551-31691357 GCF_015228065.2 Penaeus monodon
AATATATTAATTAATAAAAAATTATAATTATTTATTATTTTTTTTAAATTATCTATAAAATAAAAATTTATAATAAAAAATAATAAATTATTATTATTTATAATAATTTAATTTGTATTTTGTTAAAAAAATTTTAAAATTATTATAAAAATTAATTTTTTAAATTTAATAAAAATTTAATAAATTTAATATTTTTAAATATAAAATTTTTTTAAAAATTTTATAAAAAGTAAAAAAAAAAATTTTTCAAAAACAAAAGGGAAAACATAATATAATTTTATTTTTTGACAGGTAATGACAAATAAAAACAATAAGGGGTTTATTAATATTAATTTACCTTTTTCTTTAAAATTGTTTTTTGGGGATAATTTAAATTTTTTTCCTAATTTTAATAATACAATTGGGGAATTGATACTGAACCAAAAATTTTTTGGTACTGGTTTAGTAACTCAAATTATTGACCCGGGATAAAAAAAAATTTTTAAAAATTTTTTAATTTTTATTTATTTATTTTTTATTATTTTATTTTATATATTATTAGGGGTTATTGTTTTTTTATTAAAATTAAGAATTATTTTTATTTTAAAATAAAATTTAAATAATGCCAAAAATATCTTTTTATTATTATTTTTTTTTTTTTTATAATTTTCCCAAAATTTATATTTTTTTTTTTATTTAAAATTTTTATTTTTAATAATTTTTTTTTTTTTTAATTTTAAAAAAATTTTAAAATTTTTATTTATATTTTTAATAAAATTTTTTAATAAAAATTTTACATTTTTTACATAATACACATATTTTTTTTT
>NC_051412.1:31691541-31692193 GCF_015228065.2 Penaeus monodon
CATCTCATCTTATCAAATCTCATTTATTATTACATTATTTTTGTTATTTTATAACTTTTAAAAATAATAATTATTATTTTTACTAGATTACTTCTTTTGTCATTATTATTTTACTACTACCATTTTTTATTCTTATTTTAATTTATTTTTACTATTGTTACCTCTTTTATTATTTTATTAATTTATATTTATTTTTATTTTAATATTTTTTTTTTTTTATTATTTTTTTATTTTTTTTTATATTATTATTAAATTGTATTTTTCAAACATTACCACAAATATTATTAACATACATTATTACAAATATTGTTATTATTACATTTTTTTTTGTTATTATTAATATTATCACTATACATTTAAATTTCACTGCTAATATTTTTATTATAATAATATTTATTTTTTTTTATTGTCTTACTGTCATTATAAATTTATTATTGTTATTATTATTGTCTTTATATTTTTTTTATTATTATTTTTGTTATCATTATTATTGTTATTATCTTTCCCTATTAGCATCACTGCTTTTTCCCATTATTGGGGTCATCTTTAAATTTTTTTATTATTTTTACAAATATTTTCCACAAATTTTTCTGTTACCACGAAACCGCTCCCAAGTTTATTATCGTCTTATAGCAGCATAATAATTAAAATT
>NC_051412.1:31692237-31692911 GCF_015228065.2 Penaeus monodon
AACTGAATCGCTGCATAACAAAAAAAATGCAACATAAATTTGCACATTAATTTTACTTCAAATTACACTACTATTTAAAGCGCAACAACCAAAAAAACCCCCGTATTAAAAAAAAAAAAAAAGCTTACCAGCTTTCCAGCTCCCCAAGATTCTAGAGTTATTTACACTGCATCACATAAAACCTGCCTCTTTTCCTTTTTCCGCTATAACTAGGATCTCGAAAAAAGTTGTCTGTAAAAAAATTTGATGCCCTTCAAGCAGTTTCTTTAATAATGTACTTTTGATGATGATTATTGGGGTTTTTCATACGATGTTTTAACCTCCGATTTTATGTAAACATACCTACAAGTACTGATTTACAAACTCTTATTTTTTGAAATTTTTAAAAATTTTTTTCCTTGCTGGCATACTCATGGTTTTTTTTTTTTTTTAATCGTGTCATCTTATTAAACCATTCCCGGGGTTTTTATACTTTGTTAACTTTTCTTTTAACTACGCATGGGTATTTACATTTAAATTTAAATTTAATTTAGGTATCATAAAACACCCCGTGACAGATCCAAAGGTCATGCCCCGAAAGCGAGATTGTTTTTAAAGACATTATTTATAGTTTATACATTTTTTTCATCAGGGATGGACAGTCATGTTTTGTTGTTCATTGCTCTAACAAAACC
>NC_051412.1:31693013-31693596 GCF_015228065.2 Penaeus monodon
TTTCAAAAATCTTCCCCCGTAATTCATATAAGTAGATGAACAAAAAACAAAAAGTATTTACTTTCTTTTTTCTCAATTATTGTAAATTTAAATTTCTTCAGCATATCTAACTCATATTTTTAACATCGATTAGTATATCCATAAACCCTAAAATTTCCCCTTTAAAAAATTTAAATTCAAGTATTATATTCAAATTTTAAATGTCCTTTTCAATAAAAACATCTCTTATTACATTGATATTAAATTTTTCTTACGTACGGGGCCGTTTGTGTTTCTTTCTTCGCGTTGAAATCTCCAAAATAATTGAATTTCCCCGCAAATTTGGGATGGGTCATATTAACACTTACGTAAAGATATTGACTGCCCACGATGGGTAATTCATGATCTAATGAAATCCGAATAAAAAATGATTTATCATTAAAAAGGGTGGGGGGAGGGGGGGCAAACCCCAAAACTTTACGCACCTCCCCCCCCCCCCCACAAAAACAATTTTTTTAACTCGAACTCTTCTCTTAATTTCTTAAATTTTTTGAGATTTGCCATGCAGGCATCTCAACATTGACGAAACAGGGAAAGTTCTGTT
>NC_051412.1:31693642-31694757 GCF_015228065.2 Penaeus monodon
GCCAGTCTTGCTGGGTATTTTTTGCTAGTAATTAAATAAAAAGGGAAAATTTCGTTTTCTTTTACACTTTTCGTCTAGATTTTTTTTTTAATTAAAAAAAAAATGATGTCTATATTGGGGCACATGGTTTAGTCTCAGTTTTTTTTCTTTATTTCTATTATTCCACTGTTAAAATTTAGGATGGTGGTCAGTATCACATTTGATTTGAGCATCGAATTATGATAATTTTTTTTGAAAGCTATAAGAAAATAATTTTTTTCTCCCCCAACATCAAATTTTAAACTATACTTTGACATTAAAAGGGGAAAAATTTTCGAATCACAATGCTTTTGATAAAAATCATCTTTTTTTTTGGGAACCCAAACGTTGGAACGAAAATATTGGCTTCCGCTTGAATTTAAGGTGCTTTCACGCTACATTCTCTTTTTAAACAAGGGGGAGGGACATTAAGACAGTTCCTTGAAAAGTATCTGTTTGGGACTCATGAAGGCTTTTTCCCTTTGTTTTTCCCAAGTTTTTTATTTTATATTTTGTATGAGGCGGGGCGGCGGGGCGGCGACACAGCACAATATTTCTAAGGTAAGGAATAATTTGAAAATTGATAAAAACGGCTCCCCCCTATCTTTTTGACGATTGTAATAGCTATTTATGTATATTAAAGGACGAATAGAGATATTGGAAGGGTTTAGAGGCAAGAACATAAGTTGGAATCAAATCTCTGCGGGTGTTAAAGTCCTTAGTAATCTTATCACATTTTTTCCCATGTCCCTCAATTTGTCTAAACTAAAAATACTGTATAGGTCAAACTTTTGAGTGATCATACAACTGAAAACTTTCTAAGAAAGAGACTGACTTTTTTTTCACTGAAACTAAACCCTTTAAGTTTACTTACACTGCTTTTTCGGGCATAATTAAAGCACCATGTAGAGCAAAAACGGGATATTGTTTTTTGTTGCAAGATTTTTTTAATATACTATTTTCTGTTGGGTTTCACTGGGGGACAAAAAGAGGACACATGATGCATTGTTGGTAAAAAGATGAATGACGAGGTATCCTTATAATGCCTCATCTTGTGACTCATGACTTCTGGATTACTAAATACCAATGTGTAAGAG
>NC_051412.1:31695094-31695762 GCF_015228065.2 Penaeus monodon
TATGGAACAAGATTAGCGTGCATGAAGGATGCAGTATAAGCTTCATATAAGTATGACCTAATGAGATACAATGCATTAAAGAGAGAGAAAGTGGGAACAAGAAAATTTCGCTTTACGAGAAAAAAAAATTGGGTAACTGTTTAATCAATTATAATCGCCCTCCTTGTCAAATAATATTGGTGAAAGTGAAGATAAGGGTGATGGTATTATTTGTTATTATATTTTACTGACCCTAAGGCGACGTTTTGATTATCCTTTATTGCTCATGAATTTCATGGTGCACACACAAAAATCATCTAATTCCAATCTCTACCAAAATTATATGAAAACTAATTATGGTTGCTATATGAAATATCGATATGACTAAATAAATGTATTCAGTTAAGAGGGCCGCTGCTTTTGGTGGATTCGTCAATCTTCAGAGCACTCTAATTGCATTTGTTTATTGCTTTTTATTATAATGACAAAGTGTTGCCTTAGCTCCGTAAATACGATATCAGGCCTTCCCTTTTCAAGGCTCACTTATTAGATGCTTCAGAATTTCCTTACATGTGCCACCGGAGGCAGGTTGGCGTTTGATACCCAAGTGTAGCCCCTGAAATAAAAATATCCAAGAGGGGGGGGGGGAGCATCCCTCATAGGATACGATTATCCATACATTAACCCCC
>NC_051412.1:31695791-31696074 GCF_015228065.2 Penaeus monodon
TAAAGACTCCAGATGACTCTGACTATTGCAGAATCAATTAATCTTATTACCGGCTTCTACTTTTTCGATGTAGTTTCTATTAGCGTACATCAAATATTCTGTTTGCATGCCATTGCCAGCAACATTATATTACTATAATCGTTGCTGTCGTCACTAGTATATTGCTATATTGAGGCGTATGACAACCATCAACTATATATTCAGCTATTCTAATGTTAACCATAAATTTCACTTGTAACAACATTGTACATCAAGAATGTTTAAGGGAGAGAAGTAAACTTGA
>NC_051412.1:31697898-31697997 GCF_015228065.2 Penaeus monodon
CATTCTTATCCAGCCAATTAGCCAATGAATAAATAATTTGATATTCATGAACTAACACAAACACAAACATGAAAGCAAGAACGGGGAGAGGGATTAAAG
>NC_051412.1:31698568-31698756 GCF_015228065.2 Penaeus monodon
GGGGAAGGGGAGCGATTTTTGGGGGACATAATCCGAGAAGGGGGAGCAGGAAAAGAACAGAGCTTGTAATTTCCCGCCCTCCCCCGCTTTCTTTTTCTCCTCCTTTTGTTTCCCCCTTTTTCTTCTTTCTTATTATGGCCCCCTTTCAATTTTTAGGGGGGGGGGTGGGTTTCTTTTTTTTTCTTTTT
>NC_051412.1:31699241-31699318 GCF_015228065.2 Penaeus monodon
TATTTCTCTCTCTCATTTTTTGTCCTTCCCGTTTTTTTTATCTCTTCGCTGATGGGCCCATTTCAATTTTTTTTTTA
>NC_051412.1:31699336-31699467 GCF_015228065.2 Penaeus monodon
TGTTTGTATTTTGGTTTGCTTGTCTGATTTTTTTTTCCGTTGTCTTGGGTCACTTTTCAATTCTTCTTGATGTTGCTTGTGCTTTTGATGTCTTTACGCTCCCTACACTCTCACTCAATCTCTGTCTATTA
>NC_051412.1:31699679-31699885 GCF_015228065.2 Penaeus monodon
TTTCCCCCTGTCTTCTGCATTCACTTTCTCTCTCCTTCCCCTCTCCATTTCCTCTCTCGACTCTAACCACGTGTGGGCAAGCAAGCAATAGCAGGCAAACACAAAAGCTCCTTCGCCAATAAGCTGTGGCGTGGACGAGGAAAAACGGGGCACAATGGACACTTCTGATGACGAGTGCCACGCTGGATTGTTGTGCCTAGACAGTG
>NC_051412.1:31700173-31700254 GCF_015228065.2 Penaeus monodon
TCTTGGCCCCTCTGGTCTGGTGCCATGAGGCGTAGCTTGGTCACTGGTAGATCGGGCAGACATTTGAACGAGGGAATATTT
>NC_051412.1:31700636-31700742 GCF_015228065.2 Penaeus monodon
AAACCACATATAAGAGCAGTAATTAAGAATAAGCTAGTCTCTGAAAGCGTTGATGAGCGTAGCATAGATTCTCTTTGAAATGAAAATAGAACAGCGTAAAGGGAGA
>NC_051412.1:31700984-31701242 GCF_015228065.2 Penaeus monodon
GAGATTACCAACAATAAACCGATAACGATTGCAAAATTACCTTGCAGGTTGAGATACAGGGATGGTTAATGATGTACAGGATTTATATATATATATTTTTTTGTCTGAAAGTTCGTAACAAAGACATTTTCCATAAAAAGAAATAACATTTTTGGAAGTTTGTCTCCGGGGTTGTTTGTACAGACGTGTTTGTTAGGAGGATGTTCGCCTGCTTGCAACGTTGTTTGTTGGTGTCAGGGTCGCTGTCGCGCTCGTTTT
>NC_051412.1:31701359-31701577 GCF_015228065.2 Penaeus monodon
AAAACGAGGAGGCTTTGTAAACACACAGACACACAAACGAACTCACCTTCCGCAAACAAAACCCGTTATTCATTTCTCCAAAGCGTTTGTCTCTCGAATGATTGGTTTCGTGTTTATGGATGTTTCATTGGCAAGGATTCCCTTCTCAACACTGCAATAGTACTAAGGTTGCAATAATTATATAGTTTAAATGAGAGATTTTTTTTTCTCTCTCTCTC
>NC_051412.1:31701977-31702409 GCF_015228065.2 Penaeus monodon
GAAATGCATATCATACTCAGTTACCAGTATGCGACGGCTCAAGGCTGTACAGGGCATCGATTTCCTCGCGGAAATGTGTTTCGATTACCTTCCTTCTGAGCTTGAACGCCGGCCCCACCATGCCTCCCTCTGGCGTCCACGGTTCGGAGGTCAGATGAAGACCCATTGGAAGCTCCCGACGTGCAAGCCCAAGGGTCATGCCGTGACTTTGCAATATCTCCAACACGGCGGCCTCCACTTCAGGCTTTTTGCACAGGCTTTCGAGGCTCTGGTCGGAATCCAACTTCAGGCTTTTTGCAACATTCCTGATCTGGTTGCCATTGACCACGACGATGCAAATGCATGCCCTTGCGCCGGGTCGCGCATACGCGAAGACGTTTTGTACTATGGAATTCATCTTCATAATCATTTAGATCTTCTCCAGGTGGATGA
>NC_051412.1:31702620-31704392 GCF_015228065.2 Penaeus monodon
TGTGATGCGGTAGCTGCCTTCATCCCAGTCAGCAAGGGTCACAAGGACACCGTGGCAGGGCGCACCACAATGCCCAGTGCGCAGGTCGCAGGGGACAGTACTGGTGAGGCACGCGGTCGTTTCGGTGGCGCCATAGCCCACCACTATTGTGCACCTTAACCAGTTTCGCACCCTAGTTTGAGTCTCCTCTGAGAGAGGAGCTCCTCCCACCAATATTATGCGCACATTACCTCCCAACTCGGCAGCGGCTATCTAACTTCCCTGAACATCGCATGTCAAAGCTTTCTCAGAAATTTGGTTATTGAGAAAGCATTTCTCCATAGCCTGAGTGACGATTCTGTCGAGGATGAGCGGCGCCGCATTTATGCACGTGGGCTTAGCCACCTGTGCGTCGCTCAGCGTACCCTCCATAATTTTAGGGCAGCTACTGGTCAAAGTCATCGGTGACCCGTACATGACCACGATGCCCAGGCTCACAAGAGCAATCTCTGTGGTGAATTCCATCACGTGGGCAAGGGGAAGGAAGGCCAGGAAGCGATCGCCGGAGCGGAGATCTGCCTGAATTGCGAACGAGATGATCGAACTAACTATATTATCGTGTGTTAGCTCTGTGCCCTTCGGACGGTCTATTGAACCACTTGTGTACATGATGATGGCCACATCGCTGCCAGTCGGCTGGCGCAAGGAGGTGTTCAGGTACTTCCCGGTCTCTACCACGTCCTTGTAGGGGATCACCACTTCCATGAGACCTTCAGGCACCGTACCCACACCTTCCAGCTGATCTTCGAACACGATGACGTTTGTGATCGCAGGACACTTACGGACAACCTCCGCCGTGCGACTGAGAAGGTCATGCGACGTCATGATCACACTAACTTCAGTCTCACAAAGCGATGCCACGATCTCTTCGACTGAAAGGTTAGGGAATACAGTCACGACTGTCAGCCCTTGGCGCAGGCAACCCATGACCGCCGTGAACCACTCAGCACACGTTTCAGCGAATATAGCGACTCTGCCGCTATTTCCCGTGCCAATCTTGGCGAGGCCCTGGCTGAAACTAACCACCATGTCTTGGACCTCACGATATGTGAGGAACGAGTACTCTCCAAGGTGTAGTTTTTCCATTTCCTTGCCATCAACCACGAAGCGCTTTCGTGCCAGGAGCTGCCGTGTACCTAAGCACGGTTTGTTGCATAGTTTTTTAGCGACGTGCTCCACGATGGCTGGCAGCGTAGTCACATTGGCGGTCAGGAGTTCCTCCTTCAAGCGGAGGCCGTTCGGGTTGCCGGGATCGGCCTTGACCCAGTAGCCCGCCTCGTTGCGAACGCCATAGATCTGCGATGGCACTGACCTGCTTAACTCGGCCGGGGGCTCTGGGGAGACCGCTGCAGGCTGAGATTCCCCCTCGGGCTGTAACTCCTTGGGGATAGACCGTTTGTATATCCCCAAAGAGCAATTGCGGCGCCATGCCACCAAAATCGTAGTGAGAAGATAATAGCCCCAGCGTTGTAAGATTTAGATGATTCTTACAATGTAGGAACCTTTATTTAATTTTTCCTATCTTTCTCTGGACATAATTAATAATTTGAAATCGTAGGTAAATCTTAGTTACGGCTTCGAGTAAGTGTCTGAAGAGGGCGTGTCAGTGGTGTGTGAGAATACATAAATGCATGATTTGTGCTTACTTGTGATGATGTTCTGACACTCGCAGTTATACCCAGGTTGTCAAGGGTGCCGCACTTGCTGTCTTTTCGTTAGTAAATTTCTCGCCC
>NC_051412.1:31705557-31706012 GCF_015228065.2 Penaeus monodon
AGGGTCTCCCGACATACCGAGAAATCCACTCATGACTGCATCACTCTCCTCCCCCCCTCCCCCTCCCCCCTCTCCCCCTCTCCCCGTCTCCCCCGCTATGGAGGGTGTGGGGTAGATCGGGGGGAGGGGGGTGGAGGAAGGGAAGGGGTGTGGGGGGAGGGATAGGAGTGGGGAGATGGGAGGGATTGAAAAGAAGAAGAGGAAGGAGGGAATAGGGGTAGGGGAGGGAGGGGGGGGTAGAAGGAAAGGAAGGAGGGTAAAGAGAGGACGATCAGGAGAGGGGGAGGGAGAGGGGAGGGAAGGAGATAAAGATAGAGGGGAGAAGGAAGAGGGGAAGTAGAATAAAAAGAGTAGGAAAAGGAGGAAGAGGAGGAGGGGGGAGGGGAGAAAGTGAAGGGAAACGTGAAGGGAGAAAAAGAGGGGAGGGGAGGGGAAAAGGAGGGAGGAGGGAAGAT
>NC_051412.1:31706594-31707049 GCF_015228065.2 Penaeus monodon
TCCTTTGTAGGAATCATTGTCTCCATGGCAACCGAGGGGGATGAGGGGGGGATGGGGGATGGGGGTCAAGGAGAAAGAGGAGGGGGGGTGGGGGTCAAGGAGAAAGAGGAGGGGGGGTTTAAGGGGAGAGGGAGTTGAAGGATAGGGTGAGAAATAAAGGAAGGGAGAAGGAGGGGGATGAGGGGAATGAGGAAAGGGGAAAGGAGGGGGAGGAGAGGGGGAAGGTGGGAGGAGAGAGGAGAGGCTGGGGAGAAGGGATGATGGAGGGGTGAGGGAAGGGGAAAGGCAGAGAGGGAGAAGGGAGGGAGAGGGAGGAACAAGAGGAGATGGGAAGGGAGGGACGATGGGGGGGGGGGGGGGTAGGAAGCTGACCTAAATGGCTCGACAGCTGAGATAATGCTATTTGCTTTTTAACTGTGTCAGTCATTGCTGCTATTTTTTCCTGCACTATTTTT
>NC_051412.1:31707443-31707628 GCF_015228065.2 Penaeus monodon
ATGCAACACAAGGGAAAAAATATGCCTTTTAATGCCACGTTTGGAGAAATCCCAGAGTAAAGAAAATCACACGAGTTACTATTCTGTTTTTGGTGCGCCTTTGTGCATGACGAAAGCCTGCCTTTTCCTCGCGAGTTCTGGGGGTTGAATATTCAGTGATTGGGTGTATATATAAATAGTTCATG
>NC_051412.1:31707939-31708093 GCF_015228065.2 Penaeus monodon
TCTATCCTCTTTATACAAGCCTCTTCTAAGCGAGACCCATTAGAGATGAGGCCGTGGTATGAAGAAAGGAAAAAGGGGAATATAGGATAATAATGTCACGGAAGAAGATTACACTTTAATCACACTAAAAGCATAAGAATGGAGAGGTAGAGAA
>NC_051412.1:31708347-31708470 GCF_015228065.2 Penaeus monodon
AATGTATAGTTAATAAACAGTAAACTGATAGAGAGATATGTAAAATAACATGATCGTGAGTTTATGTCTCACATCACTAAATTCTGTAGTTTATTTCTCTTTTTCCTCATTGCTGCTGTTCTA
>NC_051412.1:31708590-31708705 GCF_015228065.2 Penaeus monodon
AAGAATCGACTCGAGACCGACATAAAGGATCCCGCATCTATGATAAGGTCACTGAACGCTCTTTGATTCCGCAATTTTCTGTCGGGGAAACTCTGTTAGAGGTTTCTGCGTTGCG
>NC_051412.1:31708880-31709244 GCF_015228065.2 Penaeus monodon
AATTCCCAACAAAAAAAAAGGGAAAATTTTTATAGAGAAAAAACAAAAAAAACACGCCCCCACTGCCTTTAAACTTAATCTTTTTTCCCGCTGTAAACCAAACCCAAGGGGTTACTAAACCCAAAAACCGGCTGGGGTCGCGGTTTCGGGATCCTTTTTTGAATCTTATTTCCCGGGGAAAGGGGGACGGGGAGGCATTCCTTTTTGATATCGCATTATTTTTGATGACTGTCGCTAACCTGGGGAAATCTTTCCAAAAATTTTTGGGGCGCTCAGGTAAGGTTTTTAGGGGAAAAAGTAGCGCTGTTCACCTTTTCTGCGTTTGCTTGTTTGGCTGTTTGGTTTGATTTGTGTTTTTTGATTA
>NC_051412.1:31709714-31710014 GCF_015228065.2 Penaeus monodon
GTTTGGCCGGGTGGTGGGGGGGGGGAAAGGAGAAAAAGGGTAGTAAAGAGAGCGCGCAAGGAAAGCAAGATGAAAAACGGAAGGGGAAATTGAAAAAAAAAAAACATATAGAAAGAGACACACAAATAAAATATCGAGAATCACAAGAACACAACAAATAAAACAAATACTGTGTGTCAAGGGAAAGCACTGGGGTTAAGTCCAGCGCTTGACGGAGGCAAATGGCCGGCAAGTTCTTGGGAAACGATCGAGGTGCTGGTTTTAGGGAAATTATTTGTGGTTGGCGGGTTGTGCCCCTTT
>NC_051412.1:31710507-31711038 GCF_015228065.2 Penaeus monodon
TTTGGGAACGAACGGGGGAAGCAAAAGGACGAAACTTCTTTGAAAAAATTTATTACCTTCGCGGCGACGTCCTGTCCCTTTGAGTCGCCCTGCAATCCGCAAAAGGGGGAGGGGGGACCCCGGGGGGGAGGGAGGGGGGGGGGGGAAAAGGAAATGGGGGGGGGGGGGGGGGAGGGAGGGGAGGGAGAGGGGGGGAATAGAGGAAGGGGGGAAGAGGAGGGGGAGGGAAGGAAGGAATAGAGAGAGATGGGATGGGGATGGAGGGGAACGAATAGGGAGAGATGGGGAGGGAGAGGATGGGGAGGGAGAGGAAGGAATAGAGAGAGATGGGATGGGGATGGAGGGGAACGAATAGGGAGAGATGGGGAGGGAGAGGATGGATGAATAGGGAAGGATAGGATGGGATAGGGAGGGAGGGGAGGGGGGGGATGAGGATTAATGGATGGTGAGGATGAGGATGAGGAGGGGAGAGAAATGGGGAGGGATGGCGATGGAGGGACACGAAGAGATGGGGAGGTTGAGGATGGAGGA
>NC_051412.1:31711082-31711259 GCF_015228065.2 Penaeus monodon
TAAAATAAAAATACTGAGACGCAAACACAATTTTTTTCTTTTGTTCTCGTCACATTTATAAAGGATTAAGATGGTTGTTTCCTGTTGATCAAGAAGAGGAATTATTTGGGTCGGTCGATGCCTTTCAGTCTGTTTCGATTCAGTGGCGAATTCACGCTCTTGTGGCTCTGAGGCGCT
>NC_051412.1:31711550-31711931 GCF_015228065.2 Penaeus monodon
ATATCCCCCCCCCCACCCCACCCAGGATGAAAACACCCTCTCTATACAAATACACAAGCACAAAATCCTCACCGAAGAGAAATGACGATCGTCTCCTTGATCGAAGAGCCTCGAAGCCGAAACACCGGCTCACAACAGACCAGGAGGACGAAAGAAGAGGGAAAAGAAGTGTGTACCTACGATTACATAAGGCCTTAAGCGGCTTCAAAGGGAGGCCGACAAGGGGAATGGAGGAAATTGATGAGAGAGGAAAAACGGTGAGAGAAGGGGACGGAAAGGGCGGAGGGGGTAGGCACGTGTGAAGAGTGAGGGATGAGAGGAAGGGAGACGGAGAAGGAATATGGAAAGGGAAGGAGGATAGACTTACAGATAGAGAAGAAA
>NC_051412.1:31712032-31712438 GCF_015228065.2 Penaeus monodon
ATATCGGATGGCACTGAACTTCTTAGTAGATAATAATCAATTGCAACTGAGAAACGTGTAAACATCAAAGAAAATAAACCATATTTTAGATTTTTTTCACCGACCAAACATGTGGAAAACACGTTTTCACAGTCTTGGCCGTCATGCGTCTGAAAGTCGTATTTTAGGGTCGCCATAAGTGCGGACATGCAAGTTTTAAAACATCGTAAAAAGGATACTAAGAGCCGAATGAGTGTCTTTGCATGATTTATGGGTCACCATGAACGTGTGTCATGAGGTCAGGCGGAGGTTGTGTGTCATTTCCGGTTCGTTGGGAAGTGTCAAGTGAGCTCTGGCGTGTCACTTGTTTCAGTCGCTAATACTCTTGATTTTTTTTCTGTGTCTGTGTGAATGACTGAGTGCTTTT
>NC_051412.1:31713293-31713557 GCF_015228065.2 Penaeus monodon
CGCGTAATCATAGTGATAAAAAAAAACGATTCGTAACGACGAGGGAAAACGAGCCTTTCGTTTCCGTTTCCCGCGTCACGACGACGAAAACGACCGAATCTGCTTTTGTTTTTGACACGATGGAGTGTGGGAGGAAGGACATGGGGGGGGGGGGGAGAGGCACTGAGGAAGGGGGGGGGAGAAAGGAAGGGAAGCGGAGGGTGTGACAAAAGGGGAAATATGAAATAGAGAAAAGAGATCAATAATACCCTCGGCCCGCCAGCA
>NC_051412.1:31713695-31713793 GCF_015228065.2 Penaeus monodon
GGCCTTGAGGAGTCGGAAGATGAAGAAATTCTTGCGTTCCCTCGGGAGGCGGGATTGCGAGGTCCTTCTCGTTCTCAAACACAGAGTTGGCGTTTCTC
>NC_051412.1:31714486-31714870 GCF_015228065.2 Penaeus monodon
ATAAAAAAGAAAACGCGTAGAGGAGAGAATAAAGACAAAGAGGAGAGGCAGAGAGAAGAGACGAGAAGAGAGACAGGGAGGAGACGAGAGGTGAGACGAGAGGAGAGACAGAGAGGAAAGACAAAGAAGAGAGACAGAGAAGAGACAGAGAGGAGAAGCAAAGAGGAAAGACAAAGAGGAGAAACGAGAGGAGAGACGAGAGGAGAGACAGAGAGGAGAAGCAAAGAGGAAAGACAAAGAGGAGAGACAGAGAAGAGACAGAGACGAGAGACGAGAGGAGAGACGAGAGGAGAGACAGAGAGGAATGACGCCTGGCGGTCGTCCGTGTACCGCAGAAGCTCTCTGATAGTGAGCTTGTATTCTTAAGTTCTTAAAAGCTCTTTC
>NC_051412.1:31715339-31715806 GCF_015228065.2 Penaeus monodon
CGAACGGAAATCCATATCAAACCTCATTTTCAGAACGGAAATAATCTCACTATGGTTAGCACAAACGGGTAAATTGATAACCTCCTTAATTATCCTGGTAATGATAATTGCACCCTCCTCCTTGCTTCATTTTCATAACATTTTCCTCGTGCAAATTGCATTGGAATTGAAAAGGGTCCTCCTTTTTCAGATTACCCTTTCATAAAATATTGACCAAAAATCCCCCCTTCCCCCCCCAAAAAAAAAAAAAAGGTTATAGCACGATTTAAAAATATATATCTTAAGAATATAAGGCAGAGTAACGTTTTGAAACTGCAAGGGAAGCGATAGGAGTATCATTATGCCAGACTATTAGCGTCAGTGTCAATCAAGGAGCGACGAAAAATAACTCTGGTGATAGCCTTGTGTTGTGGAAGGTTCGGCGATAAGAGAGAAAGGTTACGTATAAGGTCTTGGTGAATGATGCC
>NC_051412.1:31716074-31716329 GCF_015228065.2 Penaeus monodon
CTATGATTAAGAAGTAACATACACTCCCAATGAACAACATATGTCTAACGAAACAGCCTTTATTTTTTACTATAGCCACCATATCACATTCCATGATCATTTCCATCCTCATCCTTATCCTCCGCTCTGAGAGCTAGCTTGCAAACCCTTGTCTTCAGGGCCTCATCTCCCTTCTCACGGGCAGGCGGATCCTCAGGGCTTGGGTCCGTTTGTCTTGGATTTGGCCCTGGCTCGCCGTGGGGCTGTGCGTGGTGG
>NC_051412.1:31716910-31717090 GCF_015228065.2 Penaeus monodon
AAAAAAAATTTTTTTTGTAATTTATTCTAAAATTTATTGCTTTGCCTTCTTTGCCCCCCCTTTTTTTCCCCTGTTGTTTTTTGGTTCCTTTTATGAACTGCGGTCATGTAAAATAGTTTTTTATCAAAATTGGAAACAGGAAAAAAAGAACGAACTAAAAACTGGAATACATCAAAGAAA
>NC_051412.1:31717474-31717742 GCF_015228065.2 Penaeus monodon
AACAAAACATCCACATTATCGCGAATAAACTAAAAAGTATACAGTGGAGTTGAAAGGCAGTGATCCAGCTGTGAGATACACTGGTGAGAAGCAAGCAAGTGCATGTGCGTTATAAGAGCGCTGACATGTTCCATTGCGACATTCGAGACGCGAAGCCTCCCCAAAACAGCCATTGCTCAGTCGCTGTCTGCAATTACTAGGGCCCTTTCTTTTGCAGGCTGTACACAAAGCTCCCTTGCTCCCTTCAGCCCGTGAACGCCTGTTGAGA
>NC_051412.1:31718316-31718926 GCF_015228065.2 Penaeus monodon
TTTTCTTGCAACTATGGCCGTTCATAGAAAATCATAGCTTTGCCTATGCATAAACTCACAAAGCGGCCTAAGTTCATCCGATATTTTTTAAACAGAATTTAATTCTTTGTTTCAGGAAAACGAGACAGTAAACAAATTACGACAACATACATTCCTTAATACGCAATTAAAACAGTAAAACACAGAAAGAAGTGAAGAAAAAGAAGGGAAAAAAAAAATAAAAATTGCGTCCACCTGTCTTACCTACGAATTCAAATTAATGTAAATTGATTTCTCCTCAAGGAAAGGCTTCTATTTACCCTAATATGAATAACAAACAAGTGATTTGTTACTCCAAACTGGTTTATCTCAGCGTGATAAATGATCGGTGTCCCAAGCCGATTACAAGCTTACATCGATTAATCGTGAAAGACGCGGAGGAGAGGGGACTAGGCAAGCGAGCCAAAGGGGTTGGAAGGGGTTTCAGTCCCGTAATAGAGGGTTGAAAGGTCCTTTTTCTCTCTCTCTTTTCTTTTCTTTTTTGTTTGTTGGGGAGGGATGTATAGGGAGAGTTGTCTGTGTGACGTTGATAGAGTTTATCTCATCAACTGTTGTCCCCCTCCTCTTTCCC
>NC_051412.1:31719292-31719408 GCF_015228065.2 Penaeus monodon
ACTCCGTTCAAATTGTATTCACAATTACGTTTCACTTTTAAAAAAATCTTTCTGTTCCTTAATGCCACCATTATTCTTTGACGTCATATATGTAAAAATAAAAATATGGGTAACTG
>NC_051412.1:31719821-31720093 GCF_015228065.2 Penaeus monodon
AAGAGCGAAAGAGGGAACAGCAGGAGACGCGGATGAGGGGAAAGCGCAAAATTTCAGATGCAAAGAAGAACAAGAAAGCGAAAGTAAAGACAAGAAGATGAAAAAATTTAAAAAAAAGAAAGAAAGAAAGAAAAAAAAGGGAAGATAAAAAAGGATAGAATTGAAGACCAAATGGAATGAACAATAAAAGACGTGATTAAAAGAGACATGAATAAAAGAAAAGCATGTTTATGCAAATGGATGGATGTTATAATGCTAAGGTTAATGGCATC
>NC_051412.1:31720575-31720646 GCF_015228065.2 Penaeus monodon
AATAATTGTGATAATGATGAAGGTGTTATGGTGATAATGTTTAATGAATGAAAGGTATGAGAAAATATAAT
>NC_051412.1:31721222-31721324 GCF_015228065.2 Penaeus monodon
CGGCGAGTGGGCGGCCGAGCCAAGGGCCGTAATGACGAACGCAGAGTACCTGGGCGAGGGTTCATCGCCCGCGTCGACCTCGGGGCTGACTGCGGCGGAGGG
>NC_051412.1:31721707-31721775 GCF_015228065.2 Penaeus monodon
AAGAAAGATAATATAAAATGAGTGGTGGCGTGGTGTGTGGGGGGTCGGCTTTTAGGAGGTGTGGGGGG
>NC_051412.1:31724596-31725052 GCF_015228065.2 Penaeus monodon
GGGTTACAAAAAGAAAAACAGTAGATAAAAAAACAAACATATATGAAAAAGACCCGATCGAACATATAAAAGAAGGCAAAAGACTATGTTATCCCGCAGCTCCTCGCCCCGCGCGCACTCGTTATTTCCATTGCAAAGCCCGATCATCCGGCCAGTACCTCAGGACGGGCTTCCTCCCGGCCGCTTTCCGGACAGACGTACAAATGAAGTCAGCATGAATGAAGTCAGGACGCCCGGGCTTTTGTTCTGGGGACAGGTTTCCCAGGTGAGGGAGGAACGCGCTCTCGCTTGACCTTGGAGGCCAACGCCCTGAGGCAAATAAGATGATAAATTTGGTGTGTGTGGGGGTTTTACTTTTTAAATTGTGTTCACTCCTTTTCTCCCTCTTTCTGTCTCTTTCTGATTTTTTTTTGGCTCTGAAGAGAAAGAAAGGAAGTAAAATTTAAATATGCTGTT
>NC_051412.1:31725133-31725532 GCF_015228065.2 Penaeus monodon
TCCCCTCGGTCGCTCGCTCCTCTTCTCTCTCCTTCCCCTTCTCCCTCTATGAAAGACGTAAAAAACGGATAAAAGAGAAAACGATTAAAACAAATCGACCACATCTTACGAGCTCCCGAAAGCCGAGGGCAACGTGATGTCTCGTGACCATTAAGTTCAGGACACATAACAAGAAAATAACGAAGAATTATCCACTGAAGAGCGGGGCGTGCCAACGAGCTGCACACGATGACCCCGAGCTCTTGACCTGGGTGACCCCGGGTCGCCTCCCCCCGAGTGTCGCCCGGCGCCCTCGGTTCGGTTCAAGAGGGCGGGAGGGCAGCGCGGGTGCCATGCGTCTGGGCGTGTGTCCGCTTTTATATCTGAAATGGGATTTGAAAATCGTGTTGCTCGACCATG
>NC_051412.1:31727087-31727459 GCF_015228065.2 Penaeus monodon
GCGAAATTTTAATGTGGCTTTTGCTGTTTATTTCTTAATTAATATACATCATCGTCTAGTTCTTATTCACTGCCATAGGTAAATACACAGCCTTTTACAAACTTAAAAACTGTTAATGTATAGGTATTTTCATAACAGTCATATTGATTTTAGATATAGGATTAACAAGATCACATTTGTAGTCAGAAGGGGAGATGAAATAATCATGGGACAGTTTATTACCTCATGAACCTCTGTCGAACAGAGATATTGTAACCCAAAAGGGGGCAATGCAACCCTTATTGCTAACTTTTCGGATCTAACAGTACAGCCTGCAATCGGTCATAATTGTTTGGTCCTTTTTTATGAGCTCTTAATAATATTTCCTGTGAC
>NC_051412.1:31727550-31727755 GCF_015228065.2 Penaeus monodon
GAGAGATCATAGCTAAAGTATTCGAGAGTCACAAACGCAATGAAATATGGATAGGAAAAAACCGTAGAGTTTAATAGAAAAAACACCAAAAGCAAACTTACATTAGACGAGCAAACTGATAAACGTTTTAACGGCTATTGTATCCAAATTATGAAATGGAATTAATAAATTTTTTCGGAGGGTCGCTCTGCATCTAAATTTTCAG
>NC_051412.1:31727780-31728120 GCF_015228065.2 Penaeus monodon
TCTCTTGAAATCCCAAAAAAAATTAAAACTTCCCACCATTACTGCGCCGAGGCAATCGAGTTATTTAACAGTCTTTTGGGAAATCATAACCAGACAGCGACGTTCCCGTAACGATAACATCCATATCTCTTTTTATAAATGTAAAACGAACATTACTTTTACCTGAATTTCCCATAGCAGCTGGATTATCCCAAATTTGCAAAAATAATACAAAGAGAATAAAACTGTTCATTTAGACAAAAGTTAATATGCATATTTACAGGTTGCAAAGATAAAGTGATAAAAATGCAATTGCAGTGTAAAGTTTAAAAAATTGATGTATGGTATTCTTCCTATATGA
>NC_051412.1:31732298-31732564 GCF_015228065.2 Penaeus monodon
TTTCCCTTCTCTTTTTATCTCGTTTTTTTAAAGAGACAAGACCCACACGACCCCCCAAAAAACTTATGTTAATCGACTCAATATTGTTTCAGTGACGACGAAAGAAAAGAAAAAAAAAGTCGAAAGAGGAAAAAAAACAAAATTTAAAAGCGTTAGTCTAACACACTCAAGCGTTCACTGATCTTCAAATATGGATCAAGACATTTCCGGTGAGACAGAGCGTGACTTTCTGGGGGGGGGGGGGTAAAGAGAGATGGGATACTGCT
>NC_051412.1:31733707-31734175 GCF_015228065.2 Penaeus monodon
CACATTTCGGACGCGGGGAAGGAGCGGAGAGCTTGCTGTTGCACCTGCCTGCGAATTGCAGGGCTGTTTTTCCGAAGCCATCCGACCCAGACGATTCCCTTAACCACAACGCCCCTTTTCCTCGTCCCTCTTTCCCCCTCTCTCCTCCCCCTTCGTTTTTCTTTTCCTCTCCTCTCCTCCTACTCCTGCTCACCAGCCCTCGTTTTTCCCCCCCTCTTCTCCTCCCCCTCTCCTTTCCTTCTTCGTCTCCTATCATCTCCTCCCATTCTCCATCATTCGCGTTTCTCCCATCCTTCTTTCACGCTTTCCCTCCCCCTCGTCTCCTCCCCTCTCCTCTCCTCCTGTTCCTTCGTCATTCTCTCTTCCTCCTCTGCCCTTCTCCCTCCTTTCCTCCTGTTTCCTCCTCCTTTCTCTCCTCTTCTTTATCACTTCATTCCTTTTCCTCTTTTCATTCACCCTTCTTTATCC
>NC_051412.1:31734217-31734522 GCF_015228065.2 Penaeus monodon
TTCCCCTTCTCTCTCCCCTTTTCTCTCCAACCCTTTTCCTCTCTTTCCTCTTCTCTCCTTCTTCTTTTCCTCCTCTCTTCACCTTTCCCCCCCCACTCGTCTTTTCCTGTCTCCCTCTCTTCCCTCTCCCTCCCTCCTCTCCCCTCCTTTCTCTCACATTTTTCATTCTCCCTCGGCGAATTTCGAAATTACACTATTACTCTTTTGTCTTTCTTATCTTGTCTGCCAGTTTTTGGTATTTATATGCATTTTTTCTCGATCCCATTCTTATACTTAAAATGAATGATATTTGCCGTTATCACTCT
>NC_051412.1:31734818-31735311 GCF_015228065.2 Penaeus monodon
GTATTATTTCTTTAGTCTTAATCCCTTTCGCATTTCGTTCCCCCCCCCTTTCCCCTTCCCCAGATCAATCCTCTCCCGACCCTTCCTCCCCCTCCTCCTCCGTTCTTTCCTCTAACTCTTCCCTTTTCCCTCAATTCCCATCCCCCTGCCTTTCCCCTCCATTCCCTTCCCCTTCCCAACCTAAATCCTTTCCCATCCTCATGTCCCTTCTCGGCAACCCCCCCCCCCAGCCTTTCCCTTCAAACTTTCCCCCTTCCCTTCCCTTCCTTTCCTTAATCCCCACCCTTACCTCTCTTTCCTCCCCTTTCTCCCCCAACCTCACCCCCTCCCAACCTCATTTCCCCCTTTTCCCCTCCCCCCTTTCCCCCTTACCTCAACCCCCAACCTCACCATCCCCTCCCAACCCCCCCCTCCCAACCCCCTCCCCCCCTTTCCCCTCCCCTTCTCCGAACCTCACCTTTCCCCCCTCTCCCTCCCCCCTAACCTCCCCCAG
>NC_051412.1:31735360-31735502 GCF_015228065.2 Penaeus monodon
CCGTCTCCCACAGCACTAACCTTCATCGAGGCGTGAACCCCAATAGACCCCCTTCCGGTGACCTAAATTTCTGATTGTCACGTTCTGCGCTCTACACTAGGGTTTCGTTTACGTCCTGCGGAGAATGGATGAGGGTGTGTGA
>NC_051412.1:31736337-31736549 GCF_015228065.2 Penaeus monodon
AAGATGAGAAGGAAAGTTATCGCATGATCGCCTGCTAATACCTACCGCAGACGGCCAGGGACTGAAAATGGCCATAGCAGCGTGTCTGTGGCCCAGCGAGGGTCTCTCTCTCGCTTTCTTCTCTGCGTTGTTTATCTGCTTCTTTTCTCTTTCCAATTTTGTTTGGGGTTCTTTTTCACTTCCCCAATTCTCTTTTGTGCGTTCTGCTTGAC
>NC_051412.1:31736695-31737096 GCF_015228065.2 Penaeus monodon
ATCGGTCGGGGGTTTTTGCTGGGATTGATAGTTCAAGGTTCTTGTTTAGTCGGCTTCGATTCAGAGCAGAACCTTTTTGGTTCTTTTTTCGCTTCTCTTCTTCGTGTTCTGGTTCTAGTACCTTCTTGTTTCAGAATTTGGGTTCAAATAGCCTTGATTTCAAGCTTCTTTCTTTCTTTTTTATGTGTGTACATATTTACTTGTTATTTCAGCGACTATATTCTTGTGAAAAGGTCACTAAATGTCTATCTACATTTTTTCATGATGAACCCAATTTTTTTGATTATGTGGTTTAAACATAGTGGCTGATAAATGACAAGGTGCAAAAATGAACATATTATAGCTACCGTTTTCTTTGGGTTCCCTTCCCCTTGTAGAAAATGGGTTAAAAAAACACTTTT
>NC_051412.1:31737138-31737357 GCF_015228065.2 Penaeus monodon
CATGATGTGAAAGTATCAGGGTTGATGGTACAGCATTGCTTATGTTTTTCCTTGATATTTTGCTGTTAAATTTGAATGTGACCTTGTATAATGAGAAGAGTCTCAACCAAAAGGAAGAAAATACAAGTGCAAAATGTTGCCCAAACATCAACAGTTTTACTATACACTAACCCCAAAATTTGTGCATCAAATAAAAACAATTCAGATGATTTTTTCCTA
>NC_051412.1:31737406-31737579 GCF_015228065.2 Penaeus monodon
GTCCTTTTTTTTTGTACTGTTGCTCTTCGTTTGGGATGATCGATTGTTGCGTGACTTCGCAGCGATTGTTCTCACAGCAGGAGCGACTGTCTCTGGTGTGGGTTTTAGGATTTTTGGTGTTTTTTCTAGTGTCTGAGATTGCATGATGAAGGAGAAGAAACTGGGGAACAGAC
>NC_051412.1:31738170-31738279 GCF_015228065.2 Penaeus monodon
AGGGAAGGAAACGGGAAAAATGAGAAAGATTGCATATGTTGCGTCATAACTGAGGTGGTATATTTTCCCCAAAACAGTGTTCCCCAAAAGGTCTTTTTGGGGGTCCCGA
>NC_051412.1:31740895-31741528 GCF_015228065.2 Penaeus monodon
TCGAAGAGGCCTAATACGATGTCCATAAAATAAGAAGTGACTTTCGTTCTGCAAAAGGCAGACAAAAGACTCCCAGGTAATAACAGCTGTTAATATTAATCCACCCAGGTGTTATCACACGAGTACTGCCCCCCCCCCCACCTTACCCTACTCCGCTCCCCTATCCCTCCCCCCCTCCTATTGCCCTTCTCCCTTCGACGCCCCTTCGGGAGTTCTCTCCTCCCCTCCCCCCTTTGGGTTTCGTCCTCATCCCTCCTCCCCCACTTTCTCCTTCCCCCCTCCTACACTTCGCCCTCTCCCCTCCCTCCCCGGCTCGTCTCCCCCCCTGCTGTGTCCCTCTCCCCTCCCTCCCTCCGGTCTCTCAACCCCCCCCCCCCCTGCACGGTCCTTCAACACCCCCCCTCACCCGGTCTCTGCCCCCCCCCCTCCCCCGGCTCCTCTCCTGCGTAAGGTTTTGGCACGACGTCTGCAACACGGAAAGAATGGCGTGCTTATACTCTATATATTTTTTTTTCTTTAATGGAGAACATTTGTTTCCGGAATGTTGTTTGTCGATATTTGCTTTCGTTTCTTTTAACGTCTCCTTTTCATTTTGTTGATAATGAGACTTTTGTTTTGTAATGCTGTACTATT
>NC_051412.1:31741559-31741884 GCF_015228065.2 Penaeus monodon
TCTCGTTCTGGTTAATTTTAAAATATTCAGTATCTGCCGAGTGAGTAAAAAAAAAAGGCTTTGATTAACTTAATCTTTCAAACGCACTCGAAACCCGAACCGGACACACTACAGGGAGATTCAATTCGACAAGAGAAAAAAAAAAAAAAATGAAAGTGCATGAAAACCCATAAACCTTAGTCTCCCGAGACCATATACCAAGTTGTTGCCAGATGTACGAGGCTTCAGGTGGATTTTACCTGCTTTCTTGCGCCTCTTACTCTGCTCATCTCATTTGTGTTTACGAATAAAAGGAAAGGAGGAGGAAAGAGAGAGCACGCAGAGG
>NC_051412.1:31742098-31742203 GCF_015228065.2 Penaeus monodon
AGATGTTTTTTTCCACCTTATGTACCCTTTATTATTTACACACATCCCTGCGAATTTTTTAATACCCGCCGTCAAGGGGTCTCGGGAGTTCTCCATCTCCTCTTT
>NC_051412.1:31742860-31743005 GCF_015228065.2 Penaeus monodon
ATAGAAGGGACTTTCCTCGGGCTCTGCAATATGCAACTTATGCGATGAATTATTCAAGTGATCTTGGCTGTCACACGCAACGATGTCGCTGTCTCAACCTCTCATTGCATTTTAAAGTGTGCAACATACATCGGCTGAATGTGAA
>NC_051412.1:31743331-31743774 GCF_015228065.2 Penaeus monodon
CATTCTGTTGCCTTCGCTTTGAATTATAATTTTCTGGGTGTTTGCTATAAAGGCCGGTGTTTTAGGAATGAGAAATTGCTAGCATATTGTCCCTTTTATCAACACATTTTCTTCAAATGACACATATTCTCAAGAAGATTGTCGGGTTAGCGAGAAGATATGACTTTAGAATTGACTGCTATCTGCGTATATATTGGAAGTGTGTTTGATCTCGGTGGTAATTTGAAATTTGTCGTTATATTTACGAGCGCGATAATGGACATGATTTTCAAGAGCAGTGTGTCCGAAAACCAAATGCTTAAATATTTTCTTTGTGTTTGGGACGTGTTTCGTGGCACATTTCTCAAAATTCATTATCAAAAGTAGTATTAACATTTTCTTGTTCTGGTTAATTTTAAAACGTTCAGTGTCTGGCGAGTGAGTAAAAAAAAAAAAGCTTTGAG
>NC_051412.1:31744560-31744879 GCF_015228065.2 Penaeus monodon
CCTCTTCAAGAAACGAGGGAGCGCTATCATAATGTTCACGGAATCCAACAGGAACTCGAGCCTTTGTTTACATCCCATGATAAACACACCAAGTCTAACGTTGCCCGGTTTCCCTTGCAGCTACACCTGGCGGCGCTGGGCTCGCTCAAAGGGGAGATTCTAGAATTATCGTCTCGCCTCAAAATGGTTTCTCAGGAACGGGACATGCTGGAGAAAACGCTTACAGTCACGCAGGTGAGTGAAGAGTCTAATTGGCTCGTAATTTTCGTTCATTATACGTGCAAACTGAGTCGTGTTACGTGTGCGAAATTGGGCGGGA
>NC_051412.1:31745517-31745640 GCF_015228065.2 Penaeus monodon
GAATAATAAAAACTCAAATTCTTCACCGTCGCCCGAAGAGTCAAATTCAAATATCTTTTCGCTCCAACTCGCTTCCTCGGAAGTGATATATCGAATATTTGCTTTCAATGACAAGAGGATCCT
>NC_051412.1:31745663-31745992 GCF_015228065.2 Penaeus monodon
GATTTTTCCCCATGTCGATCTAAAATATTTCTCGAATCAGTCTTGAGAAAAAGGACTTTTTTTATTTCGTTTTCTTGGCGTTAATGAATACAACGTTCTTTTCACTACGGGTTCCGTAAATGCAAGTGTAAGTAAGTATTCCTTTCTTATTACCGATGTTTTTGGGGAAATTGTGTGCTGCAAATCCAACTCCTTGTTCGGAGTCTGGAATATACATCATAATGTGTTAGGTCAGGAGAGTTTCAACATAAGAATTTCTGGTCCTTATTATTGTTTATATTATTCCGAATTGATTTTCTTCCGCGACGGAGATGACAACCTCCTCGCCA
>NC_051412.1:31746435-31746782 GCF_015228065.2 Penaeus monodon
GCATGTATATGTATCTCATATTGCTTTCCTCCCTGCGTTACTACATAATAACACTCCTTATTATTCGGCATTCCCATGTGTCTCGTCTCTCTTCTCTTTAACTCAAAAAGAATAAAAAAGAATGAACGAAACTCGCCGAGGGAAACTTTGTCTTCATCAGTAGTTAAACCGACCATGAGACACTAGCTCTCCATGTTGAAATTTTGCTCAGATCTTGCTTTAAATTCCGGAAAATCGCTGGTGTTTCTGTTTTTATGGTTTGGGGAAAAATGGAATACATTATTCACTTCAGCAGTACACCCACGTACATATATATTACGTCTATACGTATACCTTGTAAAAAAAAA
>NC_051412.1:31746974-31747357 GCF_015228065.2 Penaeus monodon
ACCTTTACGTATCAGTTAAGCAAGGTTTTTGTTTGTATAACTAGACTAAAATAGAAAAAAATCAACCTGTAATCCTCTATTACCCATCTATCATTATCTCTACGCATCTCGAAACCGCCCCCAGAAGCAGAACCACGAAGGTGATAAACCGAAATTAATCCCCCCCCCCCCCCACACACACACACTGAGAGAGGCGCTCGGGCCGCTCCTGAGCCCGGGGGAAGAGAGACGCCAGAACGGAGTGAGGAATAAGTAGATAGGGATGAAGGAAGGATAGACGTAGAGGTAGAAAGGGGGTAGAGAGAAAGGAAGGATGAATAGCATAAGAGATAAATATTTTGATTGTTGAAAGGGAAGAGGGCCGAATGTAGAAGAAAGACGAA
>NC_051412.1:31747489-31747838 GCF_015228065.2 Penaeus monodon
GGGGGGGCGGAAGGGAGGGAGGAAAAGTATGACAGGGAGAGGATGAGATGGAGGTCTATTTAGGCCGAGGGATTCGGAAAACATTAAGGAAAGACGTAGCTTTTCCTTTTTACACGCGAGGGAAGCTTTTGTTCGTAAATGATATGTATAGATTAGGCACGTTTGATGTATTGATCGAATAACGTGGTTGTTTCCTGTGGCTGTAACTGCATAACCTCTGATCTTTGGCGACTGATTTTGCTCTGTTTTGTCGTAGTGTATTTTATATTTAATAGCGGTTCTTAGCATCTCTCCCCCCTCCTTTAGCTTTTCACGGGTTTATATAGAATGAAAGTCGGCGTTCTGTAAA
>NC_051412.1:31748063-31748338 GCF_015228065.2 Penaeus monodon
TTAGACTCTGTAGCTTCTTGGTTGGGATTTCCTTCCTCTGCTGCGAGTGAGAGAGGCGGGTAGGGGGGGGGGGGGAGAGCTGTCCCGGCAGATTCATTCACTTTTTTCATACTGTCGCGGTTTCATCAGTATCTGGAGTTTTCATCAATTACTCACACCAGCGGGACAGTTTCTGCAAAATGTTTTATTTAGAAACTCACTCTCGAGCTGTAGGTTAAAGTTAATGCAGTTTGTATAATTCAGTTTCGCTTACTAAGTTGCGTGAGTTTAAAAGC
>NC_051412.1:31749240-31749664 GCF_015228065.2 Penaeus monodon
TTAACATGACGAACGCTAAATTGAACAACATAAGCAGACAGTTCCAAGAGGAAAGTCATTTTGTGAAAGCATTTGACCTAAAAAACTTAGCTAATTACATTAATAGCTACAGGTAATTAATTCATACATTAGTTGCTTCGTTTCTTAAACTAAAACACTCCTATTTGATTATCTTTCCCCAAACTGCTCTATTTGAATAAGTATCCTATTCAAATCGAGAGGAAAAATATGATTAGATGTCCTTTCCCATGCAGTGTTTATGTGAAATATTTTCCGAAATTCTATTTTCTCGAAATGTTCCAAGAACCAAGTTTAGTAAACAAGAAGTTATGATGCGTCTCTATTCTTACGTAAATACACGCCGACACTTGCCTCCCACATTAGTGATTTTACTCGTTTTCTGCAAAATAGTTTGTCCTTGAAG
>NC_051412.1:31749696-31750881 GCF_015228065.2 Penaeus monodon
GATAGGCAGGTTATTGCTGGGAAATGACTACAGGGAAAAGGAGAAGGCGGGGGGGGGGGAGTCATTGCAGGGGAAGGATAGGCGGGAGGAGTGGGAGAGGGATGAGGATAGGCTGGTCGCTGCAGAAGAAGGAAGGTGGGGAGGGGGAGAGAGAAAGGGATAGGCAGGTCATTACAGGGAGGGGAGGGAGAGCTAGGATTGAGGAGTGACGGGGCCGAGTGGGTAAATATAAACCCAAGCATATCCGGGTTAGTTGTTTCGGATAGCATCGGAAAGGTCAGAAGGCAAACTGAAGGGTAAATGTCATCATGGTAAAGACAATGAGGTTTTAATTTATGTTGAAAAACTGGCATAGTGTTTGAAAAAGACTTGTTTTGTAAAGTTGTTAATGAACTCAGGAGAACATTTCAATCGATTAATGTTTGTTATTTGTTTGAGAGATTTTTGATTTTCCGTTTTCTGAAAATGTAAAAAGTAAATTAAATCAACACACCGTTTTATCACTTTTCTTTATAATGTTATATCCATAAAAAGCATCATCAGTGTACCCACTGTAAATGGGTACACTGATGTGTTAGTGTTTTTTTTTTTGTGAAAAAACAAACTAATCAGAACCTTCTCCCAACAGCTCGAAAAGGTGAGAGTGGAGCGAGAGAGCGAGGACAGACTAGACTCGCAGGCCCAGCGCTATGAGGAAAGGCTCACCGAACTGCACTCTGTCATCGCCGAACTTTCCCGCAAGATCGACCAGCAGAGGATCAACGTCATCGCCGAGGAGGAGGCGGCGGTTCCTGAGGACTACTCGCAGTCGGAGCTCTCGCACGACCAGCACGATGCTACGGGTGGGCCTTCGCTGGAGTTATTGTGTGCTTTGTTTCGAGGATAAAGCTGCTTTGTGTTGGTGCCATGGGCTTGTGCGATTTTTAAAACGTTTTGTTCGATTATATAGCTGTTTTGTGTACTGGTGCTATGGGCAGATGTATAAAAAAAAGTTGCTTTGTATGCTTTGTTTACTGGTGCTCCAGGTGTGTGTTCATGGAAAATGGTTTTGTATGCCTTGCTTTGGATCGAAAATCATTTTGTCTGTAGATGCTATGGGTGTGTCTTTAAAAAGATGTTTCTCTACTGATGTTAGGGTGTGTCTGTGGAAAGTTGCTTTGTATCTTTTGTTTTGAAAAGACAGTT
>NC_051412.1:31751225-31751579 GCF_015228065.2 Penaeus monodon
TAACAGACAATTGTTTTGCTTATCATGCTACGTGTGAATAGAAAATGTTTTTTTTTTTTTTTTGTCAAGAACAGAGTGTGCTATGGGTGCGTGTGTGTAAAGAAGATTGGTTTGTTGACTGATGCTACAGAGATGTTTTGTATACTTAGTTTTGCATAGAAAGTTGTTATGTCGATTTAAGATGCTACAGGTGTGTGTGTATAAAAGTCGCTTTATCCTTAGGTAGGCGCCTCTGCGTATTGAGAACTTTGTTGTCTATTGATGCTACCAGTGTATGTATAAAAAGGTTGCTTTGTCTGTTAGTGTGCTATACAGATCTTTGGAGCTGGAGTCCATGTTGAATGAATATGGCAA
>NC_051412.1:31751688-31751888 GCF_015228065.2 Penaeus monodon
GAGGAATTAGAAAAGTCCAAAATTTCATGATGAAATAGAGATACGAATAAACTTTTCACTTTCTTTACTTTTTCCACAGAAGATTCAACTAGTGAGGCTGTCGAGTCAGAAGAACACGCAGAAGAGAACAGGGATAACACAGCTACGGATGCTTCAACATCTTGCGACATAGATGATAGAGCTGTGGAGGTAAGATGGTG
>NC_051412.1:31752441-31754254 GCF_015228065.2 Penaeus monodon
ATTCAGATATTCAGTAATCCTATTCATGCATGCGTCACGCAGAGTCCACGCACAGTGAACCCAAGTAAACCCCCACACCGTCCCCTTACCTCAGGCTGGAGAAGGAATCGCAGACCTGGACGTGAGCGAATGTCCCAGAGGCAGCGGAGATACAAGCAGCTGCCGAGCTTCAGGGGACGAGCCTTGTCGCTCCTTAAGTGCTTTGGAGGAGGAAGTGAAAGCACTCCGAGAGGAGAACCTGAGCCTCCAACATGCTCTCGCAGTTGCACAACACAGTGCCTCAACTCATCGCAATGCCCTTACGACCCTCACTCAGGAGAGGGATGCGCTCCGCAAAAAGGTGGGACTTGTTAGCTTTTCCTTTTGCTTATCTTGCTGGTGTGATGGAATTTGTACAGTACGCAAAACGTGATGCTGAATGTGGTATGAAATGTATATCTGTCTTTTATGGTATACATTTCTTTTGAAGAGAGCCGAGGTAAAAATAATAAATTTTATTTTCATTGTGATTATATATTATCTTTTTCCATATGTATATCATCTTTCGCCAAGGTGTAAAATATTAGATGAAATAAAATATATAGTGATGATATCAATGTTATATTATTTTTCCTCATCTGCACTTTTGTCATTTTCATAAGAAAAATAGTTATAATTTGCATCAAGATACTATGTTTCTAACTGAGACACCAACGAAGTATAACAGATATCAGATATGATTGACATTTATCTAACTGTAACACACCTTAGCTGAAGTAGATACGAAACCAGTCCTCCTCTGACTCGAGCACCTTTTCCACAGCTTCGCGAATATCAAAGAATGCAGCCAGCAATGCCACCCCAGTCACCCCAGGTCGCTGATGCCGTCACAGTGCGTGGGTTGAGAGGAGCCCCCTTGGCTGCCTTCACTGCCACTTCAGGAGGATCAGCGCCCAGTGGTTCAGGACCTGGCACCGTGTCGCCTTCTCCCTCCCCTCAACCCCCGGAGAGCCACACGCCCACTCAGGATGACACGCCCATTATCTGCAGATTGGCGGAGAGGGTTCGTCTTAAGAAGGTCAGTTGAGGAATGCTTAAACGGATATGATTTTGAAGACCTCTCCTCTTCCTTTACTTGAATCCCTCAAGGAATTAACCCGCTGAATATATGATTATCCCAAGTTATTGCGTAACAACGTACTGGAGAGATACTTTAAATGGAGGAGAATGGTAAATTGTAAAAATAAGAATGTCCATTATACGTATGATTTAATTTTTCTAGGAAAGAAAATCATCATGTGTTTATGTATAAATCCCATTAGGGTTTTAGACAGGTCGTTATGAATGGAAGTTTTTAAATACACATTTCAGCTTTCACATCAGAATGAAGATTTATACATGTAGATATTATACTTATTTTTTATTTTGTGTTTGAATAATTCCGGTTTTTAGCTTTTAGATTTTTTTACATCTTTAAATATACTCTGTCACGAGTTGCAAAAATATCCCCCCCCCCCCGAAAATAAAAGTAGAATTGTGATACTTGGTAATAATGTAAAGATTTCTATAATGTGCATTTACATAAATGTCGCATTTAAAATATCTGTATGAGAAAATATATTTATTTGAATCCATATATGTCTGCAACACTTCCCCCAGTTTGCAAATTAATCGTTTCAAGCTTTTATTACTCGAAGGAATTCAAAGGAAAAGAAAATAGTTTCGAGAAAAACGCATTTAAACTTTTTGGTCATTTGTTTTTTTATTGCATCTGCCTTGAATAGGTTATTCACTCCGATATTTCCCATCATCTCACCCTCCCATATCAGCCATC
>NC_051412.1:31754392-31754695 GCF_015228065.2 Penaeus monodon
TACTTGAGGATATGGGAAGGGGACATCGCTGGTTAAGATCGTACATTCTCCTTCCTACATTTCCTTTTATATCTTTGTTAAATGTTTGCCCTGTTTGCTGGTACAAGTAGTTTTAAAGGCAATAAGAAAAAAATAGTCTTTACTCAGTCGTAGATCGCGGGGGAGAGGGCCGAGAAACGTTCTCCCTCTCTCGCTGCCAAGACGCAACTGGCGGGGGAGGGAAGGAGGGCGAGTGAGAAAGGTGACAGGTAGCTCCACTGACCGCATTTATAGGCACATACAAAGCACGCCCAAAGTGATAAG
>NC_051412.1:31757331-31757659 GCF_015228065.2 Penaeus monodon
GCGTTATAAGCGTCTGGCTACCAGCGCACCGTTCTTGCTCGATATGGGGCAGGGAGTAGGGGAGAAGAGACTCGCGGGAGATTTAAAAAAGGTGGATGCCGTATAAATGTTTTTAAGGCCCATATGGATAGTTTAAGCCACATTTTCAAAAATGGTCAAAATGGTCGGTTTCGTGACAGTAGATCCTTAAATGCATTTTAATGAGAATATGATAAATAAAAATATGGATAACTGACTAATTAAAAAAAAGATTTATCAAAGAAGTTTCCGGGGTGACATTACTTTCATATCGACTTCAGTTCCTATAATCCATGTTATTTTTTCCCCC
>NC_051412.1:31757686-31759539 GCF_015228065.2 Penaeus monodon
CCTGAGTAAGCGAAATCCCATTTGATTGCTTTAAGACAGAAGACAAACATCTGGTTTTGAAAAGTTAGTATATGAAAAAGCCAGACCTGGCTGAAGATTTACTGATTTAAAATGCCGTCAGTCAAATATGAACTTATAACTTATATTGCCAACTTAAGTTCGTAGAAATCATACCAAAAAAAATCTTTGTCTACAATCACACTAGTACAATTAATAAGTGATGTCTATATCTGAGCAAACCTGCAAACACTTTCCTTATAATCTGTTTCACAGGCTGAAAGTGGAGACCAACGAATAACAGGCTCAGACCTGAGTAGTGTAGGAGTGTGGACGACTGCCGTGGCGGAGCAGTTGGTTGCCGGGGTTCAGGAAGAGAGTGATGCCCAGGAGCTCTACCACGCCCTTGCCACTGCAGGAGGTGCGCTAGCTCCTCATGAGAGACTAAAGGAGTTTGAAGTGGAGATAGAGAGACTGCACGCTAAGGTGGATCATTTGAAAGCACAGAATGATGTGTTGGCCATTACTCTTAGTGAATCGAAAGCACACTGTGATCATTTGAGTATTCTCATAGGGAAATATGAATCAAATTCGACTGCCTTACAACTAGCAGTGACCAACCTAGACCAGACTATAGAAGCTTATGAAGTGTTAGTGGCACTCCTGGAAAGTGAGATTGCATTGCTATTTGCCAGTTGCAAAGCTGCGGGTGTTGGGGTAAAGGGAAATGCTGGGGTGAGTGTTTCAGACCAGGAAGACCTCGTGGCTCTTGTAAGAAGAGCCCAGGAACAACGAAGGTCCACAGAAAACGTTGCCCGGCATTTACTTTCCCGTCTGGAGAGGGCAAGCGGGATGCAGAATGATTCAGAAAACTGGAACGAGGCCAGTATAAGCCATAATACAAGGTGAGGACGTGTTTCCAGTATTGATTCTCTTGTTTTCTTCATACGAGGTCATTGGTTCTTATGATGGATTTATTATTTCTGGTATTTATTATAAATGATACTGGGCAAGTTTGTGTATTTTGTGTAGAGCTATTAACTATTGTGTGTCTGTTGCATGCGATATTTTGTCATCATACGATATCAACATTTCAGTGAAAGAAAATTATAAATATTTAAGTATGAAACAAATGTTCAATGAAATATTTCATAAAAAATGCTTTTACTGGCGTTATTTGTGAGGTTTATATACATTTGCAGATATAGCCTCTGGATCTGCAAAAACTTTGTATGTAGCTTTAGTATTAACAAAATGGCTATCCCTTTTGGAATGAGGCAGGAGCTGTAAGGAATATCAAAACCTCATGCATATATTCATACCTAATTTGCTTTCTTTCAGCACTGCCTCATCCACATCAAGTGGAGTGGACTCTGATGTCAGCCGAGGAGAGGAACAGCGCCTTCGAGAAACCATCGGGAAGATGCGGGATGAGAGAAGTCAGGTTGCAGCCTCCATCCTGCCACTCGAGTCGATCCACGTAGATCCACTCACCCGGCACTATCCACTCAGCCTTCACGATGCTCACAAACTGGACCTCGAGAATGCAGTGTTGATGCAGGAACTCACGGCAATGAGGGAGGATCGGGCAGAACTAAGAGCTCAGGTGAGAGAGGTGGATGTGGGAAGGTTTCCTTTTAACTTGGGTGTGGAAAGGTCAGGGAAGATGCTATGTGATTCAACAGTTTTATTATTTTTAACACGGTCTGTATGGTGTGCAATGATGCCAACTACCTTATACTGCCAAAGGAAAATACTTCACATAACTCATGCCAAAAACACAACCAAATAATAACTGGGTGTTTTGAAGAGTCTGTTAGTTGCATAAAAACGTGTACACCGGTGAGTGTACAGTC
>NC_051412.1:31759632-31759728 GCF_015228065.2 Penaeus monodon
ATGTTGCCATATGACGATCTTATTACAGTATTTGAAGACAGAGACTAAATAAACCAAATATTTGGAGCATGCTTTACGATGACCATGCGTTTTGTC
>NC_051412.1:31759804-31761085 GCF_015228065.2 Penaeus monodon
ATTTGTTTTATCTAAAAAATATAAGTGTTTTACATTATTCTACAAAGATTAAACTGTTATCAGTATACATACATTATATAAAGTGAAATACAGAACCGTCGCGAGAACCGACTCGTGGTTCCTGGAGGCGATATGATTGGCTGAAGTTATCCGAAACTGTGGTGTCACAACTACTGTTTTCTTTGATTTCCATTCTGCAACCATTTTTTTGGTTTCGTTATTGTCCTCAGACGTCAAAGTACATTTGCATAGCTATACTTCAGGATTTGAGGACTATGTGACGTCATCAATATTAATACCAAGAATCACTATAAAATATTTGTTTTCATGAATCTTTTGGTTACATCAAATGCCTCTGATATTAACTTAATACCTACGCTATTAATTCCTCTCAACAAGTATTCCATGCCATTCCAAAAATCTATTTCATTACAGAAGCGAATAGAAGTGTAGCCTTCTGTTTTATATTTTTGTGGTCATTACTGTGTGGGTCACAATCCAAAGCAATTTTGTTTATATATATCCTATATATTCAAGACAACAAAATTAAACATTATATTTTGTATATCTGTATTTGATTTCATTTTAAAAATTATATTATTTCTGGTATCTATAATCTACCGACTTGGACGTCATACCCTACTGACTTCGTCTTTACTATTTCATTGCTACGTCGTAGGGTCCTGCAAAAGCAGAAAGGCATTATGGGATTGACAGCTCTCCTCTGATGTCCCTGGTTTACATAAAGCGGCAGCGGCTTTGTAAAGCTTTAAATTGGGATATAAATTCTTCAGATAGATAGGCAAATGTGAAGACATGGATGCCTCTAAGTCAATATGGATTGGGGATGGTGTATGCAACTTATTCATCATGGCGACGTGTCACAAGTTTGCGATGAGCTATCGTCGCTCTGCGCAACAACGGAGCGCCACGACGGTTAAAGGCTGTTCTAGCGGCAGGGGAAAGGAACACAAATTATTTAGATTATAAACCCGTATTATTTTCATTTTAATCAATACACTCTAATATTAAATAACAAGCATATGTCATTATAAAGATATTCATGAAAACAATTGAACTTCAATATACGTCCGAGAAGGTTGCATAGAAATAAACATGGAAAATAACATTAGAAGACCTGACCGCACATTTATCATACAGCGACATCAGATAAACCAGAAAAAAATGAAATGGTAAATTCCGTTTGTAAAAACAACATAATTTAGATATATACATTGCACAGAAAAATGTTCGAAATGTTTCCTATACTTAAAGAATGTG
>NC_051412.1:31761340-31761501 GCF_015228065.2 Penaeus monodon
AATTGCGTTGCTCTTTACTTTTCCGTGTTTTTATCTTTATTTGGACTGTGGATGTGTTGCCACTCGATATTTTTCTATTACTTTTTCATTCACGTACAGATAATCAAGCTTACGTTTTACAAAATTTTAATACCTCCAGCACATATCACTGTATCCTAAAA
>NC_051412.1:31763404-31763800 GCF_015228065.2 Penaeus monodon
TCTCAGTTTTTCGACTGTACATATGTCCTTGCGATACGATCCACTGTTGATCAGATTCAAGCTACACTCATCAAAGTTTTTAAAAGAATACAGTTATTTCTATTCTAAATATGCTTGCTTTCGAAATTTTTTTTAACAAATATAGTAGTGGTCTTTATTCTTAATTTGGGTTCATCATTTTCATGAAGTCTACTTATATTATCATATCTGTAATGATAAAAAGTAATGAATTTCTAATTCTGGCCTACCGTTAGGTCATATCGCAAAATAAAATGAGGCACCATGACCACCAGTGAGTCACTTCACACGAAACGTACTTTCCCTTTCTCTTTTATTCCCTAATTTTAAAAATTACTTGTAGAATTTTATACAGATAGAGAAAGGGAAAGATTATTT
>NC_051412.1:31763831-31764704 GCF_015228065.2 Penaeus monodon
TCAAAAATACGTATTTATGAATTTGAAACTCTCTCCACAGGAGATGCATCCACTCGACTAAACCCATTTTATTCCTCTATAAGGTATACCTAATAGAGAGGGAGAAAGCAGGTCTCGAGCTAAGAGTGGGGACGTGCGAAGCCCAAGCAGCTGCCTACTGTGCCACCATCGACCATTTACGATCGGAATTATCCCTAGCGCGTCCTGATGGCAGTAATGTAAGATGTTATATGATGTATTCTGTCTTGTTGAACTTGTTTTATATTTATAATTATTGTTTTTTTTTGTTGTGTATTATTATTGAAAGGATTTGAATGTTTAAAGTACCCACTTTTCCAAGGATTGATTCGTGACCGTAATAACATTCATTTCTTTATATATGCATTATATGAATTAAGCTAAAAAATATAAATCAATTATAGTTATTAGCTAACTGAAATAACAGTTTATTATAAACATTTTATTGAAATTTAATACCTTCTTTGCTTTCACTATTTTCATGCAGTAGGCTATAATACACCGTTTTTTTATAGCTTGGCACCCTTTTCTATGTACTTATTTACACTGAAAAATTTCCAGGCATTGATATTTATATAATAACTATTGCCTGCATGTGTCACAATTCCTCTCTCTCCCTACAGGACGTGGAAGGCGAGGGGGACAGTGGTGTAGACTCCTCATCGCCGGAAATTATGGAAGCCTTGCGTCGTGAACGGCAGCTGAAAGTCCGCGTCCAAGACCTGGTCACGACCCTGGAGAAGGTGACCAAAAACTCGGAGGCTCGACACATGCAGTCGCAGGAATTCATCAATGACCTGAAGAAAGCTAATGGGTGAGAGACTGGGAGATTGCATGTGGCATTCTGAGTACCCG
>NC_051412.1:31764761-31765076 GCF_015228065.2 Penaeus monodon
CCTTGGTTGATAAAATGTTCATTTCAACAACTTTAACTACGTGTAAGTATATATGTGCAAGGAGTATTGGCTTCCTATCCACATGGCTGGTGAAACTGGTAACTAAAAGATTAAGTAGTACAATATTTCTAATGAAAAATATATGTTTTGTAAGTCTTTATTCCCTTATTACAGAGCTCTACTAACGGCTGTTGATCGTCTAAAAAAGAAATATGCACTGAAGGTGAAGAGGATGGAGCAGCAGATGATGGGGATGGTTGACCGCCATGCTCACCAGGTACCCTTGGTTCGGCCTTCAGTTTGATTTATTGTGAT
>NC_051412.1:31765415-31765725 GCF_015228065.2 Penaeus monodon
CACAAAGGGGAAAAAAATTCCCCCCCCCCCAAAAAAAAAAGGGAAAAAACAGATAAATGAAGAGAAACAAACTTAGAATAATTTTTCACGTTGCTACATTTCCTCCGAAGGTCCGTGTTCTGAAGCAGAGAATCGCCAGCCTAGAGGATGACCCCGGGTCGCAGCAAACACAGATGATCTCCACAGCGAGCGAAACTTCCCTTTGAAATCACAAAAAAATTAGAATTAAAAACTGAGAATTAAGATTCCTCTGAAGTGGTAAATAAGCTTCATGCTTCTGTTATATAGTGTTCTTCAAAGATTTTTTTTA
>NC_051412.1:31765823-31766098 GCF_015228065.2 Penaeus monodon
AGAGAGAGGCAAAAGAAAATTGTAGGGAAAGAGAGTTGATATTATTATTTATTTTCTGGAGTAACGTTTTTGAAGGAAATGTTTATTGTAACATTTAATGAAAGGTCACAAAATTGGCAATTTAGCAAGTAATTTCACAAAAAGTATAGTATCAAAATATTAATCAGAGTTTAAATATTTATATAATATTTATTAAAAAAACTGAATCACTTTTAATAATTTAAGAACAAACATTATATATATAATTAGGATTTTATTTACACAATTAGGCATGG
>NC_051412.1:31766167-31766384 GCF_015228065.2 Penaeus monodon
GGCATTTCTTCATGATATAAAACAACTGTTATTTTTTATCCTTTCTTTGGTTCAGTCACGTTATTTTTTTCTTAAATATGGTTCATCATGTTCAAATTCCCCCAAATTATGCATCTTGGTAAGACCCTCAGGTATACTATATCAGGGAGAGCAAGAAGGGGAAATGCAGGTGGATGAATAAAACTTGTGAAACACAGAACCGCTATGTAATGGGAGA
>NC_051412.1:31766451-31767821 GCF_015228065.2 Penaeus monodon
GTGTGAATTTTTTCTTATTTGTGTAGGGAAGCACCAAAAGTTGTTTTTTTTCTACAACATACATAGGATTCAATTACATTTGAAAAATGTGTATCTATTTTCATTGTTTTCTTTAAAATATGCATTGAAATCGTTAAAGAAATATAAAATGAATATGAAATAGAAGTTTAGTTTACGGGAACGAATGAAAGAAGGAGAGAAAAAGAAGAAAACAAATGAAACAAAGATGAAGCTAGTTGGCTGTGAATCTTTTACACTGAAGAGTGATGAATACTGTTGAAAAAAATTCAACCTCATTAGCATATGCATGGTGAATTTGCTGTATCTCTGGCTTCCTTTCATACCACAAATCACTGTACAATTTCATACCACTTTTTGTGAAATCATGTCATTATCATTTTGAAAAAAGAAAGAGAGAAAAAGAAAGACTTGCTGACTTGCAAAATATGGGAAAATCCATTAGGAAGTTTGCTTATATATGCTATTTTTTCTTTTAGATGTCCAAAATAATAAAATGAATTACATATATATGACAAATACTAATTTACTGATATTAGTCACGCTTTAGCTCTGCATAAGTGTTCTTTGCAAATAATGTTTCACAAAATGTCTGAGGTGCAATGTATAAAAATAAAGAAGACGCTGGTAAAGTGCAGAACATTTCCAAAATGAATAGTATTGCAACTAACACATACCTTTATGAATTATGGAGTAATAAAGGGATTTTTTTTAAAAAGTATTTTGTAAGTATTATATCAGTTGATGTTTCAGTATCATGCTTTTTTTAATAATCTACAATATAGTTCAAAGTCATGTTTCTTTGACTGATAGACTTCACAATGGGCCCATTTTGGAGTTGCAGGCAGAGGAAGAAAAAGAGAGAGAAAGAAGGAAAAAATCATGAAAAAAATATAATGTAGAATCTTGTAGAGTTAATAATCTTGCATGCTCAACAGGGGTAACTAGAGAAGTGTGCCAAACTAGCCCACTGTACATTAAACAGACAAAACATTGCAAAAACAGAAGAAGAAAACGAAAAAAAGAACAGAATTTCAAAGTACAAAATCCCTGCTCTCCTGTTGCACAATGATAAGTGCAAACCTGCTCTGATCAGTATCTCAAAATATATCCCAGAATATCAGTGTCACATCACTTTTATTCGCAAGTCATATCATAAACAGTATACTTGGTGAAACCCATTAGATAGGATTTTATAGTTTGAAAATATGAAGGTAGTTGCATAATCACTCAGTTTTAGTGATAAGTAGTCTTTTTATGTGTTTCATTAAATAAATTCATACAAATAACATCATCATAACATGTTAAATATTTTTTTTTTTGTTTTAAAGATTAACGAGGCCATAGAAACC
>NC_051412.1:31767847-31768211 GCF_015228065.2 Penaeus monodon
ATTGTATTAAGCATTTTTTGGTGTTTCCTGAAGAGGACTTTTTGTATTTTTTTTTTTTACTTGTATGGCTTGATCTCAAGATGTCTCACTGAGCTGCAGTAAACTTGCCTTTTCTTTGCTACAATGCTTATGGACAGTGACATGAGAATGGTATAAGTGAGTGTACATATTATTTCTAAGTTACTAATAATTTTGTATGCGATTGCACTATTTTGTTTAAAGATCACCGATTTGGTTGATTAATATTATTTCTATTTCTTTATTTTATCATTCTGGTTACTAGTAGTTTATACGCTTTAGATTTCAATGTTTTATTAGACTTAAACATTATGAATCAGTTGTCTTTTCTATCTCTCCATATTTT
>NC_051412.1:31768491-31768635 GCF_015228065.2 Penaeus monodon
TAAAATAATCAAAACGTGTAAATTTCAAATAACAACAAAAAATATGAAGGATGACAGTGATTATATCATAAATAACTATACAGAGAAAAAGGTACGAAAACCTAAAGCACAGCAGGTGAGAAATATGATGAAAAGACAAAAGAA
>NC_051412.1:31768664-31770311 GCF_015228065.2 Penaeus monodon
AAAAAAATAAATGTAAAACAAGAAGTTCATTGACGCTACACATGCACTAATTATTTCTTCCACAATTGTGTCAGTACTATTTAGCCAGTTCTAATTTATTTTCCTAAAGGTGAAGTAGATTTAGGATCATAAAACTGTAAAAGTAAAGACTGCAAGCTGTAGAGAGAATAGGAACTTGTGCTGATAGTATATGTACATTGAATCTGTGATATCACCTGTGGTAAAATATTATATACTTAACACTGATAAAATGGATGACTTCAGATGTGTGGTACATAGTAGTTTATTAATATTTGCTAACATTTCAAAATTATTTGTTATTGTTGTTTAATTAAGATGGAAAGAGTCTTGTTGAAGCAAAGAGCAATTTTATTAATAATGAAATGTTTTCAGCTTTTCTTATTTGCAGATGTATATTGAATTCAGTCTGTTCTGGTAGTGTTTTGGTTATATACTCTGTTTCTGTGTTACCTCTGTAACTTCTCTTGTAACTGCCTTTTAAAAATGATAGAAAAGTACAGAATGAAGAAGGGTATAATGAAAGATATGGTTAATTTTTATGCATGGGAGATATATATCAAAAGCTACTGTAAAATATTACTGTATATATTAATTTACTTTGTTATCAGCTCCATTCATAATTTATCAGCCCATTCCATATCCCTTGTGAGAAAACTAATTACATATAACACAGCAATGAATTATTACGGAGAGCAAAGCTGATGTAATTGCTCTAGTTTCAGTGTTAAGTGCTAATGTTTTACTCAAAATGCCCATGATGCAAACCAGGTGATACAGAAGAAATCTTTCTGTATGCATTATGAGATTAGTTTCTATGTAAATGACCTAAGAAATTATTATGTATTATGGAAATAGACTAACTTTGTATTAAAATGAAATATAATTAAAATGTTCAAAGATTCCCTTTATTAACTACCCTTACTATTATTGCTGAAAGTTTTGATATGGTATGTATTGCAAACCCAATTATTCATATAATTTACATTGTGAATTGCATCTATAGTACTAAATTACGGTTTTATGATATAAATATTTCTTATTTATCTGAAAGCTTTATTATAAAATTAGAATTGTGTAATAAAAGGCATGTTTCTAAAACAGAAAAAAAATAACATGTTGACACAATATTATAAAGATATAAGCTTATAAACAATGGTATTACACTGAACCATATCCCTAGAATATGGGTCTTGTGCCAGCTTTCTTATCTGCACTTCCATTACTTTACCACAGGGACCACTCTATAATGAACCCTCTCGATTAATTCTTTTTATTCCCATACCTGAATTAATCCTTCAATTCCAGGACTAGGGCATTGAAACTACTTATCTCATGCTACACTAGGTAATATTTAGTCCTCATCTCTCCTGCAAACATGGATAGGGTGTTAGCTTATAATACGACCATCATCTGCTTTTTGAATTGTTATATACGACTTGTTTTTAATCCTGTAATAGTGTCTACGTTGGTGAAGCTTGAGTTACTAATGTCAAAATTATGATATATTTGTTATCAACATTGTGCTGTTTTACATGTTCTGTATAAAGGTTGAACGTATAAACATACACATGAAATGCAGAGGGCATCACTGATAAAACAATTGCATGTTACTTTAATTTACTCATG
>NC_051412.1:31771683-31771804 GCF_015228065.2 Penaeus monodon
TCACAGTGTAGGGCTAAGCCAAATACATAATCAAAAGTCTACGGTTGAAAGTACACGATTTCAGAATAGAACGTCAGTCCAATCTGCCACCTTTGCATTTACTAATGTAATCACCAAATAG
>NC_051412.1:31771838-31772087 GCF_015228065.2 Penaeus monodon
TAATCTGGCTACCATGCATGAGCATCTTGTGTAGTGAAACTGACTTGTAGAACCAAGGATATAGATCCACAAAGGAGTTGATATCACCAGAATTCAATATTATTAAAAAGACTGAAATGCAGTAAATAAGGTCAGAGCATACTCCAGATATTTCATACAACTTATGAGTTTGCAGAAAAAAACTTCGTGCAGTATGATCGTTGTTGTTTGTGTCCATTCCTTGAGCAGGCATACCTACGTTCGATGCCA
>NC_051412.1:31772153-31774013 GCF_015228065.2 Penaeus monodon
TGCCATCCATGATTTTAGCTTCATTATATAAGTTAATGTATTTTGCTTTCCATGGAGAGCAGTGCTTGTCTTTCAATACCCTTTTTTTTTTTTTTAGTTTGGTCCAAGTCGTTCATGGATGACGAATTAGTACGTGAAATGCAAATATAGCATGATTTTAGCTGATAGAGTGTGTCAATGTCCGGAAAAGTTTCCCGTCTACCACTGATTTAATTAATTTATGATGGACCTGAATGTCGTCTGTCCCTGTTGGATGTAGCAGATGAACTGCTTCCTGAAAGGCTTCTACTTCTACATCTACTAAATCTGTTGTTTCTCTGAAGGCAGAAGGCAGTTGACGGAGCCGGATTTTACCAACGAATCATATTTGTGTTTTTGTCTGAGAAACGAATGGGGCATGTGAATAAAGAGAGTATGGACGTTTCCCACACATCTTTATGAAGTCCATCGTTATATTTTAAAGAAAATAAAGATTGGCTAGAGCTACTTTCTATACTATACTTCGTGAGTACTCTAAATCGAATTGCAGAGTGATTTAACAGATTCTGAAAAGGAATTTCTAGTTTAAACTCCTCAGTTAGAATGCCTTCGGGGTAGCACTTTTTCTATCCTAATACTTTCTCATATGATGCATACATGTTAAAATTTTCCTAAAGGTGAACTCATAACTAGCACATAACTAGATTTATTGAGGTCGTTTTTTATAATGATATTCAGTTCTTCGGCTGGTGAAAATGACGTTTCTACTTCCTTTTCCATATTGTTTAGCACTTCGTTGACCTTAGATGGTGAGGTACTAACTAGAGCACATTGTTTTACAACTTTGTGCTTACCCTCTTTCCTGAGTTTCATCTGTGTAGCGTCTGTTAGTTCTTCAGCTGATTTATATTCCCGCAATCTTTTGTTCTTTCGTCTCTGAACATTCGCTAGTTAGTCCGAAGGGGGATACAGGTCTTCCCATCCTAGTTGATGCATTATTTTGTCTTTCTACATGTACTTGTTCTTGTTACTGTTTTTTTCTCTTCCTTGTTCGCCACTTCACCAGTTTTTGTTCTTCGTAAAATAAATGTTGCGTTAATACGACAACAGTATGTCCACTTTCTGGTAAACTGGAGTTTCAGATATTTCATCTCTTTTGGTTTAATTTTTTTTCTCTGCATTCAATTTTTTATTATTTCCTTAAACACTTCTGCTGGTCTGCTTGCCCTACGCTCTAAAAATAAGCAGAAAAATCCCTTCTCGAAATCTCCAGCGACATGGTCTCTACAGGTTCAAAGAAAACCCTAAATTAAAAGGTCTCTCCTTCAAGACCTTCTTTTCGGCGAGCAATTGTACATTTTCTTTAAAAGCTGGCATTTTATGAATTTTAAATGCGAAAATCGTAATTGTAGTTATAGTTTGTATACTCATTCTCTTAAAAAAAAGAAATCCATGACACCACTGAGCACTTTTAAAATACACATTAAAATGTTTCTGTAAGAGATAAAACAGATAATTACAATTTTACCTAAAGACGCTGTGTTGTTATTACCGTTTAATGGCTGAAGTAGGGCTTGTGAGGCGCCAAATTTGAAACCTGGCAAGGAGCCACTTTTGCCTCTTCTGGCACTTTTTCTATCAACAGCTCTGAGCAGTTACTTATCCTTGTAATCATTATTTCCATATATAAAGGTTAGGCAAGGAGTATATTGTCTTCCTATCACTTTTTCGTGTTTCGTTTATCAACTTGCAAAATTATAACACCAATACATAAGCAATAAAATATCTATGTGCCTTGACTTTTTTGCCCACATATTTCAAAACTGCATCAACTAGGTATAAAACAAATATAGGTGTTTTATATGTATCCATTAATAGGTG
>NC_051412.1:31774822-31774897 GCF_015228065.2 Penaeus monodon
GCTATTATGTTTATCCAGGAATAAATATTTTATAATCCAATTTTCAATGTCTATCTGTGTCAGACAACTTCTTCT
>NC_051412.1:31775023-31775340 GCF_015228065.2 Penaeus monodon
GTCAGACAACACTCTTATCATATTCCATCTTGGTGTTTAATCTTCCCACCACTCTTCTTATTTATTATAGTTATCGCCCTCCCTGATCCACTTCTCGTAGGGCACTGCACCAGTGATGTTGTTCCCGAGGTAGTGGCTGGTACAATGGTACATGCGGTTTATGCGAGCAATATCATGCAATGTTATTTGATCTCGCTGATCCATGTACCTGCCGAACTTCCGTCTGCGCAACATTTTCCTGTCTACACGACGGAGAGGAATAATAGTGGCGTTATTCTCGTCAATGGTAAAGGCGAACGGTCCATAGTGCAAGACAG
>NC_051412.1:31778399-31779087 GCF_015228065.2 Penaeus monodon
CTCTGTATAAGAAAAGTCGCAAAAGTAAAACTTTATTTTCCATTGATTTGTATTCAACATCGTTTATGCAGTATTTATTGATAGAAAACGTTAAATATGATATGGTTTTCTTTTCTTGTTTTAGGGGTAACTTTGGCATTTTTTATTTTTCAGGTTGCAAGTCAAATTCATATTTACATCATATACACATTTTTATCAATAACACAAAATGGTACATGGATAATGTCCAATACAGTAAAGTTTTTGTATATGATTTATAATAATCATGATTATGGTATCCGGTCGCAAAACTAAATATTTATTCCAAACTGTATTACTGATATATCAGACAACAAATACCGCACCAATTATTGATATTTCTACTTTGTGCTCAAATATCTTTCTTCACAATTTCTCAGTTATTAATGCACTTCCGGAAAAAAAACGTCAAAATTTGCCCAATGATTATAATGATAGAAACATTTATTACATTAGCATTACGAAATGTATTAGGAAAAATTAAGGGAAATTTATGCCATGAAAAATAGATATTTGCAGCTTTCATCCGAAATTATATAAGGAAATTGTATTTGTGTTTAGATTAACTATAAAAATTGTAATGCAAAATGGAATTTTCCGAAGGAATATTAGAGATGGATAGATTGGTACCGATTAGAGAATATCAATAACATAAATATATAATAGATTT
>NC_051412.1:31779749-31779847 GCF_015228065.2 Penaeus monodon
AACATGTAGATGAAAGAAAAAAGGAGCAATAAATCATATCTTAATGATCGCGGGGTTAATATTAATACGTAGGAAAACAATCATGATTAAGATACAAT
>NC_051412.1:31780253-31780399 GCF_015228065.2 Penaeus monodon
ACCGGTTGGCGATGAACAGCTGGCCGAGGAGAGAGAGGAGCAGACAGCCAAGAGGCGGGAAAGGTCACCCAGTAACATTCAAGACCCAGCTTACCTGAGACCTTGCTTGACCTTGCTGAGTCATTCCGCTTTGTTTTTGTAATTTT
>NC_051412.1:31782660-31782741 GCF_015228065.2 Penaeus monodon
ATGTAAAATAGTTTATTTTATACAAAATTGGAAACAGGAAATAAAGAACGAACTAAAAACATGGAATAGCATCAAAGAGAA
>NC_051412.1:31783258-31783511 GCF_015228065.2 Penaeus monodon
TTATCGCGAATAAACTAAAAGTATACAGTGGAGTTGAAAGGCAGTGATCCAGCTGTGAGATACACTGGTGAGAAGCAAGCAAGATGCATGTGCGTTATAAGAGCGCTGACATGTTCCATTAGCGACATTCGAGACGCGAAGCCTGCCCAAAACAGCCATTGCCTCAGTCGCTGCTGCAATTACTATGGCCTTTCTTTTGCAGGCTGTACACAAAGCTCCCTTGCTCCCTTCAGCCCGTGAACGCCTGTTGAGA
>NC_051412.1:31783543-31783630 GCF_015228065.2 Penaeus monodon
AAGATGGGAATTTATCGAGAAAGGTCTGAGTATGATATAAAGGTGCTGAACTGCCCAAAGTATTGTGTGTGTTTTTTATGTTAGTGA
>NC_051412.1:31783981-31784541 GCF_015228065.2 Penaeus monodon
TTTGCCTATGCATACACTCACAAAGCGGCCTAAGTTTCATCCGATATTTTTAAACAGAATTTAATTTCTTTGTTTCAGGAAAACGAGACAGTAAACAAATTACGACAACATACATTCCTTAATACGCAATAAAACAGTAAACAACAGAAAGAAGTGAAGAAAAGAAGGGAAGAAAAATAAAAATTGCGTCCACCTGTCTTACCTACGAATTCAAATTAATGTAATTGATTTCCTCCTCAAGGAAAGGCTTCTATTTACATAATATGAATAACAAACAAGTGATTTGTTACTCCAAACTGGTTTATCTCAGGCGTGATAAATGATCGGGTGTCCCAAGCCAGATTTACAAGCTTAAGCATCGATTAATCGTGAAAGACGCGGAGGAGAGAGGACTAGGCAAGCGAGCCAAAGGGGGTTGGGAAGGGGTTTTCAGTCCCGTAATAGAGGGTTGAAAGGTCTTTTTCTCTCTCTCTTTTCTTTTCTTTTTTGTTTGTTGGGGAGGGATGTATAGGGCGAGGTTGTCTGTGTGACGTTGATAGAGTTTTATCTCATCACTGTTG
>NC_051412.1:31784860-31784954 GCF_015228065.2 Penaeus monodon
TACGTTTCACTTTTAAAAAAATCTTTCTGTTCCTTTATATGCCACCATTATTCTTTGACGTCATATATGTTAAAATAAAAATATGGGTAACTGC
>NC_051412.1:31785524-31785636 GCF_015228065.2 Penaeus monodon
TTGAAGACCAAATGGAATGAACAATAAAAGACGTGATTAAAAGAGACATGAATAAAAGAAAAGCATGTTTATGCAAATGGATGGATGTTATAATGCTAAGGTTAATGGCATC
>NC_051412.1:31786011-31786143 GCF_015228065.2 Penaeus monodon
AATAATTGTGATAATGATGAAGGTGTTATGGTGATAATGTTTAATGAATGAAAGGTATGAGAAAATATAATGAGAAAGAAAGAAAGAAAGAAAAAGCAGTGTTGGAGAAATGGAGAAATAATTGTGGGAAAC
>NC_051412.1:31786602-31786690 GCF_015228065.2 Penaeus monodon
CCGAGCCAAGGGCCGTAATGACGAACGCAGAGTACCTGGGCGAGGGTTCATCGCCCGCGTCGACCTCGGGGCTGACTGCGGCGGAGGG
>NC_051412.1:31789765-31790147 GCF_015228065.2 Penaeus monodon
AAAGAAGGCAAAGACTATGTCTATCCCGCAGCTCCTCGCGCGCGCGCACTCGTATTGCCATTGCAAAGCCCGATCATCCGGCCAGTACCTCAGGACGGGCTTCCTCCCGGCCGCTTTCCGGACAGACGTACAAATGAAGTCAGCATGAATGAAGTCAGACGCCCGGGCTTCTGTTCTGGGGACAGGTTTCCCAGGTGAGGGAGGGAACGCGCTCTCGCTCTGACCTTGGAGGCAACGCGTGAGGCAAATAAGATGATAAATTTGGTGTGTGTGGGGTTTTACTTTTTAAATTTGTGTTCACTCCTTTTCTCCTCCTTTCTGTCTCTTGCTTGATTTTTTTTTTGGCTCTGAAGAGAAAGAAAGGAAGTAATAAATATGCTGT
>NC_051412.1:31790259-31790598 GCF_015228065.2 Penaeus monodon
CTTCCCCTTCTCCCTCTATGAAAGACGTAAAAACGGATAAAAGAGAAAACGATTAAATCAAATCGACACATCTTACGAGCTCCCGAAAGCCGAGGGCAACGTGATGTCTCGTGACCCATTAATGTTTCAGTGACACATAACAAGAAAATAACGAAGAATTATCCACATGAAGAGCGTGCGTGCCAACGAGCTGCACACGATGACCCCCGAGCTCTTGACCTGGGTGACCCCGGGTCGCCTCCCCGCGAGTGTCGCCTGGCGCCCTCGGTTCGGTTCAAGAGGGCGGGAGGCAGCGCGGGTGCCATGCGTCTGGGCGTGTGTCCGCTTTTATATGCTGAA
>NC_051412.1:31792151-31792528 GCF_015228065.2 Penaeus monodon
GCTGAAATTTTAATGTGCTTTTGCTGTTTATTTCTTAATTAATATACATCTCGTCTAGTTCTTTATTCACTGCCATAGGTAACTACACAGCCTTTGACAAACTATAATACTGTTAATGTATAGGTATTCATCATAACAGTCATATTGATTATAGATATAGGATATAACAAGATCACATTTTGTAGTCCAGAAGGGGAGATGAAATAATCATGGTACAGTTTACTTACCTCATTGAACCTCTGTCGAACAGAGATATTGTATACAAGGGGTCAATGCAACCCTTATTGCTAACTTTGCGGATCTAACAGTACAGCCTGCAATCGGTCATAATTGTTTGGTTCCTTTTATATGAGCTCTTAATAATATTTTCCTGTGAC
>NC_051412.1:31792643-31793279 GCF_015228065.2 Penaeus monodon
GAGAGTCACAAACGCAATGAAATATGGATAGGAAAATCCGTAGAGTTTAATAGAAAAAACACCAAAAGCAGCTTACATTAGACGAGCAAACTGATAAACGTTTTAACGGCTATTGTATCCAAATTATGAAATGGAATTAATAAATTTTTCGGAGGGTCGCTCTGCATCTAAATATTTTCAGAAAAAAAATGCAAAAAATAATCTCTTGAAATCCCCAAAAAGATTAAAACTTCCCACCATTACTGCGCCGAGGCAATCGAGTTATTTAACAGTCTTGGGAAATCATAACCAGACAGCGACTGTTCCCGTAACGATAACATCCATATCTCTTTTTTATATAATGTAAAACGAACATTACTTTTACCTGAATTTCCCATAGCAGCTGGATTATCCAATTAGCAAAAATAATACAAAGAGAATAGCTGTTCATTTAGACAAAAGTTAATATGCATATTTATCAGGTTGCAAGATAAAGTGATAAAAATGCAATTGCAGTGTAAAGTTTAAAAGTTGATGTCATGTATTTCTTCCTATATGATAAAAGCAAAATGAAAAATATTTTTAACTTCAACGAAATTATTAAACATTAAAATACACAATTTCTCGGACATAGTGACACGAACAATACATACACGC
>NC_051412.1:31797214-31797302 GCF_015228065.2 Penaeus monodon
TTTATCTCGTTCTTTAAAGAGACAAGACCCACACGACCCCCCAAAAAACTCTATTGTTACTATCGACTCAATATTTGCTTTCAGTGAC
>NC_051412.1:31797351-31797465 GCF_015228065.2 Penaeus monodon
AGCGTTAGTTCTAATCACACTCAAGCGTTCACTGATCTTCAAATATGGATCAAGACATTTCCGGTGAGACAGAGCGTGACGTCTGGGGGGGGGGGGGTAAAGAGAGATGGGATA
>NC_051412.1:31798435-31798574 GCF_015228065.2 Penaeus monodon
GCAAGATCGAGCCGAGGAGCACATACGGACGCGGGGAAGGAGCGGAGAGCTTGCTGTTGCACCTGCCTTGCGAACTTGCAGGGCTGTTCTCCGAAGCCATCCGACCCAGACGATTCCCTTAACCACAACGCCACTTTTC
>NC_051412.1:31799144-31799274 GCF_015228065.2 Penaeus monodon
TTCTCTCACATTTTTCATTTCTCCCTCGGCGAATTTCGAATATTATCACTTATTATCTCTTTTGTCTTTCTTAATCTTGTCTGCCAGTTTTTGGTTATTTATATGCATTTTTTTCTCGATCCCATTCTTA
>NC_051412.1:31799736-31801429 GCF_015228065.2 Penaeus monodon
CCTCAATCTCCCCATCCCCCTGCCTCTTCCCCTCCCCTTCCCCTTCCCCTTTCCCCAACCTAATCCCTTCCCATCCTCAGTCCTCCCTTCTCTGTCAACCCCCCCCTCCCCCCAGCCTCTTTCCCTTCAAACTACCCCCTTCCCTTTTCCCTTTCTCTTTCCCTTAATCTCACCCACCCTTACCTCTCTTTCCTCCCCTTTCTCCCCTAACCACACCCCCTCCCAACCTCATCTTCCCCCCTTTCCCCTCCCCCTTCCCCCCTTACCTCACCCCCAACCTCACCATCCCCCTCTCCCCTCCCCCCCTCCCAACCCCACCTCCCCCCCTTTCCCCTCCCCTTCTCCCAACCTCACCTTTCCCCCTCTCCCCTCCCCCCCTAACCTCCCCCAGCACCCAACCCCACCGTCTCAACCCCCTACCCTCCCCCCCCTCCCAACCCCACCGTCTCCCACAGCACCTGAACCTTCATCGAGGCGTTGAACCCCAATTAGACCTCCTTCCGGTGAACCTATAATTTCTGATTGTCACGTTCTGCCGCTCTACACTAGGGTTGCGTTCACGTCCTGCGGAGAATGGATTGAGGTGTGGGGTGAGGGGGGGTGATAGGGGGGTGGGTGGGAGGGTGGGAGTGATAGGGGGGGTGAGGGTGGGGGTAAGGGGGTGAGGGTGGGGGTGAGGGTGGGGGTAAGGGGGTGAGGGTGGGGGTGAGGGGGGTGAGGGGGTGAGGGGGGTGAGGGTAGGGAAGGGGGGTGAAAGGGGTGAGAGGTAGTTGAGGGTGGAGGTGAGAGAGGAAGGAGAGGGGAGGAGGAGGAGGGGAGAAGGGGGAGGGGAATGGGGGGGAGGGGAAGAGGGGGAGGGCAAGGGGGCGGAGAAGGGGAAGGGGAGAAGGGGGGAGGAGGGGGGAGGAGGGGAGGGGAGGAGAGAAAGGGGGAGGGGAGAAGGGGAAGGAGGGAAGGGGAGAGTAGGAGGGGGAAGGGAAGAGGGGAGAGTAGGAGGATGAGGGGAGGAGGGAGATGGGAGGAAGGGGAGGGGAGAAGGAGGATGAAGGGAATGGATAGAGCAGAGGGGAAGGAGACAAGGGAGATGGATGGGGGTGAAAGTGAATGGAATGAGGGGTGGGAGGGAGGGGGTGAGGGGAGGGAAAGGGATAAGGAGAGAAAGGGAAAAAGATGGATAGGGGATAAGAAGAGAAAGAGAAAATGAGAGATAGGGGATGGAAAAGAAAGGAAGGGAAGGTGGTGAGAAAAGGAGAAGGGAGGAGTGGAATAGAGGAGGATGAAAGAAGGGGGAAGTGGGAAAAGGAGGAAAAGAGACAAAGGGATAGAGAGAAAGGCAAAAGCAAGAGGGAGAAAGGGAGAGAGAAACGAAAGGAATATGAAAGAGAAGGAGGTGCGTGGGAGAAAGAGGGCAAGGAGAAAGGGTGTAAGGGAGAAAGGGAGGAAGGGAAGAAATGAGAAGGTAAAGTTATCGCATGATCGCCCTCGCTAATACCTCACCTGCATGACGGCCAGGCACTGAAATGGTCCATAGCAGCGTGTCTGTGGCCCCAGCGATGGCTCTCTCTCTCGCTTTCTTCTTCTGCGTCTGTTTATCTGCATTCATTTTCTCTTTCCAACTTTGTTTTGGTTCTCTTTCACTGTCTCCCTCTAATTCTCTTTTGTGCGATTCTGCTTGACTCTTTCTTTATCCGTC
>NC_051412.1:31801543-31801749 GCF_015228065.2 Penaeus monodon
TACTTACCCTGTCTATCTATTTTCTTTTTTCTATCGGTTCGTGGTTTTGCATGATGGATTGATAGTTCACAGGTTCTTCGTTTAGTCGGCTTTCGATTCAGAGCAGAACCCATTTTGGTTCTGTTTCGCTTCTCTTCTTCGTGTTCCTGGTTCTAGTACCTTGCTTGTTTCAGAATTTGTGGTTCTAATAGCCTTGATTTCAAGCT
>NC_051412.1:31801798-31802256 GCF_015228065.2 Penaeus monodon
AGCGAACTATATTCTTGTTGATGAAAAGGGTCACTAAATGTCTATCTATCATTTTCTTTCATGATGTAAGCCAATTTTTGTTTTGATTATGTGGTTTTAAATCAGTATGTGGCTGATAATGACAAGGTGCGAAAATGAACATCATTATAAGCTACCGTGTTTCTTTGGGTTTGCCTTTCACCTTGTAGAAAATAGTTAAAAACACTTTTAAAAAATATGCAACAAATACAAAAAAACAAAACAAAAAAAAACATGATGTGAAAGTATCAGGGTTGATGGTACAGCATTGCTTTATGTTCTTCCTGATATTTCTGCTGTTAAATTTGCAATGTGACCTTGTTATAATGAGAAGAGTCTCAACCAAAAGGAGAAAATACAAGTGCAAAATGTTGCCAAACATCAACAGTCTACTATACACTAACCCAAACTTTGTGCATCAAATAAAAACAATTCAGATG
>NC_051412.1:31802338-31802472 GCF_015228065.2 Penaeus monodon
TGTACTGTTGCTCTTCGTTTGCATGATCGATTTGTTGCGTGACTTCGCAGCGATTGTTCTCACAGCAGGAGCGACTGTCTCTGGTGTGGCTTGAGGATTTTTGGCTGTTTTCTACGTGTCTGAGATTGCATGAT
>NC_051412.1:31803093-31803374 GCF_015228065.2 Penaeus monodon
TTGCATATGTGTGCGTGCATGAACGTGAGAGTGCGTATATGCCCATGAAACAGTGTTCCCATGACTGCAGGTCTTGGGGGAATCCCTAGCACAGGTGAACCATCTGTCGCCATGTATAGAGCAGGTTCATAGGTTGTGATACAGACAGTGGTCATCCTTTCCTGTCACTTTTTTCCGTACCTTTTCCCTTGTTTTTCTCCTTAACTTCGTTTTAGGTAATTGGTAAGAGGAGAATGTACAGCAATATATTCTAAGATGATACATAACTGATGAGAATTAAA
>NC_051412.1:31803397-31803478 GCF_015228065.2 Penaeus monodon
AAAAAAAACGAAGTTAATCTGAATACGTAATGAAGTGAATACATTAGTCCAAGTGTCTCGCTCCCCCATTCTACTTTTCAC
>NC_051412.1:31803566-31804129 GCF_015228065.2 Penaeus monodon
GTCAGTTAGTGTATTTATCATTCTATTTGCTTGACACACACACTTCTTCCTGTTCTCTGCCCATCGGTTTATCTTACAATATACCCATCAATTTATATCTCTCTCAACCACCACTTAAGATCCTTGTATACCCTCTCTTTTCCCGTTCTCTTTCTATTTTTCTCTTCCCTCCCCTCCTTTACTTTAGCTCTTTCAAAAGCACTTTCTGAATCTCGACCCGTGATCAGCCAAGCCAGCACTCTCTAATTTGAGCCGAAGTGCGTTTTGTGCCGGCGCTCTCTAATCCCCGACGCAAGACGCCTGACCCGCACTCTCGAACTCAGGACAAATTGAATTCTGATGTGTACACGGTCCATGCAATAGATTCCGTTGTTCCTACTCAGCACGTTGGCAGTCCAGTGTCATAGCTGTCTATAGACGAGAGAATGGAGTGAGGAAGATCAAGGAAATTGTTAACATATAATTAATTGAATGCTAAGCTCCGAGGAAAGGGTGGCTCGCTCGTTTACTGCTTCGAAAAAAAACAAACATTCTTCGGGAGGGAGTTGGCTTGGTCGTTTGCG
>NC_051412.1:31805035-31805297 GCF_015228065.2 Penaeus monodon
CGCCGTTATTCATGCCCACAATTCGCCCGGCGTGAACTGCAAGCGGCCGCAAGAAAGCAAACACAAGGAATGCAACCTCACATCACTCACCTTCAAATGCACAGGTGAGGTTATGGATGGAAGTGGGGGGGGGGGGGGGCCTTGAAATACGGAGTCTGTTAAAGTCTTTGCCAAGGGGCAGTCTGTTTTATTTATTTTTATTCGTATCATCTTTCACAGGTTTTCCCTTTGCGAAGAAGCGTATTTGGTTGGTGAGGGGTGC
>NC_051412.1:31805482-31805775 GCF_015228065.2 Penaeus monodon
GCATGTACACATAAAGAGAGTAGCCCCCGCCAGCATAGCCGAGTTCGGAAGACCGAGTTGCAGAAGAAACGTCGCCGCTTCGCCGTGATAGCATCGCATTAGCGCGCAGTGCAGCGGCTGCAGAAGCCAGATATAACGCGCTGCCGCTGTCATCAGGCTCTATATCCTCGGCTTTGCTTTGTGTTTACTCTGGGCGGCGTCGTCCCGTTGCGTAGTTAAGTCTCCCGTAAAAATGTAAAGGGCTGGATTATCATGCGACGGGGACACACACGAAAAAAAGGGGTGGGGGGAGG
>NC_051412.1:31805808-31806040 GCF_015228065.2 Penaeus monodon
GATCCCGAGCGAACGCATACAGTAGTTTTGCTTCCCCTGGCACATAATTAAGCTATATCTCACGGATCAGTCATTTCGGCCGTACATGCGTGTATCGCGTTGAATCATACAAGGCACAAAAAAGTACACGAGCGTCTTGTTTTTGCGCGTTAAAAATTCATCAGCTGTTAACAATGCAGCGTCGAAACTGTCCTCAAATGTATGCACCCGTGTAGACGCTTATACGAACGGC
>NC_051412.1:31806940-31807141 GCF_015228065.2 Penaeus monodon
ACCATGTTTTGCCAGAATGCTCCCTCCGTTTCCAAAATAATATATGTAATTTTGCACAGTTAAGGAAGGCAAAAAGAAGGAGCAAAAAGACACAGTTCCTAGATATTATAGGGGTATGATGGATCCCTTTGCCTCCATCATCTCACTTCGAGGAAAACCTGAGGAGGACCGTAACTAACCGCGACCTGTACATGTGGCTGG
>NC_051412.1:31807370-31807437 GCF_015228065.2 Penaeus monodon
TGTAACAGGTCAAAGCACTAAGACAGAGACCTGAACAAGCGGTTGCATGCTGTCTTGATGGTCAAGT
>NC_051412.1:31807810-31808314 GCF_015228065.2 Penaeus monodon
CCGCAGCGAGCATCATCCTCCCTTATTACCTCGCGGCCCCAGCGCTCCTCGCCCGGTAATGCCTGTCACGTATCCCAGGGACCCTTAATATAAACAAGTCTGCTCCGTTTCTCCGAACCGCTTTCGCTCTCTCTTTCGCGCCAATCCTGCGACTCTCCGAGCGAAATGCATGGCGAAAAAGACCTCCAGAAAACAAGACAATACATCACTTGAGCTTGTGACAAAACACGGGCATGTAAACAAACTGTATATATAGCTTAATCGACAGACATAACACACAGACACGGGCTCAAATAAGGCCGAGAGCCACGCAACCTTGTTACCTGGTTGGCAACTGACGGCGAAATCCCGCTTAAACGGACCAGACACGGGCTTATGGCCGCGAACCTGACGGATGCATTGGCAAATACAGCACTTCTCTGCTACAGGCTGTATTCTGTATCTTAAAGAAGGGAGGGAAAGAAATAAGATATGCTAATTTAGGATGTGAGAGTGCGGTGGTGA
>NC_051412.1:31808614-31808801 GCF_015228065.2 Penaeus monodon
TGCAAACAGTTTACTCACACAAGGTCACGCTGACAAAGCCGTTTGTCGGATTTTTTTTTTCTCGTTTTAAAGAACCTTCTCTCACGTCATTGCATATTATAACTTGAAGAAATCTCTAACACAGCGTTTACATAATTTTATCACTTACTGTCCAGCAGTTCTGTACACAAACTTGCATGTATGGCCT